>NC_041383.1:575312084-575439081 GCF_002162155.2 Triticum dicoccoides | reverse complement strand
GGGGGCGGAGCCGCGAAACATGCGGCGAAGAGATTGCACAACTCCTCCTAGGATGCCACCATGGACCTGGGAAGGTTGAGTAGCCAGGCGTGCGGGACGCCGGTAAGGGCCAAGGGAAGCCAGTTGGGCATGACCTTGTCGTCCCCCCCTCGACCTTAAGGACGGCCTCCTCA
This sequence comes from Triticum dicoccoides, assembly GCF_002162155.2. Classification (NCBI taxonomy): domain Eukaryota; kingdom Viridiplantae; phylum Streptophyta; class Magnoliopsida; order Poales; family Poaceae; genus Triticum; species Triticum dicoccoides. The sequence goes on along the minus strand of NC_041383.1, from coordinate 575,438,908 downwards.
TACGCCAGCAGGAAAATCATCGAGTCCGCCGCACCGTCGTAGCGCGGCGGCATCTCTGGCCTGAACTTGGGCGGCCACTACACCTGCCACAAGGAGGGGGTCAAGGCTCGGAGCCCCCTAGCCGCCGCACTGGCACCAGTCGCCGGGGCCGGAGGCGCGATGTCCGCCATGAGGGCGAAACGCGGTGTCGGCGGAGCGTGGGCCAATGGAAGGAAAGCTCCGGCGCACCCCCTACCCGGCGCGCCAAATGTCATATTTCGGGTTGTGGCAAAACCCTTGAGGTTTGAACACTGGGGTGCGCACAAAGATTTCCCCTACCGAATGTCGTCTCTCAGCCTCTCCGCGATCTCTAAGTTTAGCTCAATCAACTCACAACACAAGAGACGCAAGATTTATACTGGTTTAGGCCACCATTGTGGTGTAATACCCTACTCCAGTGTGGTGGTGGTGGATTGCCTCTTGGGCTGATGATGAACAGTACAGAGGATGAACTAGCCTCGGGAGGTGAGGTGTTCTTGAGATGGTATGGTGTTCCAGTTGGAACTGGTCGATTCGTTCCGCCTGTCCCCTTCTATGGTGGTGGCTAGTCCTATTTATAGAGGCCCTGGTCCTCAACCCAAATATTGAGTGGGAAGGGATCCAACAACGGCCAATTTGAAAGGGGACAACTAGTACAAGTTATCCTAACTAAATGTGGTCTTCGCCTGTCAAAGGCACTGGAGGTGACGCCGTCCTGGGCTCCATGATGACCTCCGTCCTGCCGTCCGGCTGGTCTTTGTCTTGTTGCACTGATATGGAAACCTTTGCCTGATGCCTCAGTACTCCACGCCTGCACTTGCCCCCTTAGCACCAAAGGGGAAACAAGGACACTTCATGCGCTGGCGCCCGCCTAGCGCCCTCCTGGCCTTGGTCGTCATGGCTTGCGTCACCGGAACCTTGCGAGGTACCCCTTTCCTTGATCTCTCCGCCCCCTCGCGAGCCTGCCTGGCGAGGCCGCTCAGAGGAGGCCTTGCGTCGTCCGCCTCGCGAGGCTTGGCCCCTCGCGAGGGTCTTGAGCGCCGACTGATGAAGACGGGCCGTACTGGGCCACTGGTGGAGCCATGCAGCGGGCCGCAGGCAGGCAAGTCTGGGGACCCCCATTCCCAAAACGCCGACAATGACATAATGGTATCTCGCTACCCTTTCTGAGACGGAAAAACATAAATGCAGAGCACCCCTGAAGTTCAAGCACTGACTAGACATTGTAATTCATGGAAAAAGAGATCTAGTGATACTCAACATCAATTAAAAACAAAGCATATGAATGACAATGGTGCTCTCCAGCTGGTGCTTTAATAAGAAGATGATGACTCAACAATAAAAGTAAATAAATAGGCCCTTTGTAGAGGGAAGCAGGGATTTGCAGAGGTGCCAGAGCTCGAAGCTTTTAAAACATAGATGAATTTAATTTTGAGAGGCATGCTTTCATTCTAAACATAACAACCAAGAAATCTCACTATCTTCCATGCTAGGCACATTATAGGTGGTTCCCAAACAGAATGGTAAAGTTTTTACTCCCCCTCCACCAACAAACACACTCCACGGCTAGCTGAATCCAAGGGTGCTGTCCATACCAACAATAGTCCTGGGAGAGTTTTGTTTAATTATTTGCAACTTTGATTTTGATCTTTGATCATAGGAGTGGGCATCCCAATTACCAGCCACTTTATCATGAATGACAAGTGAATAAGCACTCATCGTGAGAATAGCCCACATAGCATGGAAGATACTGATAGCCCCCAGTCGCTACATGAGCGGTTCGAGCATAAAAAACAGATTATTATTTGAAGGTTTAGAGTATGGCACATGCAAATTTACTTAGAACAATAGGTAAATACTGCATATAGAACAACTTTGGGTTTAAGGAAGTGGATGCACAAGCAGTATTCCTGCTTAGTACAAGTGAAGGCTAGCAAATACATTGAGGAGCGACCAACTAGAGAGTAACAACGGTCATAAAAATGCATTGAGAATAATCAACATTGAATACAAGCATGAGTAGGATATAAATCACCACATATACAATTATCATGGAGGCTCTGTTGATTTTGATTCAACTACATGCGTGAACATGTGCCAAGTCAAGCCACTTGAATTATTCAGAGGAGGATACCATCCTATCAAACTACATCATAACCATTTTGAAATGCATGTTGACACACAAGACAAACCATTATCCACTCCTAGCTAATTTAGCATGGAATGAGTAACTATAATCTCTAATTGTCATTGCAAACATGTTTCATTCATACTAGGCTGAATCAGGAATGATGAACTAATCATATTTACAAAAACAAAATAGGTCGAGTTCATACCAGCTTTTACGACTATCATCCATAAAATGATTCCCACAAGCTTGACCCAGTCTATGCGCACAGTGAATATCTTGGCAATAAAACCTATCGGCCCCAATCTGGTTCAAGTTGTTGGATTCCTTACATGCTTTCCATGCACGGAGAAGCTACTCATCGAGGTGAAACTTCTTTCCTGTTAGTAATTGGTAATCACAACATAGCTAATTTTTTTCGTAATTTTCCCAAATTACGATGACAAGTGTAGTGTTCAAAACTGCATCTACGTGCTACACCGAAAGAAAAGTTTTTAGTATTTTTTCTCACATGATCACCTGCATCGTTTTTTGTTGTACTACTACTATGGTAGCCTAGGCTAGTCATAGTGGCAAGTAACTTAGACTAGTAACTCTATGGTTACCCTAAGAGCAAGTACTACCTACTTCCTGGTTTACTCTTCCTATTTTGTAGTATCAAAATTTGACCATAGATTTAACTGACAAAATGTTAATGCATGTCACTAAAAATTATATTGTTGGATTCGTATTTGAACATAATTTCAAATAGTATAATTTTTAGTGGCATGCATTGGCACTCTCTTAGGTAAATATATGGTCAAAATTTTACACTAAATACGAGGTAGTACAAAAGTGGGCTATAAGGCTCTCCACTATGTAGGCCAAACCACGTGTCAAATTCACTTGTGATACATTTGGCATCGATGCCCCTCCATTGCTCACCTGGTGCCCCAATCTAGATCACCTACTTTGCTCTAGTGCCAAATTAACTCACGCAATGAAAAAACACTTGCGTGGGAGAGGGAGAGGATTGAGGCAATAAAAAACACTTGTTTGGGAGAGTGAGAGGCTGGTGTAGTTGGTTTGATTGATTTGTTTATACATGTGGGTCTGTGTGCACAGCGGTGCCAAATCTCTCACATCACTAGATCGGTGCCAAAATCTTTTGATTGGACATCGATGCATATTGTATGGCATACTTTTGAGAAATATGGCATCGGCCACATAGTGGAAGGCAACAAATGCCCAAGCTCTTCATGTGCTCCTAGGTAAATGAGAGGAAAGAGAGAGAGAGAGAGTCAAAAAATATCACTAGGCAGCCAACCCTATAGTATGCCTTGTTTAAAAAAAACCTATCATATGAGCGAATGATATTGGTACCTCTTGATGACACGACAATGTTATACAACCAGCTTCTCTAATATGTTCTCTTCTTTTGCAGATAAAAAAGACCCAAAAGTAAAAAATGTGCTGCCATATAACAATCTCATCGAATGCCTTGATCTCCATCTTACAGAAGTTGATTTGATCGACTACCAAGGCAGCACATCTGAGGTTAAATTGGCTAGGTTCTTTGTTCTGGAGGCAAGTGTGCTCAGGTTAATGAGGTTTGGCATTCTCTGGGGCAACAATGAATGGCATGCTGATCACTACAAGCGTCTAAGCCTAAATGACAAAGTCTTCGCAGAAGCTGAATTTGTTTTTGAAACATCAAGTGGCCAGAGACTCGAAAATTTATTTGCCCATTAGTGACTTGTCAGGGCGGTGGATTTTAGTTTGTAAGATAATGCTGCATCCAGCTAAACTAACAAAAGTTCTTACATAAACTTCCTAGTAATTCCCTCTTCGTAGGTGTAGCATTACTCATAACATTTGTAATATTTGTTTCAAACTTGTAATATTGCCGTGTCCTATTCCTGCGTTTTCAAAATCCTGCGACTCAAAGAGGTCTTGAGTTGGTGATGATGTTGTGCCTGCCATCTTTCACCAATAGTCGTCGGATCTAGATCTGACGCATACAAACCAAACTTCTGTAGTTTTGCAAAAAGATGCCCGCACTTGTTCCCTATTTACAAACAACTCCTTGTCTCTCACAATCAGCCTTATCTCCTCCCCACCACATCTAGAAGGCCATGTAAAAATCTGGCGCGATGGTCGCTGCCAGTGCCGTCCACCCCCAATCTTGGTGTTCTGTGCAGTGCACGGGCATGTACGGACGGGAAATTATGTCGAACTCTTTTAGTTGTAAAGCAAGCTAGTAGTACATCCATGATGATAGTGACTGCAAATGGTAAGGATGCCTTTGGTATGCCGAACACGGTGCCTACACTCAGGTGTCATCTCCGGCGCAGGGTCTTATCACTTCACTGTGAGGAGCAGCACGTAATAATTTGATAAATGGGTAGTACAGTACTACTACGTTGGTAGTACTACTACTAGTACTAGCACCACCATGTCAGCGTTCTGGATATGGGGGTACCTAGACTTGCCAGCCTGCGGCCCACGGTGTGGCTCCATCGACGGCCTGGTATGACCCAGCTTCAACATCAACAACTCAAGACCCTCACGAGGGGCCAAGCCTCGCGAGGCAAGTGACACCAAGACCTCCAAAGTGATCGGCCTCCTCAGGATGGCTCCTGAGGACCGGAGATTTCTATGCAAGGCTCACCTCACGAGGTTCGGATAACGTGAGCCATGATGATCAAGGCCAGGCGGGCGCAGTGTACTTGTTTCCTCTTTGATGCAAGGGAGGCAAGCAGTGGGCGCAGAGTCCCGAGGAATCGATCAAAGGTTTCCATTCTTGTGCAACAAGACCAAGCCCGCCAGGACGACAGGATGGAGGTCATCGTCGAGCCCACCGCAGCGTCACGACCAGAGGCTTTTGCAGGCGAAGACCACTTTAGTCAGGATAGGATGTACTTGTTGTCTCCCTGCAAATTTGACCATTGTGGGATCCCTTCCCGCCTCCATTTGGGAAGAGGACCAAGGCCACTATAAATACGACCTAGCCACCATCAAGGAGGGGGAGGCCAATCGGATCCATTCCACCCTCACCAGCTCACCAGCTCACTTGAGCCCAAGAACATGCCTCCTGAGGCTGTTCCCCACTATACTAGTTCTTCCTCAGCCCCTCGAGGCAAATCCACCACAAAGCAGGAGTAGGGTTTTACACCGCAAGGTGGCCCGAACCTGGGTAAACTAATGTGTCTTTCTTTCCCTTCGAGCTCGACGCGTTAGGCTTTGGGATTAGCTAGTCGGAAGACTGGGTAGGTTGACATCTTCGCATGCACCCCAGAGTTCGAACGTCTCAAGGGTTTGCGGAACCTGAAATACAACATTTGGCGCTCCAGGTAGGGGTGCGTCAGATCTTCTCTTTTGTAGATCGATCCACCGCTACTCCGATGCTTCCATGGCTGACGCGCGTCGAGGTTGCGCTCAGCATCAGGCCGTGGTCGCAGCCCGCATCACTCAGACGACACCGGCAGGCGACGGCTGTCCAAGCCGTCCCCCATCACCAGCGGCAAACGCCGCCACGGGCCCTGCTGGCCATGAGCAACAAGCTTCATCGCTGCACCCCTCTGTGTGCCGCGACGGGCGCACCGCTACTCCGTCGCTGACTCCGGTCGCTTCGTCCTCCCATGCACGTCGTGGCTCGGTGAACACGCAGGCCGCACTACTTATGGCACGGGAGCTTCTGTGCTACCGCCCGATCTATGACTTCTACGAGGAGTGGCTCGAACGAATCGTTGAGCTCGTCAACACCGCCGGAGACTCTGCTGCACCATCCCGCTTGCTGCCTCAACCACCGCCTACTGCAGGCGACGTGGCTCACGGGGCGCCTCCTCCACCTCCCGTGCAGGGCGCCATCATCAAGCCAAGGCGGACGGCGCCTCAGCGTGACCCGCAGCGTCAGGCGCCCGAGCATGATGAAGCAAGCTATCAAGTGGTGCACCGGCCCCAAGAAGATGCACGTGTGCTCCTAGCACCTCCACGTAAAGACCGTGCGCCTCCTATGGTGGTGGCACGTGAGCACCAAGACCAGGCTCCACCACCCCGACCGGCTCCCATGACCATGACAGGGTGCCGCGCATTCACCCCGGAGCTACACAACATCATCTGGCCAGGGAAGTTCAAGTCTGACCTGCCCCCACGCTACGGTGGCACCGTCGACCTCGCCGAGTTCCTGCAACTCTATGAGCTGAGCATCGAGGCGGCTAGCAGCGATGAGAAGATCATGGCGAACTGGTTGCCCATGGCCCTCAAGGACGGCGCACGCTCCCGGCTCCTGAACCTCCCTGTGGGATCGGTCTCCTCCTGGGACGAGATGCGCGAGCGCTTCATCGCCAACTTCCAAGGCACGTGTGGCCGCCCGCCCGCCGTGGTTGACCTATGATGCATCAAGCAGTAGCCAGGAGAGACCCTGCAGAAGTACATACAACCCTTCAACAACGTCCGCCTCAAGATCGCCAAGGTGTCAGACGAGGCCATCATCTCAGCGTTCACTGATGGCGTCCGTGACATCAAGATGAAGGAGGAGCTCGCCATACATGAAGACCTTTGCACAACTCTGGAGATGTTCAACATGGCGAACAAGTACGCGACGGCCGAGGAGGGACGCCTTTCCCTCCTCGAGCTCCCTGATGTTGACCCAGAAGACAAGAAGGCCAAGGCCAAGGATGTGAAGTGCAAGGGACCGGCTGTGCTCGCAGCCGAACCAGAGATCAAGTGCGGTTGCGATCACCTAAGTCATCCAAGGGCAGCCATCCGTACTGCATGTTCCACAACATGCACAACCACAACACCAACGATTGCCAGGGGCTCAGGGCCCTCTGTGACGGGCGCCTCGATCGTCGCCCCAAGCGCAACGATCAAGGCTACGACAGTGGAGCTGGCCGAGGCGGAGGGCGCTGGGATAGCCACAACCATCATCGGGAGTGGCGCGATCGGCCTTGGGATGAACACTGGTAAGGCCAGCCTTGCGAGGGCACCTGGAGGGATCAACCTCGCGAGGATCGGCCTCAGGGCAACGCTGGTCTTCCTCCGCTGCCTCCGCCACCAAAAAGTAACGAAGACCACCACCTGGACAAGGAGGTTGGTGGCTTCCAAGAGCCTCACACCATCGCTTGCATCTTGGGCGGCTCCCAGGCCCCAGCCTCTCATCGTGCCTTCAAGCAGTTCGCGCGTGAGGAGAACGCAGTCCTCCCCAAGCCTGAGGCGACATGCCGGCTCAACTGGTCCAAGTACGCCATCACCTTCAACTCCTCCGACCAGCTCAAGTGTGCGGCCACAGCTGGCGCGCTCCCAATGCTCTGCTCACCCATCATCAGCAACGTACTCGTCACCAAGACACTCATCGATGGCGGAGCGGGGCTCAATGTTCTCTCTGTCCATACGTTCAATAGGCTCCAAGTGCCATACCACCAACTCCAGCCTACCAAGCCCTTCTCAGGAGTGACCGACGACTCCACGCACCCATCGGGCAAGTCCGCCTCCGTAGATGTAGAAATTTGTGAAATGTGTGAATGTGTAGTGGACGTACTATTGGAGTGCCTAAGATAAATTGTGTTTGTATAGACCCTATGTGTTTATTTTACTTCACATGTTAGCTTTGTCTCGGTTCAATAAAAAGCAGTGTTGGTGATGATGGTGTGCCTGTCATCCTGCAATATAGGCCGTCCGGTCTATATCTAAAGGATAGGAAGGAAACTATGACAATTTACTCGCACTCCTCTCTGTTGGAAATATGCCCTAGAGGCAATAATAAAATGGTTATTCTTATATTTCCTTGTTCATGATAATTGTCTATTGTTCATGCTATAATTATATTAACTGGAAACCGTAATACATGTGTGAATACATAGACCACAACATGGCCCTAGTGAGCCTCTAGTTGACTAGCTCGTTGATCAATAGATGGTTATGGTTTACTGAACATGGACATTAGATGTCATTGATAATGGGATCACATCATTAGGAGCATGGTGTGATGGACAAGACCCAATCCTAAGCATAGCACAAGATCGTGTAGTTCGTTTGCTAAAAGATTTTCTAATGTCAAGTATCATTTCAAGATTGTGCAACTCCCGGATACCGTAGGAATGCTTTGGGTGTACCAAACATCACAATGTAACTGGGTGGCTATAAAGGTACACTACAGGTATCTCCGAAAGTGTCTGTTGGGTTGGCACGAATCGAGACTGGGATTTGTCACTCTGTATGACGGAAAGGTATCTCTGGGCCCACTCGGTAATGCATCATCATAATGAGCTCAATGTGACTAAGTAATTAGTCGCGGGTGTCGGTGTCAAAACCAGCGGATCTCGGGTAGGGGGTACCGAACTGTGCGTCTAAGGCTAATGGTAACAGGAGGCGGGGGACACGATGTTTACCCAAGTTCAGGCCCTCTCTATGGAGGTAATACCCTACTTCCTGTTTGATTGATCTTGATGATATGAGTATTACAAGAGTTGATCTACCACGAGATCGTAGAGGCTAACCCTAGAAGCTAGCCTATGATTATGATTGTTGTTGTCCTATGGACTAAACCCTCCGGTTTATATAGACACCGGAGGAGGCTAGGGTTACACAGAGTCGGTTACAGAGAAGGAAATCTACATATCCAAATCACCAAGCTTGCCTTCCATGCAAAGGAGAGTCCCACCCGGACACGGGACGAAGTCTTCTATCTTGTATCTTCATAGTCCAACAGTCTGGCTAAAGTATATAGTCCGGTTTTCTGAGGACCCCTTAATCCAGGACTCCCTCAGTAGCCCCTGAACCAGGCTTCAATGACGATTAAGTCCGGCACACAAATTGTCTTCGGCATTGCAAGGCGGGTTCCTTCTCCGAATACTCCAAAGTAGATCTTCAAACACAAGAATCGTGTCCGGTTTTGAAAAAAAAATTCCACATACCACCATAGAGAGAACAATTTTCCACGAGGCTAATCTGCTGACAAATTTTTCATAGCGTGACATCACGCCACGACCCGGTCATAATTCGAACCATTTTCCCAACCTGCTACTGCATGTTTCGCAAGGCAGTTTTATTGCCATGTCTTGTCGAAGCAGAGATCGTGTCCCCTCATCACGGGATTCTCATCAATACGGGTGTGGGTAGCCCAACCATTCCATAAGCACGGCGCCTGTGGAATTAGCGACTTTTAGGGTAAGTGGGGAGGCGCATGATTTTACTGCCTTTATAAAGTGATAAGGATTCCCCTTCTTCACCCACGCCTTATCCTTCCTCCGCTTATCCTTCCTCTCGAGCTCCAACGCCCAAGCTTTCGCCTTCTCTTCCCTCAAAGGCACTCCGAAAATGTCCGGATCTGGAGCCGGAGGCAAGTGGATGGCCTCTACTGTCCAGGAGAAGGACATCAAGAAACTTCGGGAGGCCGGATACCTGACCAAGAAGATCGCGTATCGTCTTCCAACGGTAGGGTAGATCATCCCTACTCTAGAACCCCACGAGAGGGTGGTATTCCTCCCTCACTTCGTCCGGGGCTGGGGTTTCCCCTCTACCCATTTGTTTCACGGGCTTATGCATTACTATGGGATCGACTTCCATGATCTATCCCCCAATTCCTTCCTCAACATCTCGACATTTATTGTTGTGTGCGAGGCCTTCCTCCGCGTCCCCCCACGCTTCAGACTTTGGCTGAAGATTTTCAATGTCATGCCCAAGGTGGTGAGCGGTGAGCATGCCGAGTGCAGAGGCGCCATGGTGATCAAGATGCCCAACGTCACATGGCCATCAGGTACCTTTAATGATTCCGTCAAAGGGTGGCAACACCAATGGTTCTATGTCACTGAGCCACGCAACGCAAAATGGGCCGCAGCCCTCGAATTTCGATCTAGAGCCCCATTGCAGCTCATGTCCTGGCCCAAGAAGGGCCTAGACTGGTCTTCGCTAGATGAACTCGTGATGCTTCAGGAGCGTGTCAAGAGCATGGGAGACAAGAACATCAAGCTCGTTGACATAGTCCAGGTGATGGTAGTTCGTCGGATTCTACCATGCCAACGCAGGGCTTGCAATTTATGGGAATTCGACCCCGCCAAGCACCAGACCCTACTGGAGTTCTTCGGAACAACGCACGAAGACATCTGGAAGGTGCTTTTCAAGTCCAGCAGATCATGGCTGGACTCGGCCGAGGACCATGGATACAAATTGTCCCGTCCTGCAAGTTCGGTAAGTATTTCATATATAGACAAGGCGTACGCTTTATGTGCGTATTCTAAGGAAGACGCCTTAGTACGTTTTCTAACATCTTCTCCTAGGGCTGGACAAATAAGGCGGAGTGGATCTACTGTCCGGCCCCACTGACCGAGGAGCAAGCCGACCCACTTCTCGTGAAGATGCTGGTCCCAGCGCCTTACAAGGCGCCGAAAAAGAAGGCCAAGAAGGAGGCCAAAGAGACCAGGGCGGTCTTTGTCGCAAGGGTACTTCGGACATGGTGTCCGAAGACTCTGAGGCCCGCTCCTCCTCCGAAGAAGGCGGGGAAGAGGAGGAGGAGGAAAAGGAAAGCTAGTCTAACCCAGCGAGGGGGAGAAAAAAGAGGGTGGCCCCCATACGCTTGGGGGCCGAAACGTCAAAGAAGGGGTGTCGGTGTCAAAACCGGCGGATCTCGGGTAGGGGGTCCCGAACTGTGCGTCTAGGCGGATGGTAATAGGAGATAAGGGACACGATGTTTTTACCCAGGTTCAGGCCCTCTCGATGGAGGTAAAACCCTACTCCTGCTTGATTAATATTGATGATATGGGTAGTACAAGAGTATATCTACCAGGAGATCAAAGAGGCTAAACCCTAGAAGCTAGCCTACGGTATGATTGTTGTTCGTCCTACGGACTAAAACCCTCCGGTTTATATAGACATCGGAGAGGGCTAGGGTTACACAGAGTCGGTTACAATGGGAGGAGATCTACATATCCGTATCGCCAAGCTTGCCTTCCACGCCAAGGAAAGTCCCATCCGGACACGGGACGAAGTCTTCAATCTTTTATTTTCATAGTCCAGGAGTCCGGCCAAAGGTTATAGTCCGGTCATCCGGACACCCCCTAATCTGGGACTCCCTCGGTAGCCCCTGAACTAGGCTTCAATGACGACGAGTCCGACATGCAAATTGTCTTCGACATTGCAAGGCGGGTTCCTCCTCCGAATACTTCATAGAAGATTTTGAACACAAGGATAGTGTCCGGATCTGCAAAATAAGTTCCACATACCATCGTAGAGAGAATAATATTTGTACAAATCTAATCTGCTGACATATTCCGTAGAGTGACATCATGCCACGACCAAGCCTTCATTCGAATCGTTTTACTGTCCCACCTAAGCACGTTTAGCGAGGCGGTTTCCTTGGCACGTCTTGTCAAAGCAGAGATCGTGTCCCCTTATTCCGGGATTCTCATCAATACGGGCGTGGGTAACCCAACCGTGCCATTAATCACGGCGCTTGGGAGATAAGTGAGTTTTACCAGGCTGGTGGGGGCACACAGTTTCGTCCGCTCATATAAGGGGATAAGGATCCACCTTTTCCATCCACGCCCTCTTCCTCCTTCGCTTATCCATTTCCGCGCACTCGAGATCCAGCGCCCAAGTCTGCACTTCCCACCTTGACCTTCTCCAGCCATGTCCGGAGCGGGAGGCAGGTGGATGGCCTCCTCCGTCACGGAGGGGCACGTCAAAAAGTTAAGGAAGGTCGGATACTTGTCCAACGACATTGCGCACCGGCTTCCAGACAAGGGGCAGCTCATCCCCACCCCCAGGCCCCATGAGAGGGTGGTGTTCCTCCCCCATTTCCTCCGCGGACTGGGCTTCCCACTCCATCCATTTGTCCGGGGGCTCATGTTCTACTACGGCCTGGATATCCACGATCTGGCCCCTAACTTCATCCTCAACATCTCGGCGTTTATCGTCGTGTGCGAGGTCTTCCTCCGCATCAAGCCCCACTTCGGCTTATGGCTGAAGACCTTCAATGTCAAGCCGAAGGTTGTCGGCGGCCGGCAAGCGGAGTGCGGAGGCGCCATGGTGGGCAAGATGCCCAATGTCACATGGCTCAAGGGCTCCTATGTGGAAACCATCAAAGGGTGACAATCGGGGTGGTTCTACATCACCGAGCCGCGTGACCCTGAATGGGCGGCGGCCCCCGAATTCCAATCTGGCATCCCCACACGGCTCACCTCCTGGAAAGAGACTGGCCTGTCGTGGGGTAATCCGGAAGAGCTGACCGGACTCCAAACCTGCGTCCAAAACCTGGTGGACAAGAAGGTTAAACTTGTCAACGTAGTCCAGGTCATGCTCTTCCGCCGGATCCTCCCGTGTCAACGACGAGCTTTTAACTTGTGGGAGTTCGACCTAGCCCAGCACACAACTTTGTCCAGGCTCTTTGACACAACGCACGAAGATGCATGGAAGGTGCTATTCAAGGGCTCCGAGGTTTCCCCTCCCATTACCGAGGATCACGGATTCTGCGCGAAGCGCCAAGCCAGCGCAGTAAGCTTGTTTTACCCTTTACATGATACTTGTTTTTCATAGTTTGACTCTACGTGGGATCTAAGCTCCCGCACCTTTGACAGGACTGGAAGAAGACGTCCGACAGATTGACTGTCCGGCTCCTTTGCCTGAAGGCCCAGCAGATGCATGCTTAGCGAAGCTGCTGGTCCCGGCACCTCACGTGGTGCCGGAGAAGAAGGCCAAGCAGAAGGCCACGGGAACTTGAAAGAGTTCCCGGCGCCTGGTGGTGTCGGATTCATCGCCCGACGACCCCAAAGCGCACTCCTCCCCCGAAGACGAGGAGGAGGAAGAAGAAGCCTCTCCCCCTCCAATGGGGGGAGGAAAGAAAAGGAAGGCCACCCCAACTGGGGAGGCCAGAGGGTCCAAGAAGGGAAAGACCCTTCTTCCGGACTACTCCACCAGCGTCGACAACGATGGAGAGGAATGGCCATCCAGGGCCAAGCCCCTGGCAAAATCGTAAGTATCCGGATACCAGAATAACTCATGGCGTTCCTTTATTGCACAGTATCTTCTGACGCCGAATATAATCATGTAGTCCGCCCAAGGCCCGACTCGACGCTTCGACGAGCGGCTCCCTGGATTCGTCGGATGTGAATAGTCTTTCACTCCCGACTGCTACCTCCCCTCGCCACGCGGACGATGCCTAGGTGGAGTCCCAAAAGGGGCTAAGCCAGGAGGAGGTGGTCCTGGAGGCGCCGCAAGGTGACCTCCCGGACTCCAGGCGCAAAGGGGATGAAACCCCAGAGGGATCTAAGTCCGGCCCTGGGCCGGACACTGCACCGGAACCTTCAGTGGTTCCGGAGTCCGGCAGGCGGCCCTCTCGTAAGAAGGGCAAGCCTACGACGCCGGTGGCCTCTGTCCAACCGAAGGCACTGGACAATTTGCTGGAGGTACTTAACGGCGCCTCCATTGACGAGGAGCACCACACTATTATGAGTGCGGTGATCCAGAAGGTTCAGTCCGCCAAGAGCGGGCTGACAGAAGCCTGTGCTAGCCTTCTAACAGGCTTTAAGGTATGTATTTAAGACATGTAAAAATATTACCGCATAGACAGTAGCCCCTGATGCTCAGTTTGGTGTTCGGAAAGAAAAGCCGGACTGTGGATCTAAAAAGATATACGCAGGAGTCTAACATAAATATGTCAATATGGGAATGCAGGCTGCGCTGCTGACCTCTTCTGCACTAACTGCGGAGGTCGATGCATTGAAGCAGAGCCTCGAGCGGTCCGAGAACTAGCTCGGCCTTGCAAAGAAGCAGCTCGAGGACAAGGAAGGTAAGTAGTACCTTATGTAAGTATATAAAAAGATCTGGTTACAAAAAATGATAGGACCAACGTGAGTATTACAGGGGCCACAACCGAGGTGGCAACCCTGAAGGAAGCGTTGTCCAAGGCCGAAGACAATGCGGCTGTGGAGCGCACCGAGCGAGAAAAGTAGGAGGCGCGGGTGGCGGAGGTGTGACAACAGCTCCGTGCTCTTGTGAAGAAACACGAGAGATTGGAGCTTGACTCAAAGACTCGAGAGTCCGAGCTTGCCTCGGCCCTTGAGAGCGCCAAATCCGCCAAGGCCGAAGCCCAAAAAGCCCTCCAGGAAATTGAGGCGATGAAGAAGATAGCGGCGGGTAAGGCATTCTTTATGCAAAGCAAGCACATGAAAGTGAATTACTTGTTACTTACCCGAGTCCGGAGCTCTCTAGGAGCATTCGTAGATCTGCCCTGCAGTGTGTCCGACGCTGCCGCATTCTACCGATCCGAGAAAGGGAGCTCAACGGAAAAGGTGTTCTGGTCCCAGTATGTTGAGGCCGGACACCTGGTGCCCTTGAGCGACCAGCTGAAGCAGCTGGTTGAGCTCCATAAGGTAGTTAAACAGGCCATGAAGGGCCTAATAGTCCGGCTATGGCCTGGGAAGGTCATGCCCGGGAGCAATTTGGGCTGGTGAGGCGGCTGGTGGATGCATGTCCACGGCTTGAAGTCATCAAGTGCTCTGTATGCATCGAAGGCGCCCGTAGGGCCCTTGCCCATGCTAAAGTACACTGGGGCAAGCTGGATGCTGAGAAGCTGGTGACAGTTGGGCCACCGTAGGGGAAGGAGCATCGCAGGCCCGAGATGTATTATGAGGGCGTCCGGAAGGGTGCCTTCCTTATGGCAAATGAGTGTTCCAAGGATGTAATTTTTGAGTAAACTCGCTCGTGTTGTCCTGTGCGCTGAAAACTTGTTCATATGCGCTAAGCAACGCTTTTTGAATTTAAAATATTACCTTCTGTGCGGCCGTTTATTAAATCTGAGAGATGCGAGTCGTCGGCTTCTACCCCCATGCCACGAGTGCTGGGGTGTTCGGGATAAACATGAGCGCTCTTGTTCCCATTCTTGGGTCCTTTGAGGGAGGCGCTCAACACATCGAACAAGGCAATCAGATTATAATGCTTTATCTCTCTCACTTAGCCATAGAATTCTATAATTTTAAATTTCGGTGAAGCCCCTAGTA
Source organism: Triticum dicoccoides (assembly GCF_002162155.2). NCBI lineage: Eukaryota > Viridiplantae > Streptophyta > Magnoliopsida > Poales > Poaceae > Triticum > Triticum dicoccoides. The sequence goes on along the minus strand of NC_041383.1, from coordinate 575,423,788 downwards.
TTCGGAAGACCGAGTTTGGGGCGCTATCCATGCCTGGGCTGGACAAAGCCAGCTCCTCGCTCGTAGCGGCATAAGTCTTTAGGGACTCGAAAAACCTCTCGAACAGCGATCGGCTCTCGCCCTATCATGACGGTCAGTTTTAGCTTTCTTTATTGAGGTGCTTAACCCAGCTCAATTGGGGCACAATCGCAGTAGTTCTCCCAGCGCTACCTTAGCCGATATAATGGAACGTAAGGTACCAAAACATGGGAGCCGGGCAAACCCAACTATTGACCCAAGACATGATTCGGAGCCGATGCATATAATGCTATAAGTTTGGGGTGCCGCACTCGTGAGAGTGTTCGGACTTCTCACACCATATTCTGGGGTACTTAAGCCCCTGGTGTATTGGCCGTACCAAAGTGTACGGTTGCATAATGTCATAACTGGACATATTTACATAAAAAATGAATGCAATAATAGACAAGAGCTATGTATTGTGTATTAAAAGGCTGCTTGTGAAAGCAGAACGATATGAATAGTGCGATAAGCAAGAGATGGGATTATTTGACATGTCCCCCTCCAGGGGCAAGCTGCATGACTTTATGTAAGACAGGTATTTAGCTTGTTATAGAGACCACCTGGACATTCGACGTAGGTTGCTGCCTCCCTGGCTATTGCATCGTGTGTTCGGCGATTGTACTGCCGGACAGGCCTTCCGGAGAGTGGAGTCCTGAAAGTAAGAAAAAAAGAAATGACAAAATCGGGAGCCCCTAGTGCGGTTGAGCTGCATTTTGGGCGTGCCGTGGTTGTGCCCCTCCCCCTATGCCCATGGTATTTCCAGAGTGTAATTATGTACGCGTGGTACTGGTTCCGCAATTTCGCGGGGGCTGGGGTTGGGGCCGCACTACTACGCTTGCTTGGTGCGTGCCAGGCGGTCTTGTTGTAGGTTACTCCGGGCGCGCTTGACGGTGTCCAGACGTTTAATAGCCGGACTGGAGAATTGCCTTGAGAGGCTACTTTGTACTTCCGCCGCGAGGGCCGCTGTATGCTCCTCCGTTCAGAGAGAGCGTTCGGTGTTTCCGTTGACCGTAATGACTCCTCGAGGGCCTGGCATCTTGAGCTTGAGGTATGCGTAGTGCGGCACCGCATTGAATTTTGCAAATGCGGTTCGTCCGAGTAGGGCGTGATAGCCACTGCGGATCAGGACTATGTCGAAGATTAACTCCTCGCTTTGGAAATTATCCGAGGATCCGAAGACCACTTCGAGTGTAACTGAGCCTGTACAGTTGGCCTCTACACCTAGTATGACGCCTTTAAAGGTCGTCTTTGTGGGTTTAATCCTTGAGGGATCTATGTCCATTTTTTGCACTGTATCCTGATAAAGCAGGTTCAGGCTGCTGCCACCGTCCATAAGGACTCTAGTGAGGTGAAATCCGACAATGATTGGGTCTAGAACCAATGCGGCGAATCCTCCCTAGCAGATGCTAGTGGGGTGGTCCATTCGATCAAAAGTGATCGAGCAGGAGGACCATGGGTTGAACTTTGGGGCGACTGGCTCCAACGCATATACGTCCCTGAGTGCACGCTTTCGTTCCCTTTTGGGGATGTGGGTTGTGTATATCATGTTCACCGTCCGCACTTGTGGGGGCCCTTCTGTCCCCTATTATTCAGCAGCCGGGGCTCCTCCTCGTCATCGCTATGCAGCCCCTTGTCTCTGTTTTCGGCGCTTAACTTGCCTGCCTGCTTGAACACCCAACAATCCCTATTGGTGTGATTGGCTGGTTTTTCGGGGGTGTCATGTATCTGGCACAAGCGATCGAGTATTCGGTCCAAATTGGACGGGCCCGGAGTACTTCTTTTGAATGGCTTTTTCCGCTGACCGGGTTTAGAGCCTCGAAATCCGGCATTGACTGCCGTATCCTCAGCATTGTCGTCGTTAATGCGGCGCTTGTATTTGTTGTGACACGACCTACCATTGTTGTCCTTGGTATCCGAATTACCAGGGCTCTTGGTCATGTTATTACTATGAGCTAGCCAGCTGTCTTTTCCCGTGCAAAAGTGGGTCATGAGTGTTGTGAGGGCTGCCATGGATTTCGGCTTTTCCTGTCCTAGGTGCCTGGCAAGCCATTCGTCACGGATGTTATGTTTAAAGGCTGCGAGGGCCTCTGCGTCCGGACAGTCGACTATTTGATTTTTCTTGGTTAAGAACTGTGTCCAGAATTGTCTAGACGATTCCTATGGCTGCTGAATGATGTGGCTTAGGTCATAGGTGCCCTGGAAATTGTCGAGGAATGTGGCTTCCAGGTCCTCCCAGCAACCAATTGACTCTGCTGGCAAGCTATTGAGCCAATGCCGAGCTGGTCCTTTAAGCTTGAGTGGGAGGTATTTGATAGCATGTAGGTCATCACCGCGGGCCATGTGGATATGAAGGAGATAGTCCTCGATCCATACCGCAGGATCTGTTGTGCCATCGTATGATTTGATGTTTATTGGTTTAAAACCCTCGGGGATTTGATGATCCATTAGTTCATCTATGAAGCATAGTGGGTGTGCGGCGCCTCTGTACTGGGCTATATCACGTCGTAGCTCAAATGAGCTTTGTCTGCTGTGTTCGGCCTGGCCGTATTTGCCATATCCGGCATGACGGTTATCGTTACATGCCGTGGGGCGCCCACGCGATCCGTAGATCGATCTTGTTTGCCTTGCCTTGTCCTCCAATATATCTCATAGGTCTGGCGCATTTCCCCGTGCCTTGGTATTTTTTGAGCGACGTCGGGGTGCGGCTTGAGTGGATGGCCGAGAGGCCTATCTGTCGCGGCCACGAGGTGGCCGGTTGGCCGCGTCGTGCGCTGGTGATGTAGGTTTAGGTCCTTCCTCCTCTAATCGGGGGTAGCATCCTGCGCTTTGGGTAGCTCTTGGAGGGGTGTTCGAGTTCGTACTCTTCCGCCGCAAGGACTTCAGTCTATCTGTCGGCTAGCAAGTCTTGGTCAGCTCTAAGCTGCTGCTGTTTTTTCTTGAGGCTGCTGGCCGTGGCCATAAGCCTGCGTTTGAAATGCTCTTGTTCGATGGGATCCTCAGGCACGATAAATTCGTCGTCGTCGAGGCTTGCCTCGTCTTCGGAGGGAGGCATGTGATTATCGTCCTCTACCTCTCTGTCTGTCGCTCTCTCATGAGGGCTGGCTTCTCCATCCTCCTGTGCTGAATCCTGCTGGAGGGGGTTGTCTTCGGCACTGTCCGGGGTGTTATTATCTCCCGTGCCAGAATCATCGTTTTTTGCTTTGGCGGGATTTAGAGCGGCGCCGCTGACGCCGGTGCTTAGGCTGCTTCTTGGAGGGGTCATCCTCCGTTGTTCCATCGCCATTCCCTTCTTTTGGGGTGTCCACCATGTATATGTCATATGACAAGGTGGCCTTCCAGTGCCCTATAGGCGCTGGTTCTTCGTCGTCTCCTGCATTGGCGTCCATACCGTCGATGTATTCGGAGTTGAAGTCGAGAATGTCGGTTAAATCACCGACAGTGGCTACGAAGTGGGTGGTGGGTGGGCTTTGAATTTCTTCGTCATCCGCATCCCAACCTCGCTGACCATAGTCCGGCCAGGGCTCTCCTAATAAAGAGAGAGACTTTAGTGAATTCAGAATGTCGCTGAAGGGCGAGTGCTGAAAGATGTCCATGGCGGCGAACTCCATGATCGGCGCCCAATCGGGTTTGATCGGCAGGGGCGCGAAAGGTTTGGAGTCCGGAAAGGAGTCCGGCACCTGGGAGTCACGAGCTTCGTAAAGGACAAGGCTGGTGTTCGGCTCGATCACCATAGGGATTGCAGCCCCCGAGGCGGTGTCCAACCACCCGTCCTCGATTGGCACAGTCATCACCGAGCTAAAGGTCGGAGCGGACGCTGGGGCGGCCTCCTGGACACTGTTCGGCGGAAGAGCTAGATCATGCCCATCGTGACAGTGCGGCGCAACCGGCAGTGGCTCGAATTCGTCGAAGATCAAGTCTCCACGGATGTCGGCCGTGTAGTTCAAACTTCCAAATATGACCTGATGGCCAGGGACGTAGCTTTTGATCTGCTCTAGATGGCCAAGCGAATTGGCCCGCAGTGCAAACCCGCCGAATACGAAGATCTGTCCGGGGAGAAAAGTCTCACCCTGGACCGCTTCGTTGTTGATGATCGGAGAAGCCATCGGGCCTAAAGATGACGACACAGAGGAACTCTCAATGAAAGCACCAATGTCGGTGTCAAAACTGGTGGATCTCGGGTAGGGGGTCCCGAACTGTGCGTCTAGGCGGATGGTAACATGAGACAAGGGACACGATGTTTTTACCCAGGTTCGGGCCCTCTCGATGGAGGTAAAACCGTACTCCTGCTTGATTAATATTGATGATATGGGTAGTACAAGAGTAGATCTACCACGAGATCAGAGAGGCTAAACCCTAGAAGCTAGCCTATGGTATGATTGTTGTTCGTCCTACGGACTAAAACCCTCCGGTTTATATAGACACCGGAGAGGGCTAGGGTTACACAGAGTCGGTTACAATGGGAGGAGATCTACATATCCGTATCGCCAAGCTTGCCTTCCACGCCAAGGAAAGTCCCATCCGGACACGGGATGAAGTCTTCAATCTTGTATCTTCATAGTCGAGGAGTCCGGCCAAAGGTTATAGTCCGGTCATCCGGACACCCCCTAATTCGAGACTCCCTCAAGGGGAAAGCCTCCCTTCCGGACGAGTTCACCCCGGCCGCCAACAGCAGCCCAGAGTGGGATCCCAGGGTCAAGCCCCTGGCCAAATCGTGAGTATACAAAAACCCGGACACAATTGTAAACCCAGACTCACTTATCGTAATGTTAATGTATTTAGTCACGCATTTTGCAGTCCGGCTGGGTCCCGCGTCGAGCAATCTTCATCGGAGGATTTGGGCTCGGATGCGATGGACAGCGGCCCTCCCCCGATGGCATCCTCCCTCCCCAAATACGTGGACAACATCGAGGTGTCGTCCCAGAGGGGCCCAGGCCAAGGAGAAGCTCAGGGGTCCATCGAGGCGGCGCCGGAGGGTCAAATCTCGGCAGCTGGACAAATGGGGGAGCAGACCCCCATGAATAATGCCGGCGGGGGTCATCTTGAATTTGGCCCCCAGCCGAACACGGCTCCGGAGACCGCCATGGCTCCGGATTCAGGCAGGCAACCTCCTTCAATAGAAAGGGCTGCGCCTATTCCACCGGCAACCTCCGTCCAGCCAGAGGTGCCAGACACCTTATCGATGGCACTGAAGAATGCTTCCATCATTGAAGAACACTGCGCCCTTATGGGTTCGGTGATTGAGAAGATTCGGTCTGCGGAAAGCGGGCTGACTGAAGCCTGCACCAGCCTCTTAATGGGCTTTGAGGTAAGTGGTGAGGTTTAAAGAGTGTGATAGTATAGATAGTAGCCCCTGATACACTGTTCGGTGTTCGAAAAGAAAAACCGGATAGAGGATCGAATATATGCTCGTAGTAGACTTACCATGCAATACCCTTTGTATATTTTTTTTCTAAGCAGGCGTCTGTATTGACTGCCACCTCTAATACTTCGGAAATCTCTGGACTAAAGCAGCGTCTGGAGCGGGCCGAAGAAGAGCTCGGACAAGTGAAAAAGAAGTTGGAGGATAACCAAGGTATATAAAACCTTGTTTTTATTTAGTATAAATCAATAATTGATTGTGATGGAAAAAATGTTGTGATGTGCACCAGGAGCGACATCCGAAGTCGAGGCTCTTAAAAAGGCGGTGGCTGAAGCCGAAAAGAAGGCAGCCAAGGAGCAGGCCGCTTGTAAAAAACACGAGGCCAGGGTCGCCGAAGTTCAACAAGAACTCCAAGAGGATGTGAAGAGGTGTGAGACCTTGGAGCAGAGTTTGTCGGATAAAGAATATGAACTCACCAAGGCTCATCAAGCTGCACGCGATGCCCAGGGCGAGGCCCAAGGCGCCCTCTCGGAAATCCAGGAGGCCAGAAAGATCACGGTGAATAAGGCTTTTTCTATGCAAAGCAAGTATGTGAAGGAAAGATTCCTGTTACTAACCCGAATTCAGGGCTCTCCAGGGGCGTTTGCGGATTTGCCGCGCAGCATATCTAATGCCGCACAATTCTATCGAGCCGAAGAAGGGAGCTCTACAGAGAAGCTGTTCTGGTCGCAATATCTTGCACCAGAACATCCCGCGCTCTTTATCGATCAGCTGAAACAGCTGGTCGAGCTGCATAGGGCGGCCAGACTAGCCATGAAGGATTTAATTATCCGGCTATGGCCCGCTGAAGTAATTCGCAGCAGCTACTTTGGGCTCGTGAGGCGGCTGTTTAGTGCCTGTCCTCGGCTTGACGCCATCAAGCGGTTGGTCTATATTGAAGGTGCACGGATGGCTTTTTGCCCGCGCTAAAGTGCATTGGGGAAAGATGGACGCTGTTAAACTAGTGACCGAAGGACCACCCAAAGGGAAGGAGCATCACAAACCAAAATTGTATTACGAGAGTGTCCTGGAGGGATCCCGCCTTGTGGCGGAACAATGTGCCAAGGACATTATTTTCCCATGAATATATTCATGTTGTCCGGCGTTGTAATATGAAACAAGGTTACTATGTAGTGCTTGTTATTATTATTTTTAAAAAAATACCTCCTGTGCGGCCATTATGTATATTAATTCTGAGAGTTGGCCAGTCGTCGGCTTCTGCCCCCACGTAGGAAGTACGGGGGTGTTCGGGATAAATCTAAACACTCGTTACCCCAATTTTGGGTCCTTTAAGGAGGTGTTCAGCGCAACGAACCAGTCAATCGGACTATAAGGCTTTATCACCCTCACTTAGCCATAGGAGTTTGACAAAAGAAATGTGGGCGCAACCCCTAGTGTTCGGAAGACCGAACTAGGGGCTCTATAAGCACCTGATCGAAAAAAAGATCCATCACACGCTACATTAGTTATCGCATAATGCGGAATAAATCTTTAAAGATTTTATAATCCCTCGAACAGCTGACCTGCTCTCGCCGCATCATGGCAGTCAGTTTTCGGCTTTTCTACTGAGGTGCTCGTCCGGAATAACCGGGACACAATCGCAGTAGTTCTCCCTGTGCCACCTTAGCCGATATAGCAGAACGTAAGGTAGCAAAACATGGGAGCCGGGCAAACCCAACATTTGACCAAAGACATGATTCGGAGCTGATGCATATAATGCTATATGTTCGGGGTGCCGAACAACCATGAAGGTGTTCGGACTTTCTTGCTGTGTTATGGGTACAACGAAGCCCCTGGCATATTAAGGCGTACGAGAATGTACGGCTGCTGCTTGACAAAAAATATCAACAAAAAGAAACAACACATGAACGTCATATAAAGCCGCGGATTTGTAATTGAGTAATACATCAAAGCCTATGAGTACAAGTAGTGCGATAAAAAGAAATATCACTTCGGAACCTGCGGAGACCAGGGGGAGCTGTGTGCGGATCCGGAGAATAGTAGGATGATCGTCAAGGGGAATATATAGGGATTCCCGTGCGCATTCGAGCTGTTTTACTCCGCGGTGTGTCCGTCCCTTCATAGGTCTGGTCACCAGTGATGGCTTAGACAAAAGTGAACCTGAAAGAAAATGCAAAAATGTTTGTGTGTCCCCGAGCGGTTGAGCCGTATTTTGCGACATAACCCAGCTGTGCCTCCGTCTATCGCCGAAGTGGTTAGTTGAGCTCTTGACGAGCTAGGTTATCCTGCCGCGAGATAGTTCAGACTCTTTTGACAGTGTCCGGGAACTTGGCCGTTGAATGAATGTTTGATTGAAAGAGGCCGCTTTGTGCTTCTGTCACTAGGGCAGCGGTGTGCTCTTCGGTGCGGAGGGAGCGTTCAGTGTTTCCATTGACTGTTATGACGCCACGTGGACCGGGCCTCTTAAGCTTAAGATAAGCGTAGTATGGCACCACATTAAATCAAGCAAATGTGGTGTGTCCAAGGAGTGCAGGATAGCCGCTGCGAAAAGGGACGATATCAAAGATTAACTCTTCGTTACGGAAATTGTCCGTGGATCCGAAGACCACTTCCAAAGTGATTGAGCCCGTACAGTAGGCCTCAACACCTGGTATGACACCTTTAAAGGTGGTTTTAGTGGGTTTGATCCTTGAAGGCTCTATACCCATCTTGCGCACTGTATCCTGATAAAGCAGGTTCAAGCTACTGCCTCCATCCATAAGGACTCGCGTGAGGTGGAATCCATCGATTATTGGGTCAAGGACCAGTGCGGCTGAGCCGGCGTGACGGATACTGGTCGGATGATCCTTGCGATCAAAGGTGATCGAGCAGGATGACCATGGGTTGTATTTTGGGGCGACTGGCTCCATTGCGTAGACGTCCCTAAGTGCGTGCCTCCACTCCCGCTTGGGAATATGGGTGGCGTATATCATATTCACCATTTTGACTTGTGGGGGAAACTTCTTTTGCCCCCCTGTCTTTGGTGGCCGGGGCTGCTCGTCATCGTCATCGCTTTGCGACCCCTTCACTATGCTTCTGGCATTTGATTTGCCGGCCTGTTTGAAGACCCAGCATTCTCTGTTGGTGTTATTAGCTGGTGTACCTGGGGTGCCATGAATTTGACATGGACGGTCGAGTATGCGGTCCAAACTGGACGTGCCCGGATCGTTTCTTTTGAATGGTTTTTTCCGTTGTCCGGTCTTAGAGCCACTGAATCTGGTGTTTACGGCCGTGTCTTCGGCGCTATTGCCATTGTTTTGACGCTTGTGTTTGCTGCGTCGGGGCTTCCCGTTGTTATCTCTGGATTTAGAAGTTCCAGGTTTGCTGGAGGTGTGTTGCTACGAGCTAGCCAGCTATCCTCGCCCGCACAAAAGCGGGTCCTAAGCGCTGTGAGGGCCGCCATGGATCTCGGCTTTTCCTGTCCGAGGTGTCGGGCTAGCCACTCGTCGCGGATGTTATGCTTGAAGGCCGCGAGGGCTTCGGCATCCGGACAGTCGACAATTTGGTTCCTTTTAGTTAAGAACCGAGTCTAGAACTTTATGGCTAACTCTCGGGGCTGTTGAGTTATATGACTCAAGTCGTCGCATCCGGAGGTCGGACATAAGTGCCTTGGCAGTTGTCAAGGAATGCGTCTTCCAGGTTCTCCCAACTGCTAATAGAATTATCGGGCAGACTATTCAACCAGTGCCGAGTTGGTCCCTTGAGTTTTAGTGGGAGATACTTGATGGCATGGAGATCATCTCCGCGGGCCATATGAATGTGGAGAAGGAAGATTTCGATCCATACCACGGGATATGTTGTCCCATCATAAGAGTCGATGTTTACGCGTTTAAACCCTTCTAGGAACTCATGTTCCATTACTTCATCAGTGAAGCATAGGGGGTGTGCGGCTCCTCTATGTCGGGCTACGTCGTGACACAGTTCGGATGGAGCTGGTGTGTGGTATTCTGCCTGGACAGGTTAGTATTTATTGTGTCCATCGTGGCGGCCATCTCATGCATTGGGGGGCGCCCCCGCGATTCGTAGATCGATCTCGACAGTCCTGCCCTGGTTTCCAAGTCATTGCGCGGATCATGCGTGTATCCCCGAGCTTTTGTGCTTCTATTTGTTTGGCGACAGGGTGTAGGCTGGTGTTCAGACTGATATGCCGCTTTATCTCGACCACGCGGTGGTCGGTCAGCCGCCTCATACGCTGGTAGTGTGGGCTCTAATGCCTCGTTCTCAAATTGAGGAAGCAACCTACGATTCGGGTAACTTTTTATTGGGCGTTCGAGTCCATATTCCTCGGTAGCCAGGACCTTGGTGTTGGAAATATGCTCTAGAGGCAATAATAAAATGGTTATTATTGTATTTCCTTGTTCATGATAATTGTCTACTGTTCATGCTATAATTGTGTTGACCCGAAACAACAATACATGTGTGAATACATAGACCACAACATGTCCCTATTGAGCCTCTAGTTGACTAGCTCGTTGGTCAACAGATGGTCATGGTTTCGTGACCATGGACATTGGATGTCATTGACAACGGGATCATATCATTAGGAGAATGATGTGATGGACAAGACCCAATCCTAAGCATAGCACAAGATCGTGTAGTTCGTTTGCTAAAGCTTTTCTAATGTCAAGTATCATTTCCTTAGACCATGAGATTGTGTAACTCCCTGATACCGTAGGAGTGCTTTGGGTGTACCAAACATCACAACGTAATTGTGCGACTATAAAGGTGCACTACAAGTGTCTCTGAAAGTGTTTGTTGGGTTGGCACGAATCGAGACTGGGATTTGTCACTCCGTATGACGGAGAGGTATCTCTGGGCCCACTCGGTAATGCTTCATCATAATGAGCTCAATGTGACTAAGTAGTTAGTCACGGGATCATGCATTACGGAACGAGTAAAGTGACTTGCTGGTAACGAGATTGAATGAGGTATTGGGATACCGATGATCGAATCTCGGGCAAGTAACGTACCAATTGACAAAGGGAATTGCATATGGGATTGCTTGAATCCTTGACATCGTGGTTCATCCGATGAGATCATCGTGGAACATGTGGGAGCCAACATGGGTATCCAGATCCCGCTGTTGGTTATTGGCCAGAGAGCTGTCCTGGTCATGTCTGCATGATTCCCGAACCCGTAGGGTCTACAGACTTAAGGTTCGATGATGCTAGGGTTATAAAGGAAGTTTGTATGTGGTTACCGAATGTTGTTCGGAGTCCCGGATGAGATCCCGGACGTCATGAGGAGTTCCGGAATGGTCCGGAGGTAAAGAATAATATATAGGAAGTGAGGTTTTGGCCACCGGAAGTATTTCGGGGGTCACCGGTAATGTACCGGGACCACGGGAAGGGTTCCGGGGGTCCACCAGGAGGGGCCACCAGCCCCGGAGGCTTGCATGGGCCTAGGGTGGGAAGGGACCAGCCCAGAGTGGGCTGGTGCGCCTCCCACCAAGGCTCAAGGCGCAACTATGAGGGGAGAGGGGAAACCCTAGGCACTGATGGGCCTAAAGGCCCACCCTAGGGCGCACCCCCCTCTCTTCCCTTCTTGGCCGCCCCCTCCATCCCATCTAGGGCTGCCGCCCCCCTATGGGTGGGAACCCTAGAGGGGGCGCACCCTCCTCCCCTTCCCCTATATATAGTGGGGGTTTTGGGGCTGCCAACGACATGAGTTTCCATCTCTCCTGGCGCAGCCCTACCCCTCTCCCTCCTCATCTCTCGTAGTGCTTGGCGAAGCCCTGCTGGAGTGTCACGCTCCTCCATCACCACCACGCCGTTGTGCTGCTGCTGGACGGAGTCTTCCCCAACCTCTCCCTCTCTTCTTGCTGGATCAAGGCATGGGAGACGTCACCGGGCTGCACGTGTGTTGAACACGGAGGCACCGTTCTTCGGTGCTTAGATCGGATTCGGTCGCGATCTGAATCGCTTCCTGAACGACTCCGCCGACCGCGTTCTTGTAACGCTTCTGCATCGCGATCTTCAAGGGTATGAAGATACACTCCCCTCTCTCTTTTTGCTAGAATCTCCATAGATTGATCTTGGTGAACGTAGAAAATTTTGAATTATTGCTACGTTCCCCAATAGTGGCATCATAAGCTAGGTCTATTGCGTAGATTCTATGCATGAGTAGAACACAAGTTGTTATGGGCGTTGATTTTGTTCAATATGCTTACCGTTACTAGTCCTTTCTTGTTTCGACGGTATTGTGGGATGAAGCGGCCAGGACCGACCTTACACGAACACTTACGTGAGACAGGTTCCACCGACTGACATGCACTTGTTGCATAAGGTGGCTAGCGGGTATCTGTCTCTCTCACTTTAGTCGGATCGGATTCGATGAAAAGGGTCCTTATGAAGGGTAAATAGCAATTGGTATATCACGTTGTGGTTTTGGCGTAGGTAAGAAACGTTCTTGCTAGAAACCTATAGCAGCCACGTAAAAACTTGCAACAACAATTAGAGGACGTCTAACTTGTTTTTGCAGCATATGCCGTGTGATGTGATATGATGAAGAAGGATGTGATGAATGAAATATATGTGATGTATGAGATTGATCATATTCTTATAATAGGAATCACGACTTGCATGTCGATGAATATGACAACCGGCAGGAGCCATAGGAGTTGTCTTTATTTATTGTATGACCTGCGTGTCACTGAATAACGCCATGTAATTACTTTACTTCATTGCTAAACCGTTAGCCATAGTAGTAGAAGTAATAGTTGGTGAGACAACTTCATGGAGACCCGATGATGGAGATCATGATGATGGAGATCATGGTGTCATGCCGGTGACGATGATGATCATGGAGCCCCAAAGATGGAGATCAAAAGGAGCAAAATGATATTGGCCATATCATGTCACTATTTGGTTGCATGTGATGTTTATCATGTTTATGCATCTTATTTGCTTAGAACGATGGTAGTAAATAAGATGATCCCTCATAATAATTTCAAGAAAGTGTCCCCCCTAACTGTGCACCATTGCCAAAGATCGTTGCTTCGAAGCACCACGTGATGATCGGGTGTGATAGATTCTAACATTCACATACAACGAGTGTAAGCCAGATATACACACGCGAAACACTTAGGTTGACTTGACAAGCCTAGCATGTATAGACATGGCCTCAGAACACAAGGGACCGAAAGGTCAAACATGAGTCGTATAATAGATACGATCGACATGAAGATGTTCACCGATGATGACTAGTCCGTCTCACGAGATGATCGGACACGACCTAGTTGACTCGGATCATGTATCACTTAGATGACTAGAGGGATGTCTATCTAAGTGGGAGTTCATCAAATAATATGATTAGATGAACTTAATTATCATGAACATAGTAAAAAAAGGTCTTTGCAAATTATGTCGTAAGCTCGCGCTTTAGTTCTACTGTTTAGATATGTTCCTAGAGAAAATATAGTTGAAAGTTGATACTAGAAATTATGCGGACTGGGTCCGTAAACTGAGGATTGTCCTCATTGCTGTGCAGAAGGCTTATGTCCTTAATGCACCGCTCGGTGTGCTGAACCTCGAAAACCGTCTGTGGATGTTGCGAACATCTTACATACATGTTTTGATGACTACATGATAGTTCAGTAATGTTAAACAGTTTAGAATTGTGGCGCCGAAGACGTTTTTGAAACGTCGCGGAACATATGAGATGTTCCAAGGGCTGAAATTGGGATTTCAGGATCGTGCCCACGTCAAGAGGTATAAGACCTCCGACGAGTTTCTTAGCCTACAAACCAAGGGAGAAAAGCTCAATCGTTGAGCATGTGCTCAGATTGTCTGGGTACTACAATCACTTGAATCGAGTGGGAATTAATCATCCAGATGACATAGTGATGTTTCTCCAAAGGCATTGCCACCAAGCTACTAGAGCTTCGTGATGAACTATAACATATTAGGGATAGATATGATGATCCTTGCGCTATTCACGATTTTTGACACCACGAAAGTAGAAATCAAGAAGGAGCATCAATTGTTGATGGTTAGTGAAACCACTAGTTTCAAAGAGGGCAAGGGCAAGAAGGGATACTTCATGAAACGGCAAATCGGTTGCTGCTCTAGTGAAGAAACCCAAGGTTAAACTCAAACCCAAGACTAAGTGCTTCTATAATAAGGGGAACGGTCACTGGAGCAGAATTACCCTAGATACTTGGTAGATAAGAAGGCAGGCAAGGTCGACAGAAGTATATTGGATATACATTATATTAATGTGTACTCTACTAGTACTCCTAGTAGCACCATGGTAATAGATACCGGTTCGGTTGCTAAGTGTTAGTAACTCGAAATAAAAGGCTACTGAATAAACATAGACTAGCTAAAGGCGAGGTGACGATATGTGTTGGAAGTATTTCCAAGGTTGATGTGATCAAACATCGCACACTCCCTCTACCATCGGGATCGGTGTTAAACCTAAATAATTGCCATTTGGTGTTTGCGTTGAGCATAGACATGATTGGATTATGTCTATCGCAATACGGTTATTCATTTAAGGAGAATAATGGTTACTCTATTTATTTGAGTAATACCTTCAATGGTCTTGCACCTAAAATGAATGGTTTATTGAATCTCGATCGTAGTGATACACATGTTCATGCGAAAAGATATAAGATAGTAATGATAGTACCACCTCCTTGTGGCACTTCCATGTAAGTCATATTGGTATAAAACACATGAAGAAGCTCCGTGTTGATGGATCTTTGGACTCACTCGATTTTGAAAAGTTTGAGACATGCGAACCATGTCTATTGGTATGTATGCATGAAGAAACTCCATGCAGATGGATCGTTTGGACTCACTTGATTTTGAATCACTTGAGACATGCAAATCATACCACATGGGAAAGATGACTGAAAAGCCTCGTTTTCAGTAAGATGGAACAAGAAAGCAACTTGTTGGAAGTAATACATTTTGATGTGTGCAGTCCAAAGAGTGCTGAGACACGCAGTGGATATCGTTATGTCCTTACTTCACAGATGATTTGAGTTGATGTTGAGTATATTCACTTGATGAAACACAAGTCTGAATTATTGAAAGGTTCAAGTAATTTCAGAGTGAAGTTGAAGATCTTCGTGACAAGAGGATAAAATGTCTATGATATGATCGTAGAGATAAATATCTGAGTTGCGAGTTTGGTACAAAATTAAGACATTGTGGAAATTGTTTCACAACTAACATCGCCTGGAACACCATAGTGTGATGGTGTGTGTCGGTGTCAAAACTAGTGGATCTCGGGTAGGGGGTCCCGAACTGTGCGTCTAGGCGGATGGTAACAGGAGACAGGGGACACGATGTTTTTACCCAGGTTCGGGCCCTCTCGATGGAGGTAAAACCCTACTCCTTCTTGATTAATATTGATGATATGGGTAGTACAAGAGTAGATCTACCACGAGATTAGAGAGGCTAAACCCTAGAAGCTAGCCTATGGTATGATTGTTGTTCGTCCTATGGACTAAAACCCTCCGGTTTATATAGACACCGGAGAGGGCTAGGGTTACACAGAGTCGGTTACAATGGGAGGAGATCTACATATCCGTATCGCCAAGCTTGCCTTCCACGCCAAGGAAAGTCCCATCCGGACACAGGACCAAGTCTTCAATCTTGTATCTTCATAGTCCGGGAGTCCGGCAAAAGGTCATAGTCCGGTCATCCGGACACCCCCTAATCCAGGACTCCCTTAGTGTGTCCGAACATCATAGATGCACCCTATTGGATATGGGGCATACCATGATGTCTCTTATCAAATTACCACTATCCATCATGGGTTAGGCATTAGAGACAACCGCATTCACTTTAAATAGGGCACCACGTAATTCCGTTGAGATGACACCGTATGAACTATGGTTTAGAGAAACCTAAGCTGTCGTTTCTGGAAAGTTTGGGGCTGCGACGCTTATGTGAAAAAGTTTCATCCTGATAAGCTCGAACCCAAAGCAGATAAATACATCTTCATAGGACACCCAAAACAGTTGGGTATACCTCCTATTTCAGATCCGGAATCAAAGTGATTGTTTCTAGAAACTGGTCCTTTCTCGAGGAAAAGTTTCTCTTGAAAGAATTGAGTGAGAGGATGGTGGAGACTTGATGAAGTTATTGAACCATCACTTCAACCAGTGTGTAGCAGGGCACTGGAAGTTGTTCCTGTGGCACCTACACCAATTGAAGTGGAAGTTGATGATAGTGATCGTGAAACTTCACATCAAGTCACTACCAAACCTCGTAGGACAACAAGGACGCGTACTGCTTCAGAGTGGTACGGTAATCCTGTCTTGGAGGTCATGTTGCTAGACAACAATGAACCTACGAGCTATGGAGAAGCGATGGTGGGCCCGGATTCTGACAAATGGCTCGAGGCCATAAAATCCGAGAGAGGATCCATGTATGAAAACAAAGTGTAGACTTTGGAAGAACTACTTGATGGTCGTAAGGCAGTTGGGTACAGATGGATTTTAAAAGGAAGACTGACAACGATGGTAAGTATCACCATTAAGAAAGCTCGACTTGTCGTTACGATGTTTTTCGACAAGTTCAAGGACTTGACTACGATGAGACTTTCTCACTCGTAGCGATGCTAAGAGTCTGTTGGAATTATATTAGCAATTACTGCATGGTCTATGAAATCTTGCAGATAGGATGTCAAAACATTGTTTCCTCGATGATATTCTTGAGGAAAGGTTGTATGTGATACAACCAGAAGGTTTTGTCAATCCTGAAAGATGCTAACAAGTATGCAAAGCTCCAGCAATCCTTCTAAGGACTGGAGTAAGCATCTCAGAGTTGGAATATACGCTTTGATGATATGATCAAATATTTTGGGTTTATACAAAGTTTATGAGAAACTTGTATTTCCAAAGAAGTGAGTGGGAGCACTATAGAATTTCTGATGAGTATATGTTGTTGACATATTGTTGATCAGAAATGATGTAGAATTTCTAGAAAGCATATAGGGTTATTTGAAAAGTGTTTTTCAATGGAAAACCTAGATTAAGCTACTTGAACATTGAGCATCAAGATCTATAACGATAGATCAAAGACGCATAATAGTACTTTCAAATGAATACATACCGTGACAAGATTTTGAAGGAGTTCAAAATAGATCGGCGAAGAAGGAGTTATTGGCTATGTTATAAGGTGTGAGTATTGAGTAAGACTCAAGACATGACCTCGGCAGAAGAGAGAGAAAGGACGAAGGTCCTCCCCTATGCTTCAGATGTAGGCTCTACAGCTTGCTATGTTGTGTACCGCACCTGAAGTGTGCCTTGCCATGAGTCAGTCAAGGGGTACAAAAATGATCCAGGAATGGATCACAGGACATCGGTCAAACATATCCTTAGTAACTAGTGGACTAAGGAAGTTTCTCAATTATGGAGGTGGTAAAAGAGTTCGTCGTAAAGGGTTACGCCGATGCAAACTTTGACACTAATCCGGATTATTCTGAGTAGTAAACCAGATTTGTATAGTAGAACAGTTATTTGGAATAGCTCCAAATAGAGCGTGGTAGCTGCATCTAGGAGATGACAGAGATTTGTAAAGCACACACAGATCTGAAAGATTCAGACCCATTGACTAATAACCTCTCTCACAAGCGAGATATGATCAAACCCAATGGGTGTTGGACTTGTTACAATCACATAGTGATGTGAACTAGATTATTGACTCTAGTGCAAGTGGGAGACTGTCGGAAATATGCCCTAGAGGCAATAATAAAATGGTTATTATTGTATTAAATTGTTCATGATAATTGTCTATTGTTCATGATATAATTGTATTGACCGGAAACCGCAATACATGTGTGAATACATAGACCACAACATGTCCCTAGTGAGCCTGTAGTTGACTAGCTCGTTGATCAACAGATGGTCATGGTTTCCTGACCATGGACATTGGATGTCATTGATAACGGGATCACATCATTAGGAGAATGATGTGATGGACAAGACCCAATCCTAAGCATAGCACAAGATCGTGTAGTTCGTTTGCTAAAGCTTTTCTAATGTCAAGTATCATTTCCTTAGACCATGAGATTGTGTAACTCCCTGATACTGTAGGAGTGCTTTGGGTGTACCAAACGTCACAACGTAACTGGGTGACTATAAAGGTGCACTACAGGTATCATCAAAAGTGTTTGTTGGGTTGGCACGAATCGAGACTGAGAATTGTCACTCCGTATGACGGAGAGGTATCTCTGGGACCACTCGGTAATGCATCATCATAATGAGCTCAATGTGACTAAGTAGTTAGTCCCGGGATCATGCATTACAAAACGAGTAAAGTGACTTGCCGATAACGAGTTTGAACGAGGTATTAGGATACCGACGATCGAATCTCGGGCAAGTAACGTACCAATTCACAAAGGGAATTGCATACGGGATTGCTTGAATCCTTGACATCATGGTTCATCCGATGAGATCATCATGGAACATGTGGGAGCCAACATGGGTATCCAGATCCCGTTGTTGGTTATTGGTCAAAGAGCTGTCCCGGTCATGTCTGCATGATTCCCGAACCCGTAGGGTCTACACACTTAAGGTTCGATGATGCTAGGGTTATAAAGGAAGTTTGTATGTGGTTACCGAATGTTGTTCGGAGTCCCGGATGAGATCCCGGATGTCACGAGGAGTTCCGGAATGGTCCGGAGGTAAAGAATAATATATTGGAAGTGAGGTTTTGGCCACCGGAATTATTTCGAGGGTCACCAGTAATGTACCGGGTCCACCGGAAGGGTTCTGTGGGTCCACCGGGAGGGGCCACCAGCCCCGGAGGCTTGCATGGGCCTAGAGTGTGAAGGGACCAGCCCCATACTAGGCTAGTGCGCCTCCTACCAAGGCCCAAGGCACAACTATGAGAGGAGAGGGGAAACCCTAGGTGCTGATGGGCCTAAAGGCCCACCCTAGGGCGCACCCCCCTCTCTTCCCCTCTTGGCCGCCCCCCTCCATCCCATCTAGGGCTGCCGCCCCCCTAGGGGTGGGAACCCTAGATGGGGCGCACGCTCCTCCCCTTCCCCTATATATAGTGGGGGTTTTGGGGCTGCCAACAACATGAGTTTCCATCTCTCCTGGCGCAGCCCTACCCTTCTCTCTCCTCGTCTCTCATAGTGCTTGGCGAAGCCCTGCTGGAGTCCCACGCTCCTCCATCACCACCACGCCGTTGTGCTGCTACTGGACGGAGTCTTCCCCAACCTCTTCCTCTCTTCTTGCTGGATCAAGGCACGGGAGACGTCACCGGGCTGCACGTGTGTTGAACGCGAAGGCACCGTTCTTCGGTGCTTAGATCAGATTCAGCCGTGATTTGAATTGCTTCGTGAACGACTCCACCAACCGCATTCTTGTAACGCTTCCGCATTGCGATCTTCAAGGGTATGAAGATATATTCCCCTCTCTCTTTTTGCTAGAATCTCCATAGATTGATCTTTGTGAACGTGGAAAATTTTGAATTATTGCTATGTTCCCCAACACTCGGTCCATCTATCAATGAGCAGATCTTGATCAGCTTGAAGCTGCTTATTCTTCTTCTTCAGGCTCTTCGCAGTGGCTATAAGTCGGTGCTTGAAGCGCTCCTATTCGGCGGGATCCTCAGGTACTGTAAATTCTTCGTCGCCGAGGCTCACCTCGTCCTCGGAGGGAGGCATGCAATTATCATCCGTTGAATCTTCCTTCATGGCATGTTCATTAGGGCTGGCTTGCCTGTCCTCCCGTCCGGCCTGTTCGAAGCTTGGCTGGGCGGGGTCGTCTTCGTCTTCGGCATCGTCCGGACTGTTATTGTCTCCTGTGCCGGTATTGCTGTTTTTACCATGGCATGGTTTGGAGCAGCGCCGCTGACGTCGGTGCTTCGGCTGCTTCTTAGGAGGCTTAACCTCAACTGGGTTCTTTTTGTCATTGCCATTGGCTTCTTTGGGTGTATCCACCATGTAGATGTCATATGATGAGGTGGCTGTGCAGTGCCCTATGGGCGGTAGTTCCTATCCTTCTCCTGCATCGTCGTCCATACCGTCGATGTCTTCGGAGTCGTAATCAAGTAGGTCAGTTAAGTCGCCGACACTGGCTATCAAGTGGGTGGTGGGTGGGTAGCAAAATTATTCATCGTCTGCTTCCCCCTCCATCTGGACATAGGTCGGCCAAGAATTTCCTTCCAAGGAGAGGTATTTCAAAGACTTTAACACGCTGCCCATGGGCGAGTGTTGAAAGATGTCCATGGAGGTGAACTCCAAGATCGGCGCCCAGTTAAGTTTTGCGGGCACAGATACACGCGGTTCAGAACCTATATCCGGAGATGAGTCCGAGGGTCCGATGACACAGGCCTCGTTGGAGGCTAGATCTGTGTTCGGCTCAAGCATCATTGAGTATGTGGCTTCCGTGGCGGGGTATAGCCCCCCCCCCCCGGTTCTTGGACGGTGCGTTCTGCTCTGGATCTAGGGCTAGGACAGTTACAGGCGCTGTCTTCTGAGTATGGCCAGATGACAGATCTAAGTCATGCTCATCGTGGCTGCCGGGTGCGGCTGTCATGCGCTCGAATCCGTCGAAGATCAAGTCTCCGCGGATGTCAGTAGTGTAGTTCAGGTTTCCAAACCTGACCTAATGGCCAGGGACGTAGCTCTCGATCTGCTCCAGATGGCCAAGCGAGTTGGCCCGTAGTGCGAAGCCGCCGAATACGAAGATCTGTCCGGGGAGAAAGATCTCACCCTGGGTCGAGTTGTTGATGATCGAAGGATCCATCAAGCCTTATGATGACGACGCAGTGGAACTCTCAATGAAAGCAACAATGTCGGTGTCAAAACCGGCGGATCTAGGGTAGGGGGTCCCGAACTATGCGTCTAAGGCTAATGGTAATAGGAGGCGGGGGACACGATGTTCACCCAGGTTCGGGCCCTCTCTATGGAGGTAATACCCTACTTCCTGCTTGATTGATCTTGATGATATGAGTATTACAAGAGTTGATCTACCCCGAGATCGTAGAGGCTAACCCTAGAAGCTAGCCTATGATTATGATTGTTGTTGTCCTACGGACTGAACCCTTCGGTTTATATAAACACCGGAGGAGGCTAGGGTTACACAGAGTCGGTTACAGAGAAGGAAATCTACATATCAGAATCGCCAAGCTTGCCTTCCACGCAAAGGAGAGTCCCACCCGGACACGGGATGAAGTCTTCTATCTTGTATCTTCATAGTCCAACAGTCTGGCTAAAGTATATAGTCCGGCTGTCCAAGGACCCCTTAATGTAGGACTCCCTCAGGAGGATCATGCATTACAGAACGAGTAAAGTGACTTGCCAGTAACGAGATTGAACGAGGTATTGGGATACCGACGATCAAATCTCGGGCAAGTAATGTACCGATTGACAAAGGGAATTGTATACGGGACTGATTGAATCCCCGACATCGTGGTTCATCCAATGAGATTATCATGGAACATGTGGGAGCCCACATGGGTATCCAGATCCCGCTGTTGGTTATTGGCCAGAGAGCTGTCTCGGTCATGTCTGCATGATTCCTGAACCCATACGGTATACACACTTAAGGTTCAGTGACGCTAGAGTTGTTATGGGAATTAGTGTGCAATTACCGAATGTTGTTCGGAGTCCTAGATGAGATCCCGGACGTCACGAGGAGTTCCGGAATGGTCCGGAGGTAAAGATTTATATATGGGAAGTCCTATTTTGGCCACCGGAAAATGTTCGGGATTTTTCGGTATTGTACCAAGAAGGTTCTAGAAGGTTCCAAAGTGGGGCCCACCTGCATGGGGGGACCCACATGAACGTGGGTAGTGGGGGCAAGGCCCCACACCCCTGGTCAAGGCGCACCAAGATACCCCTTAGAAGGAATAAGATCATATCCCGAAGGGATACGATCAAGATCCCTAAAAAGGGGGGATAACAATCGGTGGGGAAGGGAAATGATGGGATTTCTTTCCTCCCACCTTTGCCAATGCCCCAATGGACTTGGAGGGCAAGAAACCAGCCCCCTCCACCCCTATATATAGTGGGGAGGCGCATGGGAGCTTCACCCCTTGCCCCTGGCGCAGCCCACCCCCTCTCCAACTCCACCTCCTCCTTAGTAGTGCTTGTCGAAGCCCTGTCGGAGAACTGCAAGCTCCACCACCATGCTGTCGTGCTGCCGGAGCTCTCCCTCAACTTCTCCTCTCCCATTGCTGGATCAAGAAGGAGGAGACGTCCCTGGGCTGTATGTGTGTTGAACGCGGAGGCACCGTCCGTTTGGCGTTAGATCGGATCTTCCGCGATTTGAATCACCGCGAGTACGACTCCCTCATCCGCGTTATAGTGACTCTTCCGCTTAGCGATCTTCAAAGGTACGAAGATGCTCATCTTCTCCCTCTCTTGTTGCTAGAATCTCCATAGATTGATCTTGGTGATGCGTAGAAAATTTTGAATTACTGCTACGTTCCCGAACAATGGTATCAGAGCCAGGTCTATTGCGTAGATTCTATGCACGAGTAGAACACAAGTAGTTGTGGGCGCTGATTTGCTCGATTTGCTTACCATTACTAGTCCTATCTTGGTTCAGTGGTATTGTGGGATGAAGCATCCCGGACCGACCTTACACGTACGCTTACGTGAGACAGGTTCCACCGACGGACATGCACTTGTTGCATAAGGTGGCTAACGGGTGTCTGTCTCTCCCACTTTAAACGGATCGGATTCGATGAAAAGGGTCCTTATGAAGGGTAAATAGCAATTGGCATATCACCGTTGTGGCTTTTGCGTAGGTAAGAAACATTCTTGCTAGAAACCCATAGCAGCCACGTAAAACGTGCAACAACAATTAGAGGACGTCTAACTTGTT
This sequence comes from Triticum dicoccoides, assembly GCF_002162155.2. Taxonomy (NCBI): domain Eukaryota; kingdom Viridiplantae; phylum Streptophyta; class Magnoliopsida; order Poales; family Poaceae; genus Triticum; species Triticum dicoccoides. Next base: position 575,401,529 of record NC_041383.1, on the reverse strand, counting down.
TTTGCAGGGTATGCTATGTGATGTGATATGACCAAAAGAATGTGATGAATGATATATGTGATGTATGAGATTGATCATGTTCTTGTAATAGGAATCACGACTTGCATGTCGATGAGTATGACAACCGACAGGAGCCATAGGAGTTGTCTTAATTTATTGTATGAAATGAGTGTCAATTAAAATGCCATGTAATTACTTTACTTTATTGCTAACCGTTAGCCATAGTAGTAGAAGTAATAGTTGGCGAGACAACTTCATGAAGACACGATGATGGAGATCATGATGATGGAGATCATGGTGTCATCTCGGTGACGAAGGTGATCATGCCGCACCTCAAAGATGGAGATCAAAGGCAGAAGATGATATTGGCCATATCATGTCACTTTATGATTTGCATGTGATGTTTGTCATGTTTACATCTTATTTTCTTAGAACGATGGTAGCATAAATAAGGTGATCCCTCACTAAAAGTTCAAGAAAGTGTTCCCCCTAACTGTGCACCGTTGCGAAAGTTCGTTGTTTCGAAGCACCACCTGATGATCGGGTGTGATAGATTCTAACGTTCGCATACAACGGGTGTAAGCCAGATTTACACACGCGAAACACTTAGGTTGACTTGACGAGCCTAGCATGTACATACATGGCCTCGGAACACAAGAGACCGAACGGTCGAACATGAGTCGTATAGTAGATACGGTCAACATGAAGATGTTCACCGATGATGACTAGTCTATCTCACCTGATGATCGGACACGGCCTAGTTGACTCGGATCATGTATCACTTACATGACTAGAGGGATGTCTATCTGAGTGGGAGTTCATTAAATAATTTGATTAGATGAACTTAATTATCATGAACATCGTCAAAAGGTCTTTGCAAATTATGTCGTAGCTTACACTTTTGTCGGCGTTCTGGGAACGGGGGTACCCAGACTTGCCTGCCTGCGGCCTGCGGCATGGCTCAAGGGGTGGCCCAGTATGGCCCGTCTTCATCAACACAAGTTCAAGACCCTCGCGGGGCGGATGACAGGAAGCTCCCTCAGGCACGGCCTCATCAGGCTGGCTCGCGAGGAGGCAGAGAGATCAAGGTGGGGTACCTCACGAGGTGCCCGTGACGCAAGCCATGACGACCAAAGCCAGGCGGGCGCCAGGCGGGCGCCGGCCTGCGCAGAGTCCTTGTTTCCTCTTTGGTGCAAAGGGAGCAAGCGCAAGCAAGAGTATCAAGCAAAAGGCAACCATTTCGGTGCAACAAGACCAAGACCAGCAGAACAGCAGGATGTAGGTCATCGTGGAGCCCAAGCCGGCGTCACCGCCCGAGTCTTTGGCAGGCGAGGACCGACTTTAGTCAGGATAAGTGTATTAGATGTTCCCCTTCAAAATGGCCAATTGTTGGCACCCTTCCCGCTCAATATTTGGGAAGAGGCCCAGGGCCTCCGCCTATAAATAGGACTAGCCACCCCCAGGGTAGAGGCATCGACAGACGAACAAGAGGAGAATTAGAACCTTAGCCAACACCACCACCACCACCACAAGAACTCCTCCCCTCGCGAGGCAGTTCTTCCTTGTATTGTTCATCATTAGCCTCCTGAGGCAATCCACCATGCCACAAACTAGAGTAGGGTATTACACCACAATGGTGCCCCGAACTAGTATAAACCTTGTGTCCCTTGTGTTGTTCTTCGTGTAGTTTAGATCCTTGCGAGGCGACGAGACATAGGTAGGTAGGAGGTGCGATCTCCGCGTGCACCCCAGAGTTTGAACCTAGAGGGTCTACTGGAACCCGAAATCCGATATTTGGCGCGCCAGGTAGGGGTGCACCGGAATCCGCCTTCCGCCGCCCTATTTTCCATCGCCCCTCACACCCATGTCAGACGCTCGTCGAGCCCGCGCCGAGCGCCGGGCCGCCCTCGCCACTCACGTCGCCCAGACGGCCCCCGTCGGCGGGTGCCGCCGTTGTTCCCCATCGCCTGTCGCCAACGCCGCCACCGGCCCGGCAGGGAACGAGCAGCAGGCGTCATCTCTGCATCCTTCGGTGTGGCGAGAAGGCCGCACCGCCACCCCGTCGCTGACTCAAGCCAGTTCCTCGTCTCATGCCCGTCGCGCTCCTGCGGTGGCGCACGCCGCGCTGCTCGTGTCGCGGGAACTCCTGCACTACCGTCCCATCGACGACCTCTACGACGAGTGGCTCACCCGCATCACCGAGCTCGTCAGCGCCGCTGGGGGCTCCCCTGCTCCATCCCTCTCGCTACATCGCACCCCGCCTTGCGCGGGCGATGAAGCTCCGGGGGCGCCTCAGCCGCCTCTCCCTCAAGAAGGCGCCTTGGCCCCAAGGCGCGTGGCCCCTGGACGGAACCCGCTCCGTCCAGCACCAGCACAGCAAGAGAAGAGCTGCCAAGAGATCCCTCTTCCCCAAGAAGCTGCCCGGGTGCTCCCCATACCGGCCCGTCACGACCGCGCTCCTGCTCCAGCGTGCCAAGACCCTGCGTTGCTCCTGGCGGCAGCACATGGAGACTTCCAAGATCAAGCCCTCCGTCACCCAAGGCCTCCCGTGGCCACTGCAGGCTGCCGTGCCTTCACCGCCGAGTTGTGCGGCATGGCCTGGCCGGGCAAGTTCAAGCCAGATTTGCCCCCATGCTACGATGGCACGGCCAACTCTGTGGAGTTCCTCCAGCTCTATGAGCTGGGCATCGAAGCCGCCAACGGGGACGAGAAGGTCATGGCGAACTGGTTTCCCATGGCGCTCAAGGACGGTGCCCGCACCTGGCTCCTGAACCTGGCTCCTGGCATGATTTCCTCCTGGGACGAGATGCGCACCCGATTCATCGCCAACTTCCAAGGCACACGCGGCCGCCCCCCGGCCATGAGCGACTTGCGCCGCATCAAGCAGCAGCCAGGAGAGACCCTACAGAAATTCATCCAGCGTTTCAACAACACTCGCCTTAAGATCCCAGGGTGTCTGAGGAGGCCATCATCTCAGCCTTCTCCGACGGTGTGCATCACGGCAAGATGAAAGAAGAGCTTGCGATCCATGAAGACCTATGCACCTCCCTGGAGCTGTTCAACTTAACGACCAAGTGCCCCAAGGCTGAGGAAGGACGCCTTTCCCTCCTTGAGCTGCCAGCTGCTGACCCAGAAGAGAAGAAGCCCAAGGTCAAGGACGTGAAGCCAAGGGGGCTGCCGTGCTTGCAGCAGAACTGGACACCAAGCGGGGACGGGATCAGCCTGAGTCATCCAAGGGTAGCCGGTACTGCTTGTACCACGACCTCCACACCCCCAACACCAATGAATGCCAAGAGATCAGGGCCGTGCAGGACGTGTGCGCCGGCCGATGCCCCGAGCGCAACGACCCGGGCTATGGCCGAGGAGGAGGAAGAGGTGGAGGACGATGGGAAGACCGTGGCCCTCGCCAAGGGTGGCGCGACCGACCTTGCGAGGACCGCTGGCAGGATCAGCCTCGCGATGATCGTCCGCAAGGCAACGCGGGCCTCCCTCCTCTGCCACCACAACCAAGGAGGAATGAAAACCATCATCAGGACGAGGGGGCTAGGGGCTTCCAGGAGCCGCGCGCAATCGATTGCATCTTGGGCGGAGCTCAAGCCCCAGCCTCTCAGCGCATCTTTAAGCAGTTTGCTCGCGAAGTGAATGCAGTCATCCCCAAGCTCGAAGCCACATGCCCCCTCAGGTGGTCAGCGTGCGCCATCACGTTCAGCTCAGCGGATCAGCTCAAGTGTGCAGCCACAGCCGGTGTCCTCCTGATGCTTTGTTCCCCAATAATCAGCAATGTGCAAGTCACCAGGACCCTCATCGATGGCGGGGCAGGGCTCAATGTCATGTCCGTCGAGACATTCAACAATATCCAAGTGCCATACAACCAGCTTCAGCCAACCAAGCCTTTCTCAGGATTCACTGATGGTTCCACACTTCCGATAGGACAGGTCCGCCTTCCTGTCACCTTCGGGAAGCGCGACAACTACCGCACTGAGCTCATTGACTTGGACATCGCGCACATCCGCCTGCCGTACAATGCCATCCTCGGGTACCCAGCTCTGGCCAAGTTCATGGCCGTGACTCATCATGGTTACAATGTCCTCAAGATGCCAGGAAGTGGTGGAATCATCACGGTGCCCTGTGAAGAGAGAGACGCAGTATGTTCTTTGGAGCGTGCTTTTCAAGCCGCATCAATTGAAGACCCAGATCACAGGAGCGGAAGGCTTCCCGAGGCAGTCCCTAAGAAGAAGAAGGCATCGCCTGGTCAGAACCCTCGGGAGGCAAGCCCCTCAGAGTCCACGCCCGTTCCAGGGGCACCTCCTTCTGTGGCATACGAAGGCGCGCCCAGCGCCCTCCTCGAGCAAGGTCCGGGGGCTCTCTCATAGAGGGCCATCGACTTTGCTAAGATCACGAGGGAGGCGCTCGGGCACCACTTGGAGGCGTGTTTCAAAGCACGTTTACCTCAGGCAGGAGCAAGGCAAGGAGGGCCAAACCCTCGGGAGTTTGTCAGCAAGATCATTCATGAGCTGCTGGAGTGAAGAGTCATAAGTGGCAGCCGCCGCTTACCCGCCATAGCTCCCCATCCAGGCGAGGATGGTGGGTTGCGCGTCTGCATCGACATACCAGGGCTCAACCGAACCGCCTCTCAGGAGCGCCTCTGGCCTTCACGCGTGGGACGCTGCGAAGGTCCACCCCACAGCTATGTTCGCATGCCTTACAGCTTGCCGAACGCGGCTGCTGTGCGCCAGCACCTCATGAGGAGCGTCCTAGAGGCTCAGGCGGCCAGGCGTTGCACAGTCCTAGCAGAGACGGAGATGGTCCGCGAGGAGCCACCAGCGCCTCCGGAGCCTCCCGAGGCTCCTGGGCCTGGGGGCTCGTGAAGATTGGCTTCCGCAGCGCACGACATTCGCTACTTCAGCATCCCTTCATCTTCAACACCATCAGGTGACATCCTTCAAGTTTCATTTTTTAGCTGGGAGTGCCCTCAGGGATGCATCATTCCTAGGCTGCGTGGGTCCATCCCTGCGGCATGTATCCCTTTTGTTCATGTTTTTAGCTTGCTTTGTTGGGGGGCGCCCCTCGGGCTGCATTATCCCCAAGCCACTTGGGCTTGACCCAGCGGCATGTATCCCTCTCACGTTTATTTGGGTCATGCGTTTGACCCACCATGATCATTACTTGCTTGTGGCGACACCTTTCTTCCTTCATGTCGGCATCTTGCACGTTAAAGGGGGGGTACCTGAGCATCGCGACTCACGGACTCTTACTAGCTCTCCAGCCCTCACCTCCTGGCCTTGTCCACGACATCGCGACCTGGCATACCAGCAATGGCTGAGCTCGCTCGAGGGCCGGGACCCGAGGACATAGAGCGTCGACATCTAACCAAATTTACAGGAGCACATTACAAGTAAAGGCCCAGAGCCAGGCGCAACCCGCCTTGAGGTAGGGCCCCGTGAGTCCCGCGCTGGCTCACGGGTGCCCAGATACACCTCGCCAGGCCTTACCATGCCAGCCACGTGTCAGGGCGGGGTTATACACGCCTCGGGGGCTCCTCCCGGAGGGGAGCCCCCTCCCACGCACCAGTGGAAGCACCATGCTCCATGCTGGCTGACGACACTGCCGAGGAGCGGCTATGCCCGTACACATACGGAAGCTCTATGCTCCGCGCTGGTGATAAACAACTGAGGTTGGCCCTCGGCCGCATCAACCTCAGGGAGCCCAGAGCTCAGTATCCGACCTCATCGTAATGCCTCCCCTTGGGAGTGCCGTGCGAGGGGGCTGGGCACGGGGGCTACGTCTGGGTCACGCCTAGACGCACGCCACCCAGCCAGGCCCCTCAGGCCTGGTTCGTTGCACGTCTCTCCACGAGCAGAGCCAAGGTACGAAGGCCGTTTGAACGTCAAGGGGGACTCCTGAGCATCGCGACTCAGAAGCCTAACTGGTCACGTAGCCCCTCACCCCTTAGTTCCGAAAGGCTAACGGCGGTTGAGGTATGTGCAGGACCGGGCTCTGCCGATGTAGAACGGTAAATCTATTCACACATCTCCCATCCCTGCTTGCTATTCGCGCGTCAAGGGGGTACTCCTGAGCATCGTGACTTAGGAGCCTAACTGGTCACGTAGCCCCTCACTCCTTGGTCCCGTCCTGGTTTCCAGTCGAGGCTAACGGCGGCTGAGGTATGCGCGGGGCCAGGCTCTGCCGACGTAGAACACAAGCAAGTAGGAAGAAAAAACGCAAATATCAAGGAATTCAAAAACAAATATTACAGTCCATAGATTGTTTCCACAACGCCAAACACAAGTTTAAATGCCTCCACGAGGCATGATGCATGTTGCAGGAGCTGAAAGCAGGACATGAGCCGCGAGGGGGTCACTTTCCGGCAGCGCCATCGCTGGCGGCGGAGCTGTGCTGGGCGGTTTCGCTTCGTGGAACCTCAAGATCGGCAGCACCTCGCCTCGGCTTGGTGCTGAAGGCACGGAACCTCGCCAGCAGAGCCTCCGCTCAACCCTTCACAGCTTCAGCAGCGGCGGCGGCAAGATCGCCACTCACAGGCTCCAGCAGGATGTCAATGTCAATGTTGGGGTCGCGAAGGTAGACGTGGGTGAAGACGCGCGTCAGTGCTGTAGAAGAAAGGACACGCACCTCAGCCTCAGCCGTGGGGCCCAGGCCGATCGCGACTTCTTCAAGGGCGCGGACCACGAAGGGAAGCAACTTGGCGAGGCCGTCCTCGGTGCCGGCCAGCGGACTCTCCAGGCCGCTGTCATAAAGCTTCTTCAGCAAGGAGCAAGCTTTCTCTTCCAGCTTTGCAAAGGCCACGCGGTCCTCGGCCAGGACCCCTACCTTGCCATCCAGCTCGATCTTCCTCGCCTCCAACGACTGCTCCCGCGTATCCAAGTGGCCATGGCGCTCAGCAAGCTCGGCATCCCAGTCCATGGCGGCAGTCTCGCGAGCCTTCATCTCTGCCTCCATCTCCTGGCGGTCACGGGCCTCCTTGGCGAGCTGGTCACGAAGGCCTTACAGCTCGCTCTCCAGCGCCTTACAGCGACCCCGAACGTCCGCAACCTCCCCCAAGGAGGCATCACGAGCGGCCTTGGCCTAAAGGATGGCCTGCTTTTCCTCGTCATAGGCCGTCACGGCCTGAACCAGCGCCGCTCGAATTGAAGCATCAGAGCAGACCCAGCCGGAGGCCAGCTCCAGGCGCCCGGCCACCAGGAGAGGGTAGGTTCCCTGGAGATCTCCTCGCAGCCGGTCCAATTCAGTAGCGGCACGATCCAGGACAGTAGACGGAGCCGGAGAAATGGCAGTTGGGGGAGTAGGAGGAAAAGACGGCAGCGAGGTCACGGCACCATGAGTGGGGACCTTCTGCACCCCGATGATTGCGGCGGTGGCGTCAGGCAAAGACGCCTCGAGAATCGCGTGGGCCACGGGGGCTGAGCTCGCCTCAGCATGCCCCGCCTGGCCTCGCGAGGATGACCGGGCAGGGGAAGCCCGGGCCTTGCCGCACCCTTCTCCCATGGGTGGAAGTGCCGCCCCAGACAAAGCCTCAGGGGCCCCCTTCAGCCTTTTCCCCGCAAGCGCCGACCTGGCCTAGGAATATGAACGTCAAGCCTCAGCAGCCAAGCAAGAAGCAAAACGAGAATCAAGCACTTACTGATCATCGCCCACGGACTCAAGCAACCTCCAGCCGAACTTGAAGCCAGAGAGCCGGCTGCTTGGGTCAACCTCGGGAGCCTCAGGAGCAGGAGGCGCGTCCGCAGATTGCCTCGGAGCCGGAGCAGGCCCGCGGAGAACCAGCCCCGACCTGTCTTTCTTCGGGATCAGGGGCGGGCCCTCACCGCCTCGCTCATCGCCATCCTCGTTGTCATCCGGCATAAGGTGAAGAGCGCGGGACCTGAGCCAAGGGAGGGGCTCTCTCGACTCCCCGTCGGTTGCCTCGGAGTCAGGCTCCTCTTCCCGCCCCTCTTCTTCACCCTCTCTGCCGGAGTCACTGGATGACATGTTCACCGTCGTCCGGGCCGCCAGGTCCTCAGGAACCACCGCGGGCATAGGCCCGTCCCCGTTGAAGGCAGACATGGAGTTCACCCCCTGCTCCCAATCGTCCCGAAGGAACAGGGGTACAGGAGCACCCTCCAGCCTCGCCACATCTCCCCCAACCAAGGATTGGAGGACCGTGGCCAGATCTTCGTCGGCCAATACTACGGGGTACGGGTGAAGCCTCCATAGTGGGAGCGAGTAGTGCCGAAGCGGAGCCATCTGGTGCTCCAGGAACTCCCTCAGGAGCAACGCCCCGGTCAGCTTCGCCGTCGCCATGTTGCCCGGCCACAGGTCCGCGTCCATCCTCTCCAGCACTGGCTTCGCGTAGGGATAGATGAGCTCCGCACGAGACCAAGCGTCGACGGTCTCAGGCTGCCTCGTGGGCAGGATCAGCCGGGTGTGGATGCGCCTAGCATCCACCATAACCCACTTGCTCCGGAAGCCTTCAATCCTCTTCCCGGGCTTCGAGATGGCATTGGAACTAGAGTACGCAATGAAGCTCGCGCACGCAGTGATGGGGCCGTGAGAAACCCGGAGGTAAAAGTAATGGCGCAACAAGGCCACTGAGGGCTTTACCCCAACATGAGCTTCGCAGTAGTAGGCAAAATCGCCAGGAGAAGAACCGAGTTGGGATGGAGGTGCAGAGCTTGCAGGTTGTAATGGCGGAGAACAGAAAAGAAGAACTCGGAAAAGGGAGGCACTAGTTCGGTGGTGATGGCGCTCACGAAGAGCGGGTAGAAAGTGCTTCCTTGGTCCTCGGGAAGGGCGGAGCCAACCTTGACTGCCGCCGCCCCGTCGCCACCCTGCGCCGCCATCATCTGGCGCATCCGGGCAAGGCTCTTCTCCGACACGTCCGAAGAATCTAAGGCGGGCGAGTACCAAGCTCCGGCCGGGGTCTGGCGAGGCGCCATGCCTTCCTAGGGATTTCGGGAGTGAGAAGGATGAGAGCAAGAAAGGGGATCTGGGCAATGACTGAAGAAGGCAAAGAAGGTAAGCCTAGCCGGGCACCGCTCACTTGTCAATTCATGCAGTTGCCAAGGCGTCGTGGGGAAGCAGGGACGCCCACGTCCAATCAACTGCCACGCGGCGCCCAAGGCCGCAAGCTGTTGGGGCCCGCGGCGCTTCGCACTTGCCCCATCGCTTCTCTACTAAGCCAAGTCTAGGCGCACCTTGGGCCCGGGGGCTACTGTCGGCATTCTGGGAACGGGGGTACCCAGACTTGCCTGCCTGCGGCCTGCGGCGTGGCTCAAGGGGTGGCCCTGTACGGCCCGTCTTCATCAACACAAGCTCAAGACCCTTGCAAGGGGCCAAGCCTCGCGGGACGGACGACAAGAAGCTTCCTCAGGCACGGCCTCATCAGGCTGGCTCGCGAGGAGGCGGAGAGATCAAGGCGGGGTACCTCACGAGGTGCCCGTGACGCAAGCCATGACGACCAAAGTCAGGGGGCGCCAGGCGGGCGCCGGCCTGCGTAGAGTCCTTGTTTCCTCTTTGGTGCAAAGGGAGCAAGCGCAGGCAAGAGTATCAAGCAAAAGGCAACCATTTCGGTGCAACAAGACCAAGACTAGCAGAACGGCAGGATGGAGGTCATCGTGGAGCCCAAGTCGGCGTCACCGCCAGAGTCTTTGGCAGGCGAGGACCGACTTTAGTCAGGATAAGTGTACTAGATGTTCCCCCTCAAAATTGCCAATTGTTGGCGCCCTTCGCGCTCAATATTTGGGAAGAGGCCCAGGGCCTCCGCCTATAAATAGGACTAGCCACCCCCAGGGTAGAGGCATCAAGAGACGAACAAGAGGAGAATTAGAACCTTAGCCAACACCACCACCACCACAAGAACTCCTCCCCTCGCAGGGCAGTTCTTCCTTGTATTGTTCATCATCAGCCCCTTGAGGCAATCCACCACGCCACAAACTAGAGTAGGGTATTACACCACAATGGTGGCCCGAACTAGTATAAACCTCATGTCCCTTGTGTTGTTCTTCGTGTAGTTTAGATCCTTGCGAGGCGATGAGACATAGCTAGGTAGGAGGTGCGATCTCCGCGTGCACCCCAGAGTTCGAACCTAGAGGGTCTGCCGGAACCCCAAATCCGACAGCTTTAGTTCTACTATTGAAGATATGTTCCTAGAGAAAATTTAGTTGAAAGTTGAAAGTAGTAATTATGCAGACTGGGTCCGTATACTGAGGATTGTCCTTATTGCTGCATAGAGGGATTATGTCCTTAATGCACCACTCGGTGTGTGATAACCCACAAGTATAGGGGGTCGCAACAGCTTTCGAGGGTAGAGTATTCAACCCAAATTTATTGACTCAACACAAGGGGAGCCAAAGAATATTCTTGAGTATTAGCAGTTGAGTTGTCAATTCAACCACACCTGGATAACTTAATATCTGCAGCAAAGTATTTAGTTGCAAAAATGGTATGATAGTAATGGTAACAGTAGCAATAGAAAAGGAAATAAGCGAAGAACAATATATGAAAAGCTCGGAGGAAATGGATCAGTGATGGATAATTATTCGGGATGCGATTCCTCTTGCAATAGCTATATCATATGGTGATATAGAACTAGCTCCAGTTCATCAATGTAATGTAGACATGTATTCCGTAAATAGTCATACGTGCTTATGGAAAAGAACTTGCATGACATCTTTTAATACCCTCCTGTGGCAGCGGAGTCCTAGCGGAAACTAAGGGATATTAAGGCCTCCTTTTAATAGAGAACCAGACCAAAGCATTAACGCATGGTGAATACATGAACTTCTCAAACTACGGTCATCACCGAGAAGTGTCCCGATTATTGTCACTTCGGGGTTGTCAGATCATAACACATAATAGGTGACTATAGACTTGCAAGATAGGATCAAGAACACACATATATTGATGAAAACATAATAGGTTCAGATCTGAAATCATGGCACTCGGGCCCTAGTGACAAGCATTAAGCATAGCAAAGTCATAGCAACATCAATCTCAGAACATAGTGGATACTAGGGATCAAACCCTAACAAAACTAACTTGATTACATGGTAAATCTCATCCAACCCATCACCGTCCAGCAAGCCTAAGATGGAATTACTCACACACGGCGGTGAGCATCATGAAATTGTTGATGGAGGATGGTTGATGATGACGACGGCGACGAACCCCCCTCTCCGGAGCCCCGGACGGACTCCAGATCAGCCCTCCCGAGAGAGATTAAGGCTTGGCGGCGGCTCCGTGTCGTAAAACGCGATGAAACATTCTCTCTGATATTTTTCTCTGCGAGACGGTATATATGGAGTTGGAGTTGAGGTTGGAGGAGGTCCAGGGGGGCCACGAGATAGGAGGGCGCGCCCTAGGGGGGGCGAGCCCCCTGTCTCGTGGACAGCCCGTGGGCCCCCTGGCCTTGATTCGTTCACCAAAAATTCTTATTAATTCTGAAAAGTGCCTCCGTGGATTTGCAGGTCATTCCGAGAACTTTTCTTTTCTACACATAAAACAACATCATGGTAGTTCTGCTGAAAACAACGTTAGTCCGGGTTAGTTTCATTCAAATCATGCAAGTTAGAGTCCAAAAGAAGGGCAAAAGTGTTTGGAAAAGTAGATACGTTGGAGACGTATCAACTCCCCCAAGCTTAAACCTTTGCTTGTCCTCAAGCAATTCAGTTGATAAACTGAAAGTGATAAAGAAAAACTTTTACAAACTCTGTTTGCTCTTGTTGTTGTAAACATGAAAAGCCATCATTCAAGTTTCAGCAAATATTACGAACTAACCATACTCACAATAACACATAGGTCTCACAATTACTCATATCAATAGCAAAATCAGCTAGCGAGCCATAATAATAAAACTCGGATGACAACACTTTCTCAAAACAATCATAACATGATATAACAAAATGGTATCTCGCTAGCCCTTTCTGAGACCACAAAACATAAATGCAGAGCACCTTTAAAGAACAAGGACTGACTAAACATTGTAATTCATGGTAAAAGAGATCCAGTCAAGTCATACCCAATATAAACTAGTAATAATGAATGCAAATGACAGTGTGCTCTCCAGCAGGTGCTTTTAATAAGAAGGGTGATGACTCAACATAAAAGTAAATAGATATACCCTTCACAAAGGGAAGCAGGGATTTGTAGAGGTGCCAGAGCTCGATTTTAAAAATAGAGATTGAATAACATTTTGAGCGGCATACTTTCACTGTCAAAGCAACACCTATGAGATGGCTGTATCTTCCATACTAAATGCATTATAGGCAGTTCCCAAACAGAATGGTAAAGGTTTATACTCCCCCAACCACCAACAAGCATCAATCCATGGCTTGCTCGAAACAACGAGTGCCTCCAACATACAACAGCCCTAGGGGAGTTTTGTTTAATTATTTTGATTTTCTTTGATCTTTTGGATCATGGGACTGGGCATCCCGGTTATCGGCCCTTTCTCGTGAATGAGAAGCAGAGTCCACTCCTCTGAGAATAACCGACCTAGCATGGAAGATATAGGCAGCTCTAGTTGTTACATGAGCTGCTCGAGCATACAAAACATAATTTCATTTGAAGGTTTGGAGTTTGGCACATACAAATTTACTTGGAACGGTAGGTAAATACCGCATCTAGGTAGATATAGTGGACTCATATGGAACAACTTTGGGGTTCAAGGAGTTTGGATGCACAAGCAGTATTCCCGCTTAGTACAGGTGAAGGCTAGCAAAAGACTGGGAAGCGACCAACTGAGAGAGCGACAATAGTCGTAAGCATGCATTAAAATTAATTCACAGCGAGTACAAGCATGAGTAGGATATAATCCACCATGAACATAAATATCGTGAAGGCTATGTTGATTTGATTCAACTACAGGTGTGAACATGTGCCAAGTCGAGTCACGCGATTCATTCAAAGGAGGATACCATCCCATCATACCACATCATAATCATTCTAATAGCATGTTGGCATGCAAGGTAAACCATTATAACTCATAGCTAATCAAGCATGGCACAAGTAACTATAATCTCTAAATGTCATTGCAAATATGTTTACTTCATAATAGCTGACTCAGGAGCGATGAATCATCATATTTACAAAAACAAGAGAGGTCGAGTTCATACCAGCTTTTTTCATCCCAATAAGTCCATCATATATCATCATTATTGCCTTTCACTTGCATGACCGAACGAAGTGTATAATAATAAGAGTGTGCGGGCATTGGACTAAGCTGGAATCTGCAAGCATTCAACTCAAGAGAGAAGACAAGTAATGTGGGCTCTAAATTAAATAAACAATCATGCATATGAGAGCCACTAAACATTTTCAATATGGTCTTCTTGACCCCCAAAGGAAAGAAAAGAAAATAAAACTATTTACACGGGAAAGCTCCCAACAAGTAAAAGAAGAACGAGAAATCTTTTTGGTTTTTCATTTTAATTCCTACTACAGGCAAGGAAATTAAACTAACTAATTTTTTTGGTTTTCTCAAGGTTTATCAAACACACAAGAAGAAAACTAGAAAAACGAATTTAAACTAGCATGTATAAAACAATGAAAGAGTATGAGCACCGACGACTAGTGTGTGAACATGAATGTAAAGCCGGTGAGAAATACGTACTCCCCCAAGCTTAGGCTTTTGGCCTAAGTTGGTTTAATACCGAGGACCGCCGCTACTCTCCCCGGTGTACTGGGAGGTGTAATCAGGATACCACTGGTTGGTCATCTCCGGATCCCACTGGATAGATGATGCACGGTAGGGGTCCAGCTCAGGTTCCGGTTCAGGTTCAGGTTCTGGAGTAAAAGCTTGATCTCGATGATTTTTTACCGCCTCTGGTGTGACAAGAAATTTTTCTGCAAGCAAATCAAACAATAGAGGCGCAGGCAAGATAATAATCTCAAAGTGTTTCTTATTGAATCTAAGTTTATACAAGAGCATCCTATCTCCGTTGTCAACAATAAACTTATGTGCTACCATGCTCTTGAAATCTAGAATGTGAGAAGGCAATATTGTCTCCTTTTCCTCATGGTGCCTAATGGGTATCTGAAAATGTCTAGCAAGATGTGCAGCATAGATACCTCCAAATATGGGGCCTTTTGTACGATTAAGGGCTAGCCGTTTAGCAACGACGACACCCATATTAAAACTATTGTCTCCAAGCAAAGCATGTTGAAGAATGATAATATCAGGAACACTCAAGTTTCCACTATTCCCACGACCGATCAAGCATCTACTAGCAAATAAGGCAAAGTAGCGTAAAACAGGAAAGTGTATGCTAGAGACTTTTGCTTCGGAACCCTTCTTTGGCTCTTCTACAGCAATAATATTAACAAAGCCAGCCACATCTTCACGATGGGGTTCCTCTAGTTCTCCCTCATGGGGTATCCTACAAACCGTGCAAAAATGACGTAAAGACATTTCTTTGAACTCGTCATATAAATAAAATGATACTTAAGGTGGTGACTTCTTAGGATAAAAATAAAAGTTTTGCACGAAAGTATTGGTGAGTAAGAGATACTGATCGATTCGGTCGTTGATGAAACGGGTGAGGCCTGCAGTCTCGATTAAAGCATAAAAGTCTTCATGAATTCCAGCCTCTTTCAAGAAATCATCACATGGTCATTCACCCGGTCGTACTTCCGCTAAGCGAGGAAGATTATACTTGCTTTTTTCCTTCTCTTTAGCTTGTTTTTCATGGGAGCTTTGGCTAGAAGAGCCCCTCAACAGTTTCCTCAACATTTTCTGAAATTTTCTGAAATTTTAGTAACTTCAAAATAAAAATGCATAAAACTAAACAAGATTGATAGCAACTACTCCTACAAGTGCCTAGAGCCCATATCATGCATTGGAATTGCTTGGGACCTCAAAATTTTAACATGCAAGCTCAAGAACAGGGTCACCAAGACAGCAAAGATTTGCAATGAATAAAGAACTAGAACAAAAACTAATTGGACCAATGGAGGAGTCACATACCAAGCAACAATCTCCCAAAGCAGTTTTGTGAATGGAGCTTTGAGCTAAGAGATCGAAAATCGCAGCAAAACGAGCTAGAGCTCATGCTTGAGCTGGATGGGGATTTTTTTGGGTAGAAGATGAAGTGTGTGGGTGCTGGCATAAGTGGAGGGGAGCCACCAGGGTCCCATGAGACAAGGGGGCGTGCCCTACAGGGAGGGGCGCGCCCTCCTCTCTCGTGGCCTGGTGCTTGCTCCTCCTGCAGTGTTTTCAGTGCCTAAAATCCTCAAATATTCCAAAAAAAATAATACTAAATTTGCAGGTCATTTGGAGCACTTTTATTTTCGGACTATTTTTTAATACAAGGATAATTTAGAAAATAGACGGATAATACTGTTTTTGCTTTATTTATTCTAAATAACAGAAAGTAAAAAGAGGGTACAGAAGGTTGTGCCTTCTAGTTTCATCCATCTTGTGGTCATCAAAATGAACCCGCTAACAAGGTTGATCAAGTCTTGTTAACAAACTCATTCCGAATAACACGGAACCGGAGAAATTTCGAATAACACTAAGTTACCTCAACGGGGATATGAAAATCCCCAATAATAAGAATATCATACTTTTTCTTGACAGTAGGGAGAGGAAATTCAAAACCTCCAAAAATGATAGTTGGAACTTTTTCAATAGAATTGATGCTATGAACTTGAGATTGTTTCCTCGGAAAGTGTACCGTATGCTCATTGCCATTAACATGAAAAGTGACATTGCCTTTGTTGCAATCAATAACAGCCCCTGCAGTATTAAGAAAAGGTCTACCAAGGATAATAGACATACTATCGTCCTCGGGAATATCAAGAATAACAAAGTCCGTTAAGATAGTGACATTTGCAACCACAACAGGCACATCCTCACAAATACCGATAGGTATAGCATTTGATTTATCAGCCATTTGCAAATATATTTGAGTAGGTGTCAACTTATTCAATTCAAGTCTACGATATAAAGTGAGAGGCATAACACTAACACCGGCTCCAAGATCACATAAAGCAGTTTTGACATAATTTCATTTAATGGAGCATGGTATAGTTGGCACACCCGGATCTCCAAGTTTCTTTGGTATTCCACCCTTAAAAGTGTAATTAGCAAGCATGGTGGAAATTTCAGCTTCCGGTATCTTTCTTTTATTTGTGATGATATCCTTCGTATACTTAGCATAAGGATTTACTTTAAGCATATCAATTAAGCGCATACGTAAGAAAATAGGTCTAATCATTTCAGCAAAGCGCTCAAAATAGTCATTATCCTTTGACTTGGATGGTTTAGGAGGAAAGGGCATGGGTTTCTGAACCCATGGTTCTCTTTCCTTACCGTGCTTCCTAGCAACAAAATCTCTCTTATCATAACGTTGATTCTTTGATTGTGGGTTATCAAGATCAACAGCAGGTTCAATCTCTACATCATTGTTTTTACTAGGTTGAGCATCAACATGAACATCATTATTAGCATTATCATCAGGTTCATGTTCATCTCCGGATTGTGTTTCAGCATCAGAGATAGAAATATTATTAGGATTCTCAGGTGTTTCTACATTAGGTTCACTAGAAGTTTGCAAAGTCCTATCATTCTTCTTTTTCTTCTTCTTAGAAGAACTAGGAACATCTAGATTATTATTCTGAGAATCTTGTTCAATTATTTTAGGGTGGCCTTTAGGATACAAAGGTTCTTGAGTCATTCTACCAGTTCTAGTAGCCACTCTAACGGCAAAGTCATTTTTATTATTCAATTCATCAAGCAAATCATTTTGAGATTTGAGTACTTGCTCAGCTTGAGTAGCAACCATAGAAGCATATTTGCTAACGCGGTGAAGTTCATCTTTAACTCTAGCCAGATTATCACCTACGCATCCTATCTCAAAAGCATTCTTCTTTAACTCTCTACCAACATAGGCATTAAAACTTTCTTGTCTATCCATAAAGTCATCAAATTCATCTAAGCATGGCTATGAAATTTAGTAGAGGGTATTTCAACTTTATCGTATCTATAGAGAGAATTTACCTTTAGTACCTGTGTCAGGTTATCAAGACAATGTGGTTCTTCAGGCGGTAAATTAAGACCATGTATTTCTTCAATAGGTGGTAAATTCTTAACTTCTTCAGCTTTAATACCTTTTTCTTTCATTGATTTCTTTGCCTCTTGCATATCTTCAGGACTGAGAAATAAAATGCCTCTCTTCTTCGGAGTGGGTTTAGGAATAGGCTCAGGAGTTGGCTCAATTGGTTCAGGAATTACTTCAGGAACTGGCTCGGGAAGAGTCCAATTATTTTCATTAGTCAACATATTATTCAATAATATTTCAGCTTCGTCGACTATTCTTTCCCTGAAAACACAACCAGCACAACTATCCAAGTTAGTCCAATATAAAAGATATCAAGTATTTCATTTTTCTTAAGAGGATGATCAGGCAAAGCATTAAGTAACCGGAGAAGCCTCCCCCAAGCTTGTGCGAGACTCTCTTCTTTGATTTGCACAAAATTATATATTTCCTGCAAGGCAGCTTGTTTCTAATGAGCAGGGAAATATTTAGCAGAGATTAATAAATCATATCCTGGGGACTACACACACAACCAGGAGCAAGAGAATTATACCAAGTCTTAGCATCACCCTTTAATGAGAATGGAAATATCTTAAGGATGTATAAATAGCGACACTTCTCATCATGAGTAAACAGGGTGGCTATATCATTCAACTTGGTAAGATGTGCCACAACAGTTTCAGATTCAAGGCCATAAAAAGGATCAGATTCAACTAAAGTAATAATATCAGGATCAATAGAGAATTCATAATCCTTATCAGTAACACAGATAGGTGAAGTAGCAATAGTAGGATCGGGTTTCATTCTAGCATTAAGAGACTACTGCTTCCATTTAGCTAATAATTTCTTAAGATCATTTCTATCATTGCAAGCAAGAATAGCTTCAGCAGCTTCTTTGTTCATAACATAACCCTTAGGAACAACAGGTAATACATAATCATTGGGGGAACGTTCATCATCACTATCATCAATAATAGGTTCTTCAATATTTTCATCCCCCCTAACTCTAGCAAGTTGTTCATCTAGAAATTCACCTAATGGCAAAGTAGTATCACGCACAGAGGTAGTTTCATCATAAGTATCATGCAAAGCAGAAGTGGCATCATCAATAACATGCGACATATCAGAATTCATAGCAGTAGCAGGTTTAGGTGTCGCAAGCCTACTAATAACGGAAGGAGAATCTAGTGCAGAGCTAGATGGCAGTTCCTTACCTCCCCTCGTAGTTGAGGGAAAAATCTTGGTCTTAGCGTCTTTCAAGTTCTTCATAGTGATCAATAGATATAAATCCCAAGTGACTCAGAGAATAGAGCTATGCTCCCCGGCAACGGCGCCAGAAATTAGTCTTGATAACCCACAAGTATAGGGGATCGCAACAGCTTTCGAGGGTAGAGTATTCAACCCAAATTTATTGATTCGACACAATGGGAGTCAAAGAATATTCTTGAGTATTAGCAGTTGAGTTGTCAATTCAACCACACCTGGATAACTTAATATCTGCAACAAAGTATTTAGTAGCAAAAGTGGCATGATAGTAATGGTAACAGTAGCAACAGAAAAGTAAATAAGTGAAGAACAATATATGAAAAGCTCGTAGGCAATGGATCAGTGATTGATGATTATGCTGGATGCGATTCCTCATGCAATAGCTATATCATAGGGTGATATAGAACTATCTCCAGTTCATCAATGTAATGTAGACATGTATTCTGTAAATAGTCATACATGCTTATGGAAAAGAACTTGCATGACATCTTTTGTCCTACCCTCCCGTGGCAGTGGGGTCCTATCGGAAACTAAGGGATATTAAGGCCTCCTTTTAATAGAGAATCGGACCAAAGCATTAACACATGGTGAATACATGAACACCTCAAACTACGGGCATCACCGAGAAGTGTCCCGATTATTGTCACTTCGGGGTTGTCGGATCATAACACATAATAGGTGACTATAGACTTGCAAGACAGGATCAAGAACACACATATATTGATGAAAACATAATAGGTTCAGATCTGAAATCATGGCACTCGGGCCCTAGTGACAAGCATTAAGCATAGAAAATTCATAGCAACATCAATCTCAGAACATAGTGGATACTAGTGATCAAACCCTAACAAGACTTACTTGATTACATGGTAAATCTCATCCAACCCATCACCGTCCAGCAAGCCTATGATGGAATTACTCACACACGGCGGTGAGCATCATGAAATTGGTGATGGAGGATGGTTGATGATGACGACGGCGACGAATCCCCCTCTTCGGAGCCCCGAATGGACTCCAGATTAGCCCTCCCGAGAGAGATTAGGGCTTGGCGGCGGCTCCGTGTCGTAAAACGCGATGAAACTTTCTCTCTGATGTTTTTTCTCCGTGAGACGATATATATGGAGTTGGAGTTGTGGTCGGAGGAGGTCCAGGGGGCCCACGAGATAGGAGGGCGCGCCCTAGGGGGGCGCGCCCCCCTGTCTCGTGGACAGCCCGTGGGCCCCCTTGCCTTGATTCTTTCACCAAAAATTCTTATTAATTCTGAAAAGTGCCTCCGTAGATTTGCAGGTCATTCAGAGAACTTTTCTTTTCTACACATAAAACAACATCATGGTAGTTCTGCTGAAAACAGCGTCAGTCCGGGTTAGTTTCATTCAAATCATGCAAGTTAGAGTCCAAAACAAGGGCAAAAGTGTTTCGAAAAGTAGATACGTTGGAGACGTATCAGTGTGCTGAACCTCTAATGTCGTCTGTGGATGTTGCGAACATCTGACATACACGCTTTGATCACTATGCGATAGTTCAGTAATGTTAAACGGTTTAGAATTGGGGCGCCGAAGACGATTTTTGGAACGTCGCGGAACATATGAGATGGTCCAAGGGCTGAAATTGGGATTTCAGGCTTGTGCCCACGTCAAGAGGTATGAGACCTCCGATGAGTTTCTTAGCCTACAAACTAAGGGAGAAAAGCTCAATCATGAGCATGTGCTCAGATTGTCTGAGTACTATAATCACTTGAATCTAGTGGGGGTTAATCTTCCAGATGAGATAGTGATGTTTCTCCAAAGTCACTGCCACCAAGCTACTAGAGCTTCGTGATGAACTATAACATATCAGGGATAGATATGATGATCCTTGAGCTATTCGCGTTGTTTGACACCGCGAAAGTAGAAATCAAGAAGGAGCATCAATTGTTGATGGTTAGTGAAACCACTAGTTTCAAGAAGGGCAACGAAAAGAAGGGATACTTCATAAAACGGCAAATCTGTTGCTGCTATAGTGAAGAAACCCAAGGTTGAACCCAAACCCGAGACTAAGTGCTTCTGTAATGAGGGGAACAGTCACTGAAGCAGAACTACCCTAGATACTTGGTAGATGAGAAGGCTGTCAAGGTCGACAGAAGTATATTGGATATACATTATATTAATGTGTACTTTACTAGTACTCCTGGTAGCACCAGGGTAATAGATACCGGTTCGGTTGCTAAGTGTTAGTAACTCGAAATAAAAGGCTACAAAATAAACAGAGACTAGCTAAAGGCGAGGTGACGATATGTTTGGAATTATTTCCAAGGTTGATGTTATCAAACATCACACGCTCCCTCTACCATCAGGATTGGTGTTAAACCTAAATAATTATTATTTGGTGTTTGCGTTGAGCATAGACATGATTGGATTAGGTTTATCACAATACGGTTATTCATTTAAGGAGAATAATGGTTACTCTGTTTATTTGAATAATACCTTCAATGGTCTTGCACCTAAAATGAATGGTTTATTGAATCTCGATTGTAGTGATAAACATGTTCATGCCAAAAGATATAAGATAGTAATGATAGTACCACCTACTTGTGGCACTGCCATTTGAGTCATATTGGTATAAAACGCATGAAGAAGCTCCATGTTGATGGATCTTTGGACTCACTCATTTTTTGAAAAGTTTGAGACATGCGAACCATGTCTATTGGTATGTACGCATGAAGAAACTCCATGCAGATGGATCGTTTGGACTCACTTGATTTTGAATCACTTGAGACATGCAAATCATACCACATGGGCAAGATGATTGAAAAGCCTGATTTTCAGTAAGATGGAACAAGAAAGCAACTTGTTGGAAGTAATACATTTTGATGTGTGCAGTCCAATGAGTGTTGAGGCATGCAGTGGATTTCGTTATGTTCTTACTTCACAGATGATTTGAGTAGATGCTGAGTATATTTACTTGATGAAACACAAGTCTGAATTATTGAAAGGTTCAAGTAATTTCAGTGTGAAGATAAAGATCGTCGTGACAAGAGGATAAAATGTATATGATATGATCATAGAGATGAATATCTGAGTTATGAGTTTGGTATACAATTAAGACATTGTGGAAATTGTTTCACAACTAATACCGCCTGGAACACCATAGTGTGATGGTGTGTCCGAACATCATAGATGCACCCTATTGGATATGGGGCATACCATGATGTCTCTTATTGAATTACCACTATCGTTTATGGGTTAGGGATTAGAGACAACCGCATTCTCTTTAAATAGGGCACCACGTAATTCCGTTGAGATGACACCGTATGAACTATGGTTTAGAGAAACATAAGTTGTCATTTCTTAGAATTTTGGGGCTACGACGCTTATGTGAAAAAGTTTAAGCCTGATAAGCCCGAAGCCAAAGCGGATAAATGCATCTTCATAGGACACCCAAAACAGTTGGGTATACCTCCTATTTCAGATTCGAAAGAAAAAGTGATTGTTTCTAGAAGCGAGTCCTTTCTCGAGAAAAAGTTTCTCTCGAAAGAATTGAGTGGGAGGATGGTGGAGACTTGATGAGGTTATTGCACCATCACTTCAACCAGTGTGTAGCGGGGCACAGGAAGTTGTTCCTGTGGTGCCTACACCAGTTGAAGTGGAATCTGATGATAGTGATCCTGAAACTTCGGGTCAAGTCACTACCAAACCTCGTAGGTCGACAAGGACGCGTACTGCTTCAGAGTGGTACAGTAATCCTGTCTTGGAGGTCATGTTGCTAGACAACAATGAACCTATGAGATATGGAGAAGTGATGGTGGGCCCGAATTCCGACAAATGGCATGAGGCCATAAAATCCGAGAGAGGATCCATGTATGAAAACAAAGTGTAGACTTTGGAAGAACTACTTGATGGTCGTAAGGCAGTTGGGTACAGATGGATTTTAAAAGGAAGACAGACAATGATGGTAAGTGTCACGATTAAGAAAGCTCGACTTGTCGCTAAGATGTTTTTTGACAAGTTCAAGGAGTTGACTACGATGAGACTTTCTCACTCGTAGGGATGCTAAGAGTCTGTTGGAATTATATTAGCTTACTGCATTATTTATGAAATCTTGCAGATAGGATGTCAAAACATTGTTTCCTCAAAGAGTTGCTTGAGGAAAGGTTGTATGTGATACAACCAGAAGGTTTTGTCAATCCTAAAAGATGCTAACAAGTATGCAAAGCTTCAACAATCCTTCTAAGGACTGGAGTAAGCATCTTGGTGTTGGAATATACGCTTTGATAAGATGATCAAAGATTTTGGGTTTATACAAAGTTTATGAGAAACTTGTTTTTCCAATTAAGTGAGTGGGAGCACTATAGAATTTCTGATGAGTATATGTTGTTGACATATTGTTGATGGGAAATTATGTAGAATTTCTGGAAAGCATATAGGGTTGTTTGAAAAGTGTTTTTCAATGGAAACCCTGGATTAAGCTACTTGAACATTGAGCATCAAGATCTATAAGGATAGATAAAAATGCTTAATAGTACTTTCAAATGAATACATACCGTGACAAGATTTTGAAGGAGTTCAAAATAGATCGGTGAAGAAGGAGTTCTTGGCTATGTTATAAGGTGTGAGTATTGAGTAAGACTCGAGACCTGACCACGGCAGAAGAGAGAGAAAGGACGAAGGTTGTCCCCTATGCTTAAGACGTAGGCTCTACAGTATGTTATGCTGTGTACCGCACCTGAAGTGCGCCTTACCATGAGTAAGTCAAGGGGTACAATAGTGATCCAGGAATGGATCACTGGACAATGGTCAAAGTTATCCTTAGTGGACTAAGGAATTTTTCTCGATTATGGAGGTGGTAAAAGAGTTCATCATAAAGGGTTACGTCGATGCAAACTTCGACACTAATCCGGATGACTCTGAGTAGTAAATCGGATTCGTATAGTAGAGCAGTTATTTGGAATAGTTCCAAATAGCGCATGGTAGGTGCATCTACAAGATTACGTAGAGATTTGTAAATCACACACGGATCTGAAAGGTTTAGAGCCGTTGACTAATAACCTCTCTCACAAGCGAGATATGATCAAACCCCATGGGTGTTGGATTCGTTACAATCACATAGTGATGCGAACTAGATTATTGACTCTAGTGCAAGTGGGAGACTCTTGGAAATATGCCCTAGAGGCAATAATAAAATGATTATTATTATATTTCCTTGTTCATGATAATTGTCTATTGTTCATGCTATAATTGTATTAACTGGAAACCGTAATACATGTGTGAATACATAGACCACAACATGTCCCTAGTGAGCCTCTAGTTGACTAGCTCGGTGATCAATAGATGGTCATGCTTTCCTGACCATGGACATTAGATGTCATTGATAACGGGATCACATCATTAGGATAATGATGTGATGGACAAGACCCAATCCTAAGCATAGCACAAGATCATGTAGTTCGTTTGCTAAAAGCTTTTCTAATGTCAAGTATCATTTCCTTAGACCATGAGATTGTGCAACTCCCGGATATCGTAGGAATGCTTTGGGTGTACAAAACATGACAATGTAACTAGGTGGCTATAAAGGTAAACTACAGGTATCTCTGAAAGTGTCTGTTGGGTTGGCACGAATCGAGACTAGGATTTGTCACTCCGTATGACAGAGAGGTATCTCTGGGCCCACTCGGTAATGCATCATCATAATGAGCTCAATGTGACTAAGTAGTTAGTCACGAGATCATGCATTATGGAACGAGTAAAGTGACTTGCCGGTAACGAGATTGAACGAGGTATTGGGATACCGACGATCGAATCTCGGCAAGTAACATACCGATTGACAAAGGGAATTGTATATGGGATTGATTGAATCCCCGACATCATGGTTCATCCGATGAGATCATCGTGGAACATGTGGGAGCCAACATGGGTATCCAGATCCCGCTGTTGGTTATTGTCCAGAGAGCTGTCTCGGTCATGTCTGCATGATTCTCGAACTCGTAGGGTCTACACACTTAAGGTTCGATGACGCTAGAGTTGTTTTGGGAACTAGTGTGCAGTTACTGAATGTTGTTCCTAGTCCTGGATGAGATCCCAGACATCAAGAGGAGTTTCAAAATGGTCCGCAGGTAAATATTTATATATGGGAAGTCCTATTTTGGCCACCGGAAAATGTTCGGGATTTTTCGGTCTTGTACAGGGAAGGTTCTAGAAGGTTCCGAAGTGGGGCCCACCTGCATGGGGGCACCCACATGAACGTGGGTAGTGGGGGCAAGGACCCACACCCCTGGTCAAGGCGCACCAAGATCCCCCCTTAGAAGGAATAAGATCATATCCCGAAGGGATAAGATCAAGATCCCTAAAAAGGGGGGATAACAATCGGTGGGGAAGGGAAATGATGGGATTTCTTTCATCCCACCTTTGCCAACGCCCCAATGGACTTGGAGGGCAAGAAACCAGCCCCCTCCACCCCTATATATAGTTGGGAGGCGCATGGGAGCTTCACCCCTTGCCCCTGGCGCAGCCCTCCCCTTCTCCAACTCCACCTCCTCCTCAGTAGTGCTTGCCGAAGCACTGCCGGAGAACTGCAAGCTCCACCACCACACCGTCGTGATGCCGGAGCTCTCCCTCAACTTCTCTTGTCCCCTTGATGGATCAATAAGGAGGAGACATCCCCGGGATGTACATGTGTTGAACGCGGAGGCGCCGTCCGTTTGGCGTTAGATCGGATCTTCTGCGATTTGAATCGCCGCGAGTACGACTCCATCATCCGTGTTCTAGTGACGCTTCCGCTTAGTAGTCTTCAAAGGTATGAAGATGCTCATCCTCTCCCTCTCTTGTTTCTAGAATCTCCATAGATTGATCTTGGTGATGCGTAGAAAATTTTGAATTGTTGCTACGTTCCCCAACACTCTCCACATTTGCAGATAAGGCCTTCCCTTGTTCATCCTTTTCTCCCACAAGATCTTGATCTTCCGTGCAACGCACGGGCATCTTGCTAGTAATCCTACCATAGACTATATTATTGTGAAAGTTCATATACACCGGTCGAGATTAATGCAAACACGGCAGATTTTCATTACATTCTGAACTTTTATAGGACAGAAAAATAAAACAAACCCAACCCTAAACCTATTCTATGGCGGCGACTGACGTCCTCCATCTGCGATCCCTATGTACATGGGCTGGGTTCAAGACCCGTGAAGTGAAGGTGCGGTCTTCGGCGAGGAAGAGTAGAAAACAGGATATGGACCGGCCAGTTGGCACACCATGCCCTGCCGCCTCCCATGCCCTACTCATCCTCGAAGGAGTCCCCGACCTCGGCGGTGCCGGACGTGGTGGATGTGGTGCCAGGTAGGAGGACGATGCGCTATGGTGTGGAGGTTAGTTGGGCATTCGCACTTTAAGCAGCACATTCCGGTGAGGCCAAGCATCTGGGTGCGTCATTAAGTCGTCGGAGTTGGTTCCTCGGGCACCGAGCGTCTTAACAACAGCATATGGATGGACGACATGAATGTCGGCAGCTGGCACCGGCTGGGAACGCACCGCGCGACTGCGCGAGGGACGAGGGTTTTTGGTGTGCCAGGGTAGTCAGTTGCGGTTGTGGCAATGGTGTGCCAGGGTAGTCAGTTGCGGTCGTGGCAATGTTGGAGATGCCCTTTTCTCACATGCGATTCCCGCATGTCATTGAAAAAGCAAGACGACCCGGCATGGTCTCAGGTCCTGAGGATGCAGTTGGCCGCGCTACACCACTCCGCGAACGCGTTGCGGCGCCCCGTGCATCCTCGACGAGCAGGGTGTTGGGGTGTGATTGGATTGTGGCCAAAGGCACCTTACCAAAATTTTGGTCATGACCCAAAGTTTGGTTTTTGTTTGGATGGTTGCCATTTTTTTGGCATGCCAATGAACTCTAGCCAACTCTAGTTCACTTTTCTTGCCAATGTCAGCCAAATCATTGGCAACCAAAACCTCAACCAAAATTTGGCTACCCAATGCTTTCATGGCAGCCTTGGGCACAAACCAAACATACTATTGGTCGTGCCACAACACTAACGCCACCCTCGGCGCACTGAAACCAACCATATCTAGCAACGATGAGCGTGTCGCTCACCGCGGTCGCCGTGTCCAGGTGCGGTGCTGGAGCTGCGCCACGTTGTTGGCCCCCACGACCCACATGAACGGTTGCCGGTGGCGAGGAGGTCGTGGGCCAGCTCCTCCATTGGACTAGTCTATGCTACGTCATCCCGACCGGTGTGCCCCACATGTCGGTTTCCCTGTTTTCCCGGGAATATTCAAGCGTCAGTGCTCCGCGTTGCGCATTAGGCCTTTCACTATGTAGTCCAAGTGAGACAACTTGTTGTTTATTTCAGCCGTTCAAGTATAATTATGTGGTGTTTGCTTGTTTCTCATTCCTCTCCAACCCTCTTCTCCATCGATCATGTTGCCCTTCGGTCGAGCCATCCTCCCGCATGCCTCATTTGAACATTCCGCCGAATATCATTCGCATGTGGGCCTAGACCATGCTTATATTTCCAATGTTGTAATTTGTCTGACATGCATACAAAAAACGGTTCGTTTAAAGTTTCACTTTGCCTCCACTACGTGACGCTTCGCGTCTTAGTTTTGACATCCAATTCGGTTCATGCACCGACACATGTTGACGACATCGATTAATGTTCTGGGATCAATTGCATGTCGTGCACGGAGATAAAGGTTTGGTCTATTTCTATGATAGAAATGACCCGGGGGGAGGGTCTGTGGGGATCAGAGGGCGTATGTTGTATGTTCATAAGTGAAACTAACGTATTGTACCCACCCTACTCCTCTTTCAATCAATCTCCGGACCCCGAGATGAAATCAAGAGAGAACGAGTGGGGGCATTGATACGTCTCCAACGTATCTATAATTTTTGATTGTTCCATGCTATTATATTACCTGTTTTGCATGTTTATGGGCTTTACTATACAGTTGTATATCATTTTTGGGACTAACCTACTAACCGGAGGCCCAGCACGAATTGTTGTTTTTTTGCCTATTTCAGTGTTTCATAGAAAAGAAATATCAAACAGAGTCCAAACGGAATGAAACCTTCGAGAGCCATCTTTTTGGAACGAACGCAATC
The DNA here is from genome assembly GCF_002162155.2 of Triticum dicoccoides. Classification (NCBI taxonomy): domain Eukaryota; kingdom Viridiplantae; phylum Streptophyta; class Magnoliopsida; order Poales; family Poaceae; genus Triticum; species Triticum dicoccoides. Next base: position 575,374,152 of record NC_041383.1, on the reverse strand, counting down.
CATGAGACTTGGAGTGGACGTCAAGAAGCAGCCAAGGCGGCCACGAGGGTGCTAGACGCGCCCCAGGGGGGGCTGCCTTGTGGGCCCCTCGTGGCTCCCCTGACCTACCTCCTTCGCCTATATATATCTTCGTACCCCGAAACCATCCAGGAGCACCACGAAAAACTATTTCCACCGCCGCAACCTTCTGTATCCGCGAGATCCCATCTTGGAGCCTTCGCCGGAGGGGGAATCGACCATGGAGGGCCTCTACATCATCACCAAGGCCTGTCCGATGAGTTGTGAGTAGTTTACCATAGACCTTCGGGTCCATAGTTATTAGATAGATAGATGGCTTCTTCTCTCTCTTTGAATCTCAATACACAGTTCTCCGTGTCCTTCTTGGAGATCTATTCGATGTAACTCTTTTTGCGGTGTGTTTGTCGAGATCCGATGAATTGTGGGTTTATGATCAAGTTTATCTATGAGAAATATTTGAATCTCCTCTGAATTCTTTTACCTATGATTGGTTACCTTTGCAAGTCTCTTCTAATTATTAGTTTGGTTTGCCCTACTAGATTGATCTTTCTTGCAATGGGAGAAGTGCTTAGCTTTGGGTTCAATCCTGCGGTGTCCTTTCCCAGTGACAGCAGGGGCAGCAAGGCACACATTGTATTGTTGCCATCGAGGATAAAAAGATGGGGTTTATATCATATTGCTTGAGTTTATCCCTCTACATCATGTCATCTTGCTTAATGTGTTACTCTGTTCTTATGAACTTAATACTCTAGATGCAGGCAGGAGTCGGTCGATGTGTGGAGCAATAGTAGCAGATGTAGGCAGGAGTCGGTCTACTTGTTGCGGATGTGATGCCTCTATGCATGATCATGCTTAGGTATTCTCATAACTATGTACTTTTTTATCAATTGCTTGACAGTAATTTGTTCACCCACCGTAATAATTATGCTATCTTGAGAAAATCCACTAGTGAAACCTATGGCCCCCGGGTCTATTCTCTATCATATAAGTTTCCAATCTACTTTATTTTGCAATCTTTACTTTTCAATCTATATCATAAAAATACCAAAAATATTTATCTTATCATATTATCTCTATCAGGTCTCACTTTCGCAAGTGGCCGTGAAGGGATTGACAACCCCTTTATCGCGTTGGTTGCGAGGTTCTTGTTTGTTTGTGTAGGCGCGTGGGACTTGTGAGGAGCCTCCTACTGGACTGATACATTGGTTCTCAAAACTGAGGGAAATACTTACGCTACTTTGCTGCATCACCCTTTCCTCTTCAAGGGAAAAACCAACGCATGCTCAAGAGGTAGCAAGAAGGATTTCTGCCACCGTTGCTGGGGAGGTCTTCGCTCAAGTCAAGGCATACCAAGTACCCATCACAAACTCATCTCCCTCGCATTACATTATTTGCCTCTCGTTTTCCTCTCCCACACTTCACCCTTGACATTTTATTCGCCCTTCTTTTGTTCGTCTTTTCATTTGCTTTGATGTCTTACTTGGCTCGTTTGCTCGTTTGGTTGGAATAGTTGTTTATTTAATGCTAAACAGAGAACCTAATATCTATGGATCCTCATCCGCTTGGTAATCTTTTTTAGAGTTCCAATTATGATGAACCAATTGCTAGTGAGTTTTGTGCACTCGATTATCTTTATGAAGCTTTGCTTGTAATTCGTGAATCTGAAAATTGTGATGAAGAAATTTATGAAGAGATTCACGATAACTCCTTGAATAAAATGCAAGATTGCAATGATTTTACTATAAATTCTCTTGATGTCAATTGTGCTAATAATATGCAAAACCCTAAGCTTGGGGATGTTAGTTTTTCTATGTCTACTACTTGTTGTGATGATCATGATTGGGGTGATTCTTCTTTTGATCTTGAAAATTTATTTAACCCCCATGATGAATATGAGATTGATAATAGTGTTTGCAATATTGTTAAAAGTGGGTTTGGAAGAGTAACTTTAGATCCCATATATTTGGATTTTTATCAATCTCATGATTTTTTTGATAAAAGTGGGCTTGGAGAGGTCATGACTTTAGTTAATGTTAATCCCACTATTTTGGAAGAGAGTCAACTTCACATCCATATGGATTGTGTTGAAAATATTTTATGTGATAGATATTTTGTTGAATTTGCTTATGATCCTACATGTAATTATTATGAGAGAGGAAAATATGGTTGTATAAATTTTCATGTTACTAAATTACCTCTCTTCATGTTGAGATTGTTATCGCCTTCTTCCTTGCATATGCTAGTTTTGGCTTGCCTTGATAATTTGTTTACTTATAAAAAACCTATGGATAGGAAGTATGTTAGACTTAAGTGTGTTTGTCACATGTTTTATGATGCTCTCTTTATGCTTCAATTCTTGTCTTTCATGTGAGCATCATTGAAATCTCAATGCCTAGCTAAAAAGGCTTTAAAAAAGCGCTTGTTGGGAGATAACTCAATATTTTTACTTTTTGTTATTCAATAAATAATTCATCTAGACTCTGGTTAGATGCGGTTTTATGTTTTAGTTAGTGTTTGTGCCAAGTAGAACCTATAGGATCATCTTGGGTGAAAGTTAATTTGATCTTGCTGAAAAACAGAAACTTTTGCACTCACGAGAAAAAATCTAATAAATCACAGAAACGCGCTTTTGAGTTGATTCTTTTTGCTGTAGATCAATAGACAAATTACCTAGGACTTACTATTTTAGTAGTATTTTTAGGCTTTCATAAGTATTCAAAAGTTACAGATTGCTACAGACTGTTCTTTTTTTGACAGATTCTGTTTTTCGTGTGTTGTTTGCTTATTTTGATGAATCTATGGCTAGTATCGGAGGGTATGAACCATAGAGAAGTTAGAATACAGTAGGTTTAACACCAATGTAAATAAATAATGAGTTCATTATAGTACCTTAAGTGGTGGTTTTTCTTTCTTGCACTAACGGAGCTCATGAGATTTCCTGTTGAGTTTTGTGTTGTGAAGTTTTCATGTTTTGGGTAACGATTTGATGGACTATGGAATAAGGAGTGGCAAGAGCCTAAGGTTGGGTATTCCCATGGCACCCTAATATAATTCAAGCACAACCAAAAGCTTAAGCTTGGGGATGCCCCGGAAGGCATCCCCTCTTTCGTCTTCGTCTATTGGTAACTTTACTTGGAGCTATATTTTTATTTACCACATGATATGTGTTTTGCTTGGAGCGTATTGTATGATATGAATCTTTGTTTTCTTAGTTTACCACAATCATCCTTGCTGTACACACCTTTTTGGAGATACACACATGATTAAGAATTTATTAGAATACTCTATGTGCTTCACTTATATCTTTTGAGCTATGCAGTTTTGCTCTAGTGCTTCAATTATATCTTTTTAGAGCATGGTGGTGGTTTTATTTTGTAGAAATTATTGATTTCTCATGCTTCACTTATATTATTTTGAGAGTCTTTTAGAACAGCATGGTATTTGCTATGGTTATAAAATTGGTCCTAGAATGGTGGGCATCCAAGTTGGGTATAATAAAAACTATCATAAGAAGTGAATTGAATACTATGATCAACTTGATGCTTAATAATTGTTTTGAGATATGAAGGCGGTGATATTAGAGTCATGCTAGTTCATGTAATTTTGAATTTAAGAAATACTTGTGTTGAGGTTTGCAAGTCCCGTAGCATGCACGTATGGTAACCGTTGTGTGACAAATTTGAAGCATGAGGTGTTCTTTGATTGTCATCCTTATGAGTGGCGGTCGGGAACGAGCGATGGTCTTTTCCTACCAATCTATCCCCCTAGGAGTAGCTTGGTTTTTGATGACTTGTAGATTTTTGCAATAAGTATGTGAGTTCTTTATGACTAAGGTTGAGTCCATGGATTATACGCACTTTTACCTTACCATCATTGCTAGCCTCTACGGTACCGTGCATTGCCCTTTCTTGTCCGTGTTCTGGGAATGGGGGTCCCCAGACTTGCCTGCCTGCGGCCTGTGGCGTGGCGCAAGGGGCGGCCTAGCACGACCCATCTTCATCAGCACGAGCTCAAGACCCTCGCGAGGGGCCAAGCCTCGCGGGGTGGACGACAGGGAGCTTCCTCAGGCACGGCCTCATCAGGCTGGCTCGCGAGGAGGCGGAGAGATCAAGGCGGGGTACCTCATGAGGTGCCCATGACGCAAGCCATGACGACCAAGGGCGCCAGGCGGGCGCCAGCCCACGCAGTGTCCTCCTTTCATCTTTGGTGCAAAGGGAGCAAGCGTAGGCGAGAGCATCAAGCAGAGGCATCCGTTTCGGTGCAACAAGACCAAGACCGTCGCAACGGCAGGAAGGAAGTCATTGTGGACCTCAAGCCGGCGTCACCACCAGAGCCTTTGACAGGCGAGGACCAACTTTAGTCGGGATAAGTGTACTAGATGTTCCCCTTCCAAATGGCCAATTGTTGGCGCCCTTCCCGCTCAATATTTGGGAAGAGGCCTAGGGCCTTTGCCTATAAATAGGACTAGCCACCCACAAGGTAGGGGGGAGGATTATCATCAGGAAACCAGTAGAAAGCGCGACTGAACTCCCCCTAGCAGTTCATCTCACCAGCCAAGAATAGACCCTCGCGAGGCTATTCTTCCTTGTATTTTTCATCATCAGCCCAAGAGGCAATCCACCACACCACAAACTAGAGTAGGGTATTACACCACAATGGTGGCCCGAACTAGTATAAACCCTGTGTCTCTTGTGTTGTTCCTTTCATAGCTTAGATCTTAGCGAGGCGACGAGGTGCAGGTAGGTAGCTGGCGAAATCTCCGCGCGCACCCCAGTGTTTGAATCTAGAAGGTCTGCCGGAACCCGAAATCCGACATTTGGCGCGCCATGTAGGGGTGCGCCGGAATTCGTCTTCCGACGCCCTGTTCTTCATCGACCATCGCATCCATGTCAGATGCTCGTCGGGCCCGCGCCAAGCGCCGAGCCGCTCCCGCTTCCCGCGTCGCCCAGATGGCCCCCGTCGGCGGTCGCCCTCGCCGTTCCCCGTCGCCTGCCGTCAACGCCGCCACCGGCCCGGCGGGGAACGAGCAGCAAGCATCGTCCCAGCATCCGTCCGTGAGGCGAGACGGCCGCACTACTACTCCCTCACTCACCCCAGCTGGTTCTTCGTCCCGCGCACTCCGCGCGCCCATGGAGGCTCGAGCTGTGCTCATCACGGCAAACGAGCTCCTGCGCTACCGCCCAGTCGACGACGTCTATGAAGAGTGGCTCGACTGCATCGCCGAGCTCGTTCGTGCCGCAGGGGGTTCCCCCGCGCCGTCCGTCTCGCTGCACCGCCTCAGCCGCCTCCCCCTCAAGAAGGTGCCCTGGCCCCAAGGCGTGTGGCCCCTGGGCGAAACCCACTCCGTCCAGCGCCAACGCAACAACATCATAGTTGCCAAGAGGTCCCTCGCCCCCAAGAAGCTGCCCGAGTGCTTCCTGCTCCGGCCCGTCACGACCACGCTCCTGTTCCAGCATGCCAAGACCCCGCGCTGCTCCCAGCTGCAGCGCATGGGGACCCGCAAGACCAAGCTCTTCATCACCAAAGGCCTCCCGTGGCCATCGCAGGCTGTTGTGCCTTCACCGCCGAGCTGCGCAGCATCGCGTGACCCGGCAAGTTCAAGCCAAACCTGCCTCCTCGCTATGACGGCACGGCCGAGTTCCTCCAGCTCTACGAGCTAGGCATCGAAGCCACCAACGGGGATGAGAAGGTCATGGCGAACTGGTTTCCCATGGCACTCAAGGACGGGGCCCGCACCTGGCTCCTGAACCTGGCTCCTAGCACGATCTCCTCCTGGGACGAGATGCGCACCCGGTTCATCGCCAACTTCCAAGGTACTCGCGACCGGCCACCCGCCGTGAGCGAGATGCACCGCATCAAGCAGCAACCAGGGGAGACCCTCCAGAAGTACATCCAGCGCTTCAACAACGCACGCCTCAAGATTCCCAAGGTGACCGAGGAGGCCATCATCTCAGCCTTCTCCGACGGTGTGTGTGACGTCAAGATGAAGGAGGAGCTGGTGATGCATGAAGATCTATGCACTTCCTTGGAGTTGTTCAACTTGGTGACCAAGTGCGCCAGGGCTGAAGAAGGGCGCCTTTCCCTCCTCGAGCTGCCAGCCGAAGACCCAGAAGAGAAGAAATCCAAGGCCAAGGACGTGAAGCGCAAGGGGGCTGCCATGCTCGAGGCAGAACCTGACACCAAGCGGGGCAGAGATCAGCCCGAGTCTTTCAAAGGCAGCCGGTACTGTGTGTACCACGACCTCCACACCCATAACACCAACGAATGTCAAGAGCTCCGAGCCGTGCGAGAAGGGAGGATCGGCCGATGCCCCGACTGCAACGATCGAGGCTAAGGCCGAGGAGGAGGAAGGAACGCAGGACGCTCGGAAGATCGTGGACCTCGCCAAGGGTGGCGCGACCAACCTCGCGAGGATCGCTGGCAGGATCAGCCTTGCGAGGGAGACTGGAGGGATCAGCCTCGCGAGGATCGTCCGCAAGGAAACGCAGGCCTCCCTCTACTGCCGCCGCAGCCAAAGAGAAATGAGGACCATCATCAAGATGATGGGGCTGGGGGCTTCCAGGAGCCGCGCGCGATCGCCTGCATCCTAGGCGGAGCTCAAGCCCCAGCCTCTCAACGCATCTTCAAGCAGTTCGCCTGCGATGTGAATGCAGTCCTCCCCAAGCTCGAAGCCACGCGCCCCCTCAGGTGGTCGGCGTGCGCCATCATGTTCAGCTCAGCGGATCAGCTCAAGTGCGCGGCACAGCCGGAGTCCTCCCAATGCTTTGCTCCCCAGTCATCAGCAACGTGCAAGTCACCAGGACCCTCATCGACGGCGGGGCAAGGCTCAACGTCCTGTCCGTAGAGACATTCAACAATCTCCAAGTGCCTTACGATCAGCTTCAGCCAACCAAGCCTTTCTCCGCAGTCACCGATGGCTCCACAGTTCCAATTGGGCAGGTTCGCCTCCCTGTCACATTCGGGACGCGCAACAACTACCGCACCGAGCTCATCGACTTCGACGTTGCCCACATTCGCCTGCCATACAATGCCATCCTCGGGTACCCAGCTCTCGCCAGGTTCATGGCCGTGACTCATCACGGCTACAACATCCTCAAGATGCCAGGAAGTGGTGGAGTCATCACGGTGCCTTGTGAAGAAAGAGACGCAGTGTGCTCCCTCGAGCGAGCTTTTCAGGCCGCATCACTTGAAGACCCAGATCGCGGGAGCGGGAGGCTCCCTGAGACCGCTCCCAAGAAGAAGAAGACATCACCAGGCCCGACCCCTTAGGAGGCAGGCCCCTCAGGGTTTGCGCTTGTTCTGGGGGCACCTCTTTCTGTCGCATAGGAAGGCGCGCCCGGCGCCCTCCTCAAGCAAGGCTTGGGGGCTCCCTCCTGGAGGGCCACCGACCTTGCTAAGTTCATGAGGGAGGCGCTCGGGCACCACTTGGAGGCGTGTTTCAAAGCACGTTTCCCTCAGGAAGGAGCAAGGCAAGGAGGGCCAAACCCTCACGAGTTCGTCAGTCAGATCACGCAGGAGTTGCAGGAGTCAAGAGTCATTAGTGGCAGCCGCCGCTTACCCGCCACAGCTCCCCATCCAGGCGAGGATGGTGGGCTGCGTGTCTGCATCGACATCCCAGGGCTCAACCAAGCCACCTCTCAGGAGCGCTTCTGGCCCTCACGCGCGGGGCGCTGCGAAGGCCTGCCCCGCAGCTACGTTCTCATGCCCTACGGCTTGCTGAACGCGTCTGCCACGTACCAGCGCCTCAGGAGGAGCATCCTGGAGGCTCAGGAGGCCAGGCGTTCCGCAGCCCTGGCGGAGATGGAGATGGCCCACGAGGAGCCACCAGCACCCCCGGAACCTCCCGAGGCTCCTGGGCCTGGGGGCTCGTGAAGATCGGCTTCCGCAGCCCACGACGTCTGCTACTTCAACACCCCTTTGTCTTCAACACTGTCAGGTGACATCCTTCAAGTTTCGTTTCCAGCTGGGAGCGCCCCGCCAGGGCTGCATTATTCCCAGGCCGCGTGGTTCCTTCCCTGCGGCATGTATCCCCTTTTTTACTTTATGTTCCTAGCTTACTTTGTTGGGGGCGCCCCTCGGGCTGCATTATCCTACCTCTACGTCGCCATGGACAAGTTCACCAAGTGGGCTGAAGTGGAAGCCGTCCGCAACATCCCCGCGGGTTCCGCGGTCAAGTTCATCAAGGGCATCATGAGCCGGTTCGGGGTGCCGAACTGCATCATCACTGACAACGGTTCGCAGTTCACCAGTAACCTCTTCAAAACATACTGTGCTAACCTTGGAACGCAGATATGCTACGCTTCAGTGGCGCTCCCCCGGAGCAACGGTCAGGCCGAGCGGGCCAACGCGGAGGTCCTGAGAGGCCTCAAGACCAGGACATTCAAGAATAAGTTGGAGGCCTGCGGCCGAGGTTGGTACGACGAGAGCTTCAGTCTGTGTTGTGGTCCATCCGCACAACCGCGACCAAGCCAACTGGCGAGACCCCATTCTTCCTGGTCTATGGAGCTGAAGTGGTCCTCCCTCACGAGGTCAGACGTCGTTCCGCACGGGTCCTGGCGTTTGACAAGGCGCAGCAGGACGCCATGCGGGGGACGGACCTCGTGCTGGGGGAGGAGCGTCGCCGAGAAGCTGCGCTCCGAGCGGCAAGATACCAACAAGCGCTATGGCGATACCACTGCGCAACATCCGCCCCAGGACTCTCGAGGTAGGGGACCTCCTGCTCAGGCGGGTTCTCTCCAGGGAGGGACTGCATAAGCTCTCTCCCATGTGGGAGGGCCCGTTCAAGGTTGTTCATGTTTCCAGACCAGACTCCGTGTGCTTGGAGACTTAGGAGGGGGTACCCGTCCAGAACGCGTGGAACATCCAGCACCTCCGGAGGTTTTACCCCTAAAAAGGCCCAGAGCCAGTGAAGAAGGTGAATGCCTATGAAGTTGTCACATCTTGGAAAAGGCCCAGAGCCTGTGAAGAAGGCGAACGCCTGTAAAGTTGTCGCGTCTTGGAAAAGGCCCAGAGCCTGTGAAGAGGATGATCGCCTGTGAAGTTGTCACGTTTTGGAAAAGGCCCAGAGCCTGTGAAGAAGGCGAACGCCTATGAAGCTGTCGCGTTTTGGAAAAGGCCCGGTGCCTATGAGGAAGGCGAACACCTGTGAAGCTTATCTTTCCGAGGAAGGACCGGAGCCTGTGAAGAAGGCCAATGCCTGTGAAGCTCGCCGCCCCTGACACTCTCACGTAATAATGAGTTGGGGTTGTACACGCCCGGGAGTCTCAGGAGCACCGGCCTCAGGCCCTGGGGATCCCTCCCACGCCCAGTGGCAGCACTTAGCTCCGCGCTGGTGAGAAGACATCGAAGACTAGATTAGGTGCCGGACGCGGCTTTTCTCATTTGCTTTCTGCAGTTGGTTTGTTCATCCCAATTCGAGGTTTCATTGAAGTTGTTTTCGCCTTTGGCTTGCGACTCTTTGCCTTGTTTTCGCTCTCCTGCCCCGATTTCTCTCGCGCAAGTCTCGCGAGGGAGCGACGCGGGCACCCTCGCCAGTGTTTTCTGCCCTTATCATTCGAGGCTTTCCTACCCGGGTCCACTACAGGAGTACCCCTCCAGTCCGTGCCCCATGGGCACCGCGACACGAACACAGGACCTGGGTCGGTCGCCTCCACAGCTGAGGCCGGGAACTACCTCTCTAGACTAACACTCGCAGGGCGTGAAGCGTTCGATGAGGCCTCGGCCTCGGGAAGCAAAGATCACGACAGGCCTCCTCCCAGAGCTAAGTAATTTCTACGCGCAGGCGTGCGGCACAAAGGCACAATACCGGAATAACGGAGGCAACACGATAATTAACAACAATAGTCCAAGCACGCCCCCGCGGGGCCCTACACTACTGTCTCTTTGCGCAGGAAAAGGGAAAAAGAACAAAACGGGCGCGACTCGCCTGACACCAACTCGCGGGGGAGACTCGAACCGCCTCCGGAGCTCAGGAGGACTCCATCTCGCGCTTCACCGAGGCGCGACGGCGGGCAGACCCGCTACCTCCCTCCAGGCGGGCGCGGCGGCGCGGAGGCTGATCGCGGCCACCGCTGGAGGAGCCGCTGCCCGAAGAAGAGCCATCGAAGCTCGATGAACCCCAACCGCCGCCGACCACGCGTGCGCTGTCGTCTTCATTGTCGCCGGGGCTGGACCCACAGCCGCGGTCGTCGTTCTTAGGGGAACACCCAGTGCGGCGACCATCTTCCACGAACACCCTCACATAGAGGGTGGCATCACCGTCGAACTTGAAGTGCAGGGTGCACCGCCGGCTCAGACCACGCGCACGGGGAAACGTTTGCCAGCCGTGGGTCAGGGCCAGGCTCCCGGCTGCAGAGACCTCCAACGAAGCCCAGGAGGGTCGGCTGCAGCAACCGTCCGCCTGAAGCCGGAGGCCGCCCGAGGCGCCAGCCGGAAGCTCACCTAGGAGGAAGCGAGGAAGTTGGAGCCGGGTGCTGGCCGGTTTCGCCGACCACACAACAAACTCTAGCATTTCCTCTGCCGAGTGGGAGCGCGGCCTAGGGGGTCGCGCAGCCATAGTGCATCCCCCAGCGGCGGCCTGCCGCCCGTCACCACGTGGAACATCGCCTCCGCGACCGCGAGGAGCCACAATGGGAGTCGCATGGTGTTTGCGGGGACGTCCTCGACCGCGCTTGGGTGGGGGAGAGTCGGGCTCCACCTGGCGGGCCTTTCCTTTCTCCGCGACCGAGAACCTCTTTGGCGGAGCCATGAATAAGAAGGAAAAGCAAGAAGAGATGGACTGGAAGGGCACGTGCCTTTCCGTACTTATAGCCAGAGGAGACCAACCGCCGGCCTCCACGATCGCAGGTAATCATGACCCGCTTTGCATGCAGGGACTTGTCAATTCGTGTAGTCACCGAGGCGTCACAGGGGAGCAGGGCCACCCACGACCAACCAACCGCCACGCGGCGCCCGAGGCCGCAGGCTGTTAGGTCCCGCGGCGCTTCGCACTTGCCCCTTCGCTTCTCTGCTCAGCCAAGTCCGGGCGCGCCTTGGGCCCGGGGGCTACTGTCGGCGTTCTGGGAACGAGGGTCCCGGACTTGCCTGCCTACGGCCTGCGACGTGGCTCAAGGGGTGGCACAGCATGGCCCATCTTCATCAGCACGAGCTCAAGACCCTCGCGAGGGGCCAAGCCTCGCGGGGTGGACGACAGGGAGCTTCCTCAGGCACGGCCTCATCAGGCTGGCTCGCGAGGACGCGGAGATATCAAGGCGGGGTACCTCACGAGGTGCCGATGACGCAAGCCATGACGACCAAGGGCGCCAGGCAGGCGCCAGCCCGCGCAGTGTCCTCCTTTCCTCTTTGGTGCAAAGGGAGCAAGCACACGCGAGAGCATCAAGTAGAGGCATCCGTTTCGGTGCAACAAGACCAAGACCGTCGCAACGGCAGGAAGGAAGTCATTGTGGAGCCCAAGCCGGCGTCACCACCAGAGCCTTTGATAGGCGAGGACCAACTTTAGTTAGGATAAGTGTACTAGATGTTCCCCTTCAAAATGCCAATTGTTGGCGCCCTTCCCGCTCAATATTTGGGAAGAGGCCCAGGGCCTTTGCCTGTAAATAGGACTAGCCACCCACAAGGTAGGGAGGAGGATCATCATCAGGAAACCAGTATAAAGCGCAACTGAACTCCCCCTAGCAGTTCATCGCACCACCCAAGAACAGACCCTCGCGAGGCTGTTCTTCCTTGTATTGTTCATCATCAGCCCAAGAGGCAATCCACCACACCACAAACTAGAGTAGGGTATTACACCACAACGGTGGCCCGAACTAGTATAAACCCTGTGTCTCTTGTGTTGTTCATTTCATAGCTTAGATCTTAGCGAGGCGGCGAGGTGCAGGTAGGTAGCTGGCGAAATCTCCGCGCGCACCCCAGTGTTCGAATCTAGAGGGTCTCCCGAAACCCGAAATCCGACATTTCTCACCTTGAGAGTTGGTGCAAACTTCGCCGGTGCATCCAAACCCCGTTATACGATACTCTCTATTACACATAAACCTCCTTATATCTTCCTAAAAATGGCCACCATACCTACCTATTATGGCATTTCCATAGCCATTCCGAGATATATTGCCATGCAAATTTCCACCGTTCCATTTATTATAACACGCTTCATCATTGTCATACTGCTTTTGCATGATCATGTAGTTGACATCGTATTTGTGGCAAAGCCACCATGCATAATTTTTTATACATGTTACTCTGGAGTCATCGCATATCCCGGTACACCGCCGGAGGCATTCATATAGAGTCATATTTTGTTCTAGTATCGAGTTGTAATTCATGAGTTGTAAGTAAATAGAAGTGTGATGATCATCATTTTTAGAGCATTGTCCCTAATAAAAAAGGCCAAAAAAAGGCCAAATAAAAAAGGCCCCAAAAAAAGGGGGACAATGCTACTATCTTTTTCCACACTTGTGCTCAAAGTAGCACCATGGTCTTCATGATAGAGAGTCTTCTATGTTGTCACTTTTATTTACTAAGTGGGAATCTTTTATTATAGAACTTGGCTTGTATATTCCAATGATGGGCTTCCTTAAAATGCCCTAGGTCTTCATGAGCAAGCAAGTTGGATGCACACCCACTTAGTTTCTTTTGTTGAGCTTTCATACACTTATAGCTCTAGTGCATCCGTTGCATGGAAATCCCTACTCCTTGCATTGACATCAATTGATGGGCATCTCCCTAGCCCGTTGATTAGCCGCGTCGATGTGATACTTTCTCCTTTTTTTGTCTTCTCCACATAACCCCTATCATTATATTCAATAACACCCATAGTGCTATATCCATGGCTCACGCTCATGTATTGCGTGAAGGTTGAAAAAGTTTGAGATTACTAAAGTATGAAACAATTGCTTGGCTTGTCATCGGGGTTGTGCATGATGAGAGCATTCTTGTGTAACGAAAATGGAGCATGACCAAACTATATGATTTTGTAGGGATGAACTTTCCTTTGCCATGTTATTTTGAGAAGACATGATTGCTTAGTTAGTATGCTTGAAGTATTATTATTCTTTTATCAATATGAATTTTTATTTTGAATCATTTGGAACTGAACATTCATGCCACAATAAAGAGAAATACATTGAGAAATATGCTAGGTAGCATTCCACATAAAAAATTCTGTTTTTATCATTTACCTACTCAAGGACGTGCAGGAATTAAGCTTGGGGATGCTTGATACCTCTCCAACGTATCTATAATTTTTGATTGTTCCATGCTATTATATTACCTGTTTTGGATGTTTATGGGCGTTGTTGTACACTTTTATATCATTTTTGGGACTAACCTACTAACCGGAGGCCCAGTCTGAATTGCTGTTTTTTTTGCCTATTTCAGTGTTTCGCAGAAAAGGCATATCAAACGGAGTCCAAACGGAATGAAACCTTCGGGACCAATCTTTTAAGAACAAACGCAATCCAGGAGAGTTGTAGTGGACGTCAAGAAGCAGCCGAGGCGGCCACGAGGGTGCTAGGCGCGCCCCAGGGGGCGCCCCCTGCCTCATGGCCCCTCGTGGCTCCCCTGACCTACCTCCCTCACCTATATATATCTTTGTACCCCGAAACGATCCAGGAGCACGATGAAAAACTATTTCCACCGCCGCAACCTTCTGTATCCACGAGATCCCATCTTGGAGCCTTCACCGGCGCTCCGCCGGAGGGGGAATCGACCACGGATGGCCTCTACATCATCGCCAAGGCCTCTCCGATGAGTTGTGAGTAGTTTACCACAGACCTTCGGGTCCATAGTTATTAGCTAGATGGCTTCTTCTCTCTCTTTGAATCTCAATAAAAAGTTCTCCTTGATCTTCTTGGAGATCTATTCGATGTAACTCTTTTTGTGGTTTGTTTGTCGAGATCCGATGAATTGTGGGTTTATGATCAAGTTTATCTATGAGAAATATTTGAATCTCCTCTGAATTCTTTTATGTATGATTGGTTATCTTTGCAAGTCTCTTCGAATTATCGGTTTGGTTTGCCCTACTAGATTGATATTTCTTGCAATGGGAGAAGTGCTTAGCTTTGGGTTCAATCTTGCGGTGTCCTTTCCCACTGACAGTAGGGGCAGGAAGGCACGTATCCCCGCCTTTTCCCGCTAGGATCAGAAATCTATTGTTGCCATCGAGGATAAAAAGGTGGGGTTTATATCATATTGCTTGAGTTTATCCCTCTACATCATGTCATCTTGCTTAATGCCTTACTCTGTTCTTATGAACTTAATACTCTAGATGCAGGAAGGAGTCGGTCAATGTGTGGCGTAATAGTAGTAGACGCAGGCAGGAGTCGGTCTACTTGTTGCGGACGTGATGCCTATGTACATGATCATGCCTAGATATTCTCATAACTATGCACTTTTCTATCAATTGCTTGACAGTAATTTATTCACCCACCGTAATAATTATGCTATCGTGAGAGAAGCCACTAGTGAAACCTATGGCCCCCGGTTCTATTCTCTATCATATAAGTTTCCAATCTACTTTAGTTTGCAATCTTTACTTTTCAATCTATATCATAAAAATACCAAAAATATTTATCTTATCATATTATCTCTATCAGATCTCACTTTCGCAAGTGGCCGTGAAGGGATTGACAACCCCTTTATCGCGTTGGTTGTGAGGTTCTTGTTTGTTTGTGTAGGCGCGTGGGACTTGTGAGGAGCCTCCTACTGGATTGATACCTTGGTTCTCAAAACTGAGGGAAATACTTATGCTACTTTGCTGCATCCCCTTTCCTCTTCAATGGAAAAACCAACGCATGCTCAAGAGGTAGCAGGCATGAGTGATACCTAAGGCGGATTCAAAATTTTGAACCGGTGATCATGGCATCCGCAAATCATATATATAGGGTATTCAATGTTCGTTTCATTTTTGAACGTACAATATACTCCCTCCTATCCTTTCTAGTTTACATATAAGTTTTATGTGTAGTCAAAGTATCTCTACTTTGATCAAAAAAGTATCAACATTCAACAATGCCCATTCAATATTGTTAGATTCGTACGTACTCCTAGATTTGTACTCGAGATGGTTTCCAATTTGTTTTCAACCACGTGAATGTGCTTGTTCTCATGCATGCTCTTCCTACTAGGATTTCGCCACGTATACCCAGTCCAATAGTAACTTTTTTAAGCTCCTTGTCCAATAGTACTAGTGGAGTACTGACAACATTTGTACTAGAGTATGCAGTGCTCATAGTTGTACTCCCTCCTTCCATTTATATAGGGCCTATGTGTAGGAGAGATATGTGAAAAAGTAAGGGGAGTGAGCTCTCATGCAACAGCCTAGCTATATACGCATTCCTAGTTAAATACAATAAATATGAAGAAAGAAATAGAGAGGAGATGGAAAAAAGTACTAATACATTACCAATCTTATTAAAAAATGTGGGAAATAGCGAACCTTATAGCCCACACTACTGTATGAGTGCATATAATAGATTATGGCTATAGATGACATGGCAGTTCCTTATAGCCATCGATGGCTATATTATTAACCATGCTCTAATGCGTTTTTCAAAACGCATTTGACTATTGACAAGATTAATAGTACTCTACATGAGATGTATAATGTGAAAATTATATCATTGGAAGCTCCTTTCACATACGAATTTGACCATATGATTTGTGTAAGTTGCATGTCATATATTATTACTCTAACATTTGGTCAAAGTTAGCCTCGAAAAACGCATTAGGCCCTGTATAGTAAATGGAAGGAGGGAGTAGTAGTGGAAGTGGATCCTCTGACGTAGGTATCCCTACCTTGCCCTTCCTTTTGGTCACTTACTTGTGCCCATGCTTGCTAGGCCCCGCATATCAGTTACTCAATGGGTTTGACCATGTCAGGGGATCCTCATCCGTAGTATACTCCCTCTGTTTTTATTTACTCCGCATAAAACAGAGGGAGTGGTAATATAAATGGTGCAGGCATTGGAGGGGGAGGGACGTCGGTTTGCTCTCAACTGCGGTACCACAAGCGAGCGAAAATGCAAGACGAAGCGCGTTCCATTTGGTGAGCGACGTGGAGGGTCCAGCGTGTCGGGCTGCAACGCGAACACGACAAGAGCGATGTACAATTAAAACTGATTGACCGGTCGTCACCGGAACCACTATTCACACCAGAACCTTCGCTGCTCGGCCTGCGCCAGACACTGCCCTAAAACCACACCTAATCTCCAGCCCATTCCCCCACCTTTCGATCCCCTAGCCCACATCAAGCATCCCCTAGTTCATCGCCGCAAGATCATGTACTACAAGATGCTGAAGCCGGAGCGCCGCGTAGAAATCCTCATTTCACGTGATTTTCCTTCGCGGGATTAATCGATACAAATCCTCATTTCACGTGTCAATTAATGCATATTTTTTCTCCAAAGCCCAAAGAGCTAACCATCTCACTCCTCATCGCTTGATTAATGCAGCGCCATGCAAACCAACCTTCTCACTTCTGCATGCATGCAGGGGATATTAATGTCCTTGGTAGCTAGTATGAGGCAAACCCCATCAATTTTGCCTCGATTAGTGTTAGTGGCCTTTTGCAAATTGTAATTTTGATATACTGGCCATGTGTACAAAAAAATGGAGGTAGTAACTATATTTGACTTCCTTCCCCATTGCGGTGACGTCGAAGATATCTCAAACGTTGTGGTTTGGCGAAGTGCGTTCAACGGAGAACACCATTGAGGGAGACCACAGTAAGTCGTTCGCAAGTGCCGCCTGCAAGCCGAGACAACTGCCTTATTTGCATCCAGGAAGTCCATTGAACCAAAGGACACGTAAATGTACTAGTACTACTAGTACACAATAGCATCGTCCGTCCAGCTTAGTGCGGTGAGATGGTTTCTCGAAGAAGATGATGGAGAAGCGGAATCAGCGAAGAGTGAAATAATGGTTGCTTCGTCTGTGCTTTATGATTTGACCCTCACTGCTTTGTGATTTGTGATAGAAGGGATAGGGGAGTAGACTTTGTGCTCTATATTGTACATGCGTCCAAGCATGGAAGAAAGAGGAGACATGTTGCATTTTTTTATTCCTTCAATCAATCAATCAGGGAGTTTCAGTTCCATCTTTTTGGCTTTGGCAACACCGTCCATAATGGTTCCCACGATACCAAAAGCTATTTTCACATTTGGCTACACATTTTGGATGCCCTTAACCGTACCACTTGGTTTTGCTCCTGTGTGCTATCTATACAAATCTCAATTATATTGATCTAAAAAATTATAGCATCAAGATTAGTAAAAAGGAGGTGATTTTGCCGCGTGGATGGCAGGGGAGGTTTCTTATTTTTAGAGGACGTTGTCCTGGCGGTTTGCTAACATGCAGTCCCACGCGTCAGTGCTTTACCAAGCCGATCCGTTTCCCACATGAGGCAGAACAACGGCAGAAGCAACACATGGTTAACTTGAAGAAGATGAGGGAGAAGCAGATTCAACAACGAGTGAAATGATGGTTGATTTGTCCCTCCAACTTATTTTTTAGCATTATTATTTCGTCCCTCCAACTTAACTGCGGGAAAGGTGCAGCTTTGTGATTTTACGCCGTATTGCTCATTACTACGTCGGCGCCATGACTGGGGTGCTTCACCCCGGCTGCCCTGCACTGTATTCCGGTATGGCACATGGACCTGGTAGCTTGATGTCCCACATGTTGGTGATAGGGACTAGACGATTTATGAAAGCGAGCGCTCCACTCTTATGATGGAGGAGTACATGACATGACGGCCCAGTGAACTGTCACTTGTACTGTATAGTACTATAGTTTTGTTGTTTCGCACGATCCATCGATACAAACCCGATTTAACAGGAAAGGGCGGGATTTTTCCCACGGGGTAGATGATACTGGCCATATATTTCAAAGGAAATTTTAGTGTATGCAAACTGAATAATTAAGTAACAATATGATATCTTGTAAAACTAAAAACACATATGATTTATTGTGTTAGAGTGTAGAAGCCACAACGATTAAAGACATTCTTTCTGACTACGCTGTCTCAATTGGGCTGAAGATTAACTTCCACAAGTCCACACTAATCCCAATCAACTGTGATGCCAACTGCTACAATGAGCTCTCTACTATCTTCGGATGCAAAGCTGGATCCATGCCATTCACTTACCTAGGGCTACCGCTTGGGACAACCAAGCCCTCGGTTCAAGATCTAATGCCGGTTGTTTGCACGATGGAAAGACGGATTACTAGCACACTTGGCTTGATGTCCTATGGAGCCAAACTCTCTCTACTCAATACAATGATCACGTCCCTAGCTATCTTTGCTCTGTGCACTCTCAAACTGCCACCAAAAATTATGGAACTTCTTGACAAACTAAGAAGGAAATGTCTGTGGACAAAGAAGATAGAACAAGGGGACAAATGTAATTTGCTTGCGGCCTGGAGCATGGTGTTCCGCCAAAAACAGTGTGGTGGACTTGGTATAATAAATCTGCGTATACAAAGTGATGCTCTCCTCCTCAAGTACCTACATAAATTCTATAACAGACAAAACGTGCCATGGGTAGAGCTCATCTAGTCGACCTACTACACATACAAGATCCCCCATGCCACGGAACCATGCGGATCTTTCTGGTGGCGGGATGTACTCAAGCTCACCCTAATTTACAGAGGCATATCAAAAGCAACTGTGCATGATGGCACCATGGTACTTATGTGGAAAGACTTGTGGTTGGACGCCACTCTGGATGAAACGTATCCTCGTGCATTTTCCTTCACAAAAAATGAGGATATATCGGTATGAGATTTCTTGGGATCCACGTCACTGCATGAAACATTTCACCTCCCACTCTCAGTCCAAGCATTGCAAGAAGTCCGTGAGCTTCAACAAAAGGTGATCCATGTTGGAAACAATATTGACCCGACCCCCCATGACAACTGGACATACTGTTGGGGATCAATGGAATACAAAGCAATCGGGTACTACAAGTTCTACTTTAGGGATGTACATGCACACCAATCGTACCAATGGCTTTGGGCAGCAAATGCAATGTTGAAAATCAAAGTGTTTGGGTGGCTACTGCTCTCGAACCGCCTAAACACATGCAATATGCTCAAGAGGAGGCACTATAACATTGGAGACAATTACAACTGCCTTCTATGTGACCAACAAATCGAAGAGACCATGGAACACATGATCTTCCAATGCCCTTTCAGCCAACATAGTTGGTCCATCTTAGGGATCACTTGGCAACACACTAGATCCAGACTTCAATGGATTAGTCTGGCAGCGCATGATTACAGCGAGCCCATGTTCATGGATGTTTTCCTGCAGGCTGCTTGGAGTATCTGGAAAAAGAGGAATAACAAGCACTTCAGAAGCATCACCCCAACTTTGCTCTCTTGGCTTGAGCGCTTTAAGCATGATTTTAGCCTACTCCAGCACAGAACTAAGGCTGATAAGAGAGACTTTATTATCTCCTTTGTACAAAACTTAGAACCTCCTTGACTTCTCCATCATAAGATAATTGCTACTAAAGCCCTCCAAAAGTGGAGGTTAGGCACCATGTAATTACCCCATGTACATTGTACTCTGCTTTTGAGTAATACAAACACAGTGGGAGCCTCTCCCACTGTCTAATTTCTCAAAAAAAAGTAGTGTTGTATTGCATAGTTGTTAGATGTAACATGCGAGAACGTGTAGAGATGTAGTTTTGGAGGGCCTACAGAGAGAAAAGCGTAATACGGTCACCGAACTTCAGAATAAGCTGATTACGGTCACTATATACATTTTGCGGTGATTATGCGGTCACTTGCTCACAGTTCAGCATCGGACTGCTCTCTGTTGACCGGCCAAATAGTCTGCGTGGCACCATATTGACTAGTTAAATTGACCATGTTCCTTGTGGATCCCACCTGTCAGTTCGCATAGGGAAAAGGTCAGATAAACAAAAATTTACACAAGCGCGACAAGACTCCAACCCGTGCGCGGGAATCACCTGGTTGTGTATGTGTCTGTCAGGGCCTGATGTGTGCGCATGCACGTGTAGGTTGAGCACTTGAGCTTGAGAGTGTGTGTTGGTCGTGTGGTGTACTGGTGTGTGCATGCATGCGTGCGTGTGTGCGTGTGAGTGTTGCATGCATGTGTGGCTGCATGTGTACGTGTGAGTGTTGCGTGCGTGCGTGGGTGCATGTGTTCGTGTGAGTGTTGCATGCATGAAGTTCGTGTGCATGCGTGCGTGTGTGTATAATCACCACACCAGCTCCTGTGTGTTAAAACAAACGGCTCAGCATACCAAAATACAAGGCCACCTTGTCTGTTCTGCCTGCGGTCATGACTTCGAACCACCATCCAATATTTTGTTGTTGTTTGTTTTCATTCTTACTAGCAAGATGCTCGTGCATTGCACGTAACATCAAGATGCATTTGTATGACTAGTTTATCTTGTGAGAGAAAAGGATGAACGAGGGAAGGCCTTATTTGCAAATGTGGAGAGCTGTGTGGGTACCTTTTTGCAAAATTGCCATAGTTTCTTTCCTATCCGTCAGATATAAATCGGACGGCCTATATTGCAGGATGGCAGGCACACCATCATCACCAACTCTGTTTTTATAAGACTGTATTTTATAAGAGTGTAGATGTAGAGTAGATACAAGCCGACAGGTGGGCCCGATGGTAGTGAGATAATGTGATGCAACACTAGAGGTGCCACGTGGAGCATTTAACTGGTCAACTAGTCGTGTCTTGAGCAAATACAGAGTTGTACGGTTAGCCCGTGACTGTATAATAACCACAAAGAATAAATGGTGACCGTAATGCATGGATTCTGAAGTCCAATTTATGTATCATGCTTTCGCTTCAAATGCAATGATCGTCACTGTATATATCGCGAGAGAAAGATGAAACATGTGTGAATGTGCTGGGGGCTTACTTTTAGAGGACCTGGAGATAGTTTGTGTGCGTACGTGAAAGGGGCGTAGAGGGGGGTATGCGATGGAGAGAGAGATGCTCTTCGTTTCTCTTTATTATGACTAACTTTATATATAGTATAAAAATATATAAATTCACAGTGCAGAATAAATATAATTGTGGGCACCATGCAATGCAAATTAGCATTCATACTCCTCCATATAACTTTGTAATGTTGTATATATGTAGAAATTCTAAAATAGTTTTTTGGCCACACTTTATTCAAAAGGAATGTTGTATGCGAAATAAATGTGAAGAGAGGGCTTTTTAGATCAATGGCGTACGTGATGTAACATGTATGAATGTGTAGTTGATGCATTTGGCAGGGCCTAGAGAGGTATGTCTATATATTACGTATTCGAGAGAGGCATGGATAGAGGGGCCGGCGGGGGGCATGGGAGAGATAGCACGAGAAATGAGAGTGGTCTAGAGAGAGAGACGAATATGATGTCACGGCGAGAGATTCCCTTGAGTGTGTATATGCAAGGGGGAGGGGATAGTGGCACCAGGAGAATATATTTTTTGGTGTGTGGTGTCTGTGTTGGTATGTGTGGGTGTGAGAAGATAACGAGACGTGGGGGCAGAGGGTGTGTCACCGCATGAGGTCAAGTGGGTCGAGGTGAGGCCCTTCGTTCGGTTCCGTCCTGCGCCACATTGGTCGACCCGTGACGCATTTAGGGAGACCCATGGATGACTAGTCGTACAAGAAAAGATAGTAGAATTGTGAAGGACTCTGTGTCCACTGACAAAGCCGGCTACGATTTGTAACCCTAGGTTCTTGGACTAAGGTAACCCCTTTATCTATGATATTACTATTCATCCAACCTAACTTTAAGGAGCATCCTACAGAATGCTCTGCTAGAATCATACTCGTCGATTAGGAAGAGAGGTGTGAGACAATGCGTGAGAGACAGTCCTAAAGATAATGTGCATACAGGAGACACGCAGGCAGGTCTATGTATATAGAAAGGGTCGATGGGGATTGTGTGTGTGTATGCTTGCGAGAGGAAGAGTGCTTGTGATAAAGGTTAGTGAAAACAGTCGTAAATGGTTACGAGAGGGAGGGAGGGTTATATCAAGAGCATGTGTGCGAGAAAGACACCTCGGGAGAGAGTGTGTGAGCATGTGTGAGAGACCACCGATGGAGAGTGAAACTACACGTAAAAGACTATTGTACACATTGATTAAAGATATAAATTGTATCCAAATATTAGGATGTGATCATGATATTTGCAATTCGCCTAAGGAACGGTCATTGATCCATCAGACATCTAGATTCTATCGAATTTGAGCATGTCTATGTTATTATTCGACACAATTGATCCACATAGTTAGTATTTTGAACTCCAGACAATGCATCGCTTTTGCAATCGAATATAAAACGTCAGTATAGTTCATGTTGTGTGTGTAAAGCACATTTTACATACGACAGTTACACAATGAACATCATAAATAGCTACCTATGAACTAGCATACATTTGAATTCAACTTAAGGTGGTTTAAAAAAATCGAATTCAACATGAAATCCATTCAGTTATTTGAATCTGATATCATGGCATTTGTAAATCATACCTAAATTATGGGGGCACCAATCTTTGCTCTGATTTTGTACATAATAGCATATGTAGTCGTGTATAAAATAGATCCAAATTTAGCTCCTCCATTCCAAAATAATCGTAGTTATAGGATTTTCAAGTGTCAAAATTTCAAAAAGAAGCAGTTTTCAAACATTCAAGGTCAAATTTAACGTTGTCTATTTAGGTCAATCCTCAAAGTTCAAGAGTACTCTAAACGTGAATGCCTGTGTTTCAAAATTTCGAACGAAGCGCCAAAAGAGCCTCTACTCGCCCGAAACCGCGCGAGACCAATGTCTGGTAGTACAAGGAAATTACTTTTCTATAATAACTCCGACCCGTGAAACCTACCGGTCCGACGTCCAAAGGTCTAAACCGTGGTAGGTCTGTAGCTTCATCTACACACCACGCAACCGCCTCTGAGAAACATTCATACACAATGGCCGCCCAAGCACGCATACGCGCGGCTGAAATCGCTCCCGCCCACTATTTGGGACACCTGGGATTACCATCCTACCCTCGACCCGCAGTAGGTCCGAAATTTAAGAGGGGGGCAAAGTTTGTACTTTCCCCAAATATAAAACAAGCGTGTCCCATCTTCTGTTCAAAAAAGCCAAAAACAAGCGCGTCCCAGACTGAAACATGGTTCTCCCCCATCCCCCCCCACCCACCCGTCTGATTCCCCATTCGTACTCCGTGGGCGCAAAAACTACCTCTCCACCAGCCGGAAAACCCCGGCGTCCTCCGTCCGCCACCCCATCCCACCCATCAACCGCCGCCCTCCTCCATCATGCTGGAGTCGATACCTCGATGCCGTCGTCCACCGCAACCTCAACTGCAACACCCTCCACGGCTAGTAGTTGAAGTCGAGGCCGAGCCATCCGTACCCGAGCCAGTTCAACCACACCATCCTGCGCCTCACCGCTGCCGCTCAAACTTCTCCACCGTCCACCGCACCGGAGTTGTTCCTGGTACGCCGTCCTTCGCCGCCTCGGATCTGCTTCCCATCCGCCGATATATGGCCACGGCAACACAGTCAACAATTTGGCCATGGGTTTGTCCAAGGATCCACGGTTCTCCAATACATTGGTTCCCCCGGGAGAAAAAAGAAGATCGCCGCGACATATGGAGGAGACCACACTAGCAACCGATAAGGGTACTCCTCTTCCCTTGTTCGTGCAAATTTTACGTGTCTGCTTGCGTGGTATTCATCCCACAGAAGACACTAGCTGACCGCTTCTTCTTGATACTAGATGTTCCTAGTAACTCGCCATGCACAAGGTTTCTCCTCATATACTATTTCACCTTACCTAGAGGGACGTCGCCCCCCTGAATTTCAATTCCTGGTCAGTTGATTCCCAATTAACGGAAGCATTCCCTGGCGTAACAGGCGCTAGTCCACCTATTATGCCGGGGAAGCAGTGCCTCGGTGTTTATCTTAGGGGCATGTGGGGCCTAGACCTACTGGCGCCTGATCTAGAGGTTGTCCAGGATTAAAGGGATGGCCTGGGGGTGCTGCCAAGGACGGCGTGGTATGAGGTCGAGGGGTGGGCGGGGTGGCAGAGGCAGGGGTCTGGGCCACTGGTCGCTAGCGGTTCGAGAAAGATCGTCAACAGTGACTGGCGGGAGGTAGACGAAGGCCATCTGCCCATTCCTTATAGATCAGATGGTTCATTAAAAAATCGACTGACCTATTTATTTTTAGTCGACTGTCATCTTGATATGACCACATGTGGTGGTGTGCTGGAGGAGTACCTGCATTTCCTGTGCTCATATATTACAAAATCATACGGACTAGAATCTAATTTTGTTTGCCATGCAATGTTGTAGAGCTATCATATGTCTCCTGTCATTTATTTTTCAGCCACTTGCTATCTGCTACTTTTACAGTGCCCTAGTTCTGCACACACTTCACCCATACTCTCACTATTGTGTTTTTATGCAAGGGTATTTCAGAGTCTGCCTCGAGAGAAGCAGAAAAGAAAAGAGAGAAGTTGCTCCAGCTTGTTACGCGGGTAGGCACGGCATGTTACGGCACTATAAAGGGTGCAGTGTCAGCAGATGGAGACGGTAAACGTAGCTCTGTAGTTGATGACCTCGCTCACAATGAACCACCATCCCAGGTGCTTGCTTTAACTTCGCGGTGTCATATGTGGTTGCATGTTCCATATGGTGTCTAGCTTGTATTCGAAAGGCCGAAGTCGTTATTTATTAAGATAAGGAAAGATATTTTTTTACATGAACCACCATCCCGTGAGCACCAGAAGACAAATAGCTAGTCAGGGCACTGGCCGAGCCAGTGACAAGTGTCGGTGTCAAAACTGGCGGATCTCGGGTAGGGGGTCCCGAACTGTGCGTCTAAGGCTAATGGTAACAGGAGGCCGGGGACACGATGTTTACCCAGGTTCGGGCCCTCTCGATGGAGGTAATACCCTACTTCCTGATGATTGATCTTGATGATATGAGTATTACAAGAGTTGATCTACCACGAGATCGTAGAGGCTAAACCCTAGAAGCTAGCCTATGATTCTGATTGTTCATGTCCTACAGACTAAACCCTCCGGTTTATATAGACACCGGAGAGGGCTAGGGTTGCACAGAGTCGATTACAGAGAAGGAGATCTAACATCTGAACTGCCAAGCTTGCCTTCCACGCAAAGGAGAGTCCCATCCAGACACGGGACGAAGTCTTCAATCTTGTATCTTCATAGTCCAACAGTCCGGCCAAAGTATATAGTCCGGATGTCCGGGTACCCTCTAATCCAGGACTCCCTCAGTAGCCCCTGAACCAGGCTTCAATGACGATGAGTCCGGCGTGCAGTTTGTCTTCGGCATTGCAAGGCGGGTTCCATCTCTGAATACTCCAAGGAAAATTTCGAACACAAGGATCGTGTCCGGCTCTGCAAAATAAATTCCACATACCACCGTAGAGAGAACAATATTCCACAAATCTAATCTGCTGACAACTTTACACAGCATGACATCAAACCACAGCCCGGTCATTATTCGAATCGTTTTCTTCACAACCAGCCACCGCACATATCGCGAGGAGGTTTCCTTGGCACGTCTTATCGAAGCAGAGATCGTGTCCCCTTATCACGGGATTCTCATCAATATGGGCATGGGTAACCCAACCGTGTGGCGCTTTGGAAAATAAGCGATTTCAACAGGCAAGTGGGGAGGCGCACAGTTTCTACCGCTGAGGGAGTCCTAGATTAGGGGGTGTCCGGATAGCCGGACTATAACCTTTGACCGGACTCTTGGACTATGAAGATACAAGATTGAAGACTTCGTCCCGTGTCCCGATGGGACTTTCCTTGGCGTGGAAGGCAAGCCTGGCGATACGGATATGTAGATCTCCTCCCATTCTAACCGACTCTGTGTAACCCTAGCCCTCTCCGGTGTCTATATAAACCGGAGGGTTTTAGTCCGTAGGACGAACAACAATCATACCATAGGCTAGCTTCTAGGGTTTAGCCTCTCTGATCTCGTGGTAAATCTACTCTTGTACTACCCATATCATCAATATTAATCAAGCAGGAGTAGGGTTTTACCTCCATCGAGAGAGCCCGAACCTGGGTAAAAACATCGTGTTCCTTGTCTCCTATTATCATCCGCCTAGACGCACAGTTCAGGACCCCCTACCCGAGATCCGCCGGTTTTGACACCGACATTGGTGCTTTCATTGAGAGTTCCTCTGTGTCGTCATCTTTAGGTCTGATGGCTCCTCCGATCATCAACAACGATGCAGTCCAGGGCGAGTCTTTTTGCCCCAGACAGATCTTCGTATTCGGCGGCTTTGCACTGCGGGCCAATTCGCTTGGCCATCTGGAGCAGATCGAAAGCTACGCCCTTGGCCATCAGGTCAGATTTGGAAGTTTGAAGTACACGGCTGACGTCCGCGGAGACTTGATCTTCGACGGGTTCGAGCCACAGCCGAGCGCGCCGCACTGTCACGATGGGCATGATCTAGCTCTGCCGCCGAACAGTGCCTAGGAGGCCGCCCAGTGTCTGCTCCGACCCTTAGCTCGGGACCGACTGCGCCAATCGAGGACGGGTGGCTGGACACCGCCTCGGGGGCTGCAATCTCTACAGCGATCGAGCCGAACACCAGTCTTGTCCTTTGTGAAGCTCATGACTCCAAGGTGCCGGACTCCTTTTCAGACTCCAAACCTTCCGCGCCCCTACCGATCGAACCCGATTGGGCACCGATCACGGAGTTTTCCGCCGCGGACATGTTTCAGCACTCACCCTTCGGCGACATTCTGAATTCACTAAAGTCTCTCTCTTTATCAGGAGAGCCCTGGCTAGACTATGGTCAGCAAGGTTGGGATGCGGACGACGAAGAAATTCAAAGCCCACCCACCACCCACTTCGTAGCCACTGTCGATGATTTAACCGACATGCTCGACTTCAACTCCGAAGAAATCGACGGTATGGACGCTGATGCAGGAGACGACCAAGAACCAGCGCCTATAGGGCACTGGAAGGCCACCTCGTCATATGACATATACATGGTGGACACCCCAAAAGAAGGGAATGGCGACGGAACAATGGAGGATGACCCCTCCAAGAATCAGCCTATGCGCCGGCGTCAGCGGCGCCGCTCTAAATCCCGCCAAAGCAAAAACGGTGATTCCGGCACAGGAGCTAATAACACCCCGGACAGTGTCGAAGACAACCTCCTCCAGTAGGATTCAGCACAAGAGGATGGAGAAGCCAGCCCTCATGAGAGAGCGGCAGACAGAGAGGTAGAGGACGATAACTACATGCCTCCCTCCGAAGACGAGGCAAGCCTCGACGACGACGAATTTGTCGTGCCCGAGGATCCCGTCGAACAAGAGCGTTTCGAACGCAGGCTTATGGCCACAGCGAGCAGCCTCAAGAAAAACAGCAGTAGCTTAGAGCTGACCAAGACTTGCTAGCCGACAGATGGACTGAAGTCCTTGCGGTCGAAGAATACGAACTCAAACGCCCCTCCAATAGCTACCCAAAGCGCAGGCTGCTACCCCGATTAGAGGAGGAAGCACCTAAACCTACATCACCAGCGCACGACGCGGCCGACCGGCCACCTCGTGGCCGCGACAGAGAGGCCTCTCGACCATCAACTCAAGCTGCACCCCGGCGCCGCTCAAAAACTACCAAGGCACGTGGAAATGTGTCAGACCTGCGAGACATATTGGAGGACAAGGCAAGCCAAACAAGATTGATCTACGGATCGCGTGGGCGCCCCACGACACGTGACGATAACCGTCACGCCCGATATGGCAAATACGGCCAAGCCGAACACAGCAGACAAAGCTCATCTGGGCTACGTCGTGATATAGCCCAGTACAGAGGCGCCGCACCCCCACTATGCTTCACAGATGAAGTAATGGATCATCAAATCCCCGAAGGTTTTAAACCCGTAAACATCGAATCATACGATGGCACAACAGATCCTGCGGTATGGATCAAGGATTATCTCCTTCATATCCACATGGCCCGCGGTGACGATCTACACGCTATAAAATACCTCCCACTCAAGCTTAAAGGACCAGCTCGGCATTGGCTTAACAGCTTGCCAGCAGACTCAATTGGTTGCTGGGAGGACCTGGAAGCCGCATTCCTTGACAATTTCCATGGCACTTATGTGCGACCACCAGAGGCCGATGACCTAAGCCACATAATTCAGCAGCTAGAGGAATCGGCCAGACAATTCTGGACACGGTTCCTAATCAAGAAAAATCAAATAGTCGACTGTCTGGACGCAGAGGCCCTCGCAGCCTTCAAGCATAACATCCGTGACGAATGGCTTGCCCGGCACCTAGGACAGGAAAAGCCGAAATCCATGGCAGCCCTCACAACACTCATGACCCACTTTTGCACGGGAGAAGATAGCTGGCTAGCTCGTAGTAATAACATGACCAAGAGCCCTGGTAATTCGGATACCAAGGACAACAATGGCAGGTCGCGTCGCAACAAACACAAGCGCCGCATTAACGGCGACAATGCTGAGGATACGGCAGTTAATGCCGGATTCAGAGGCTCTAAACCCGGCCAGCGGAAAAAGCCATTCAAAAGAAATACTCCGGGCCCGTCCAGTTTGGACCGAATACTCGATCGCTCGTGCCAGATACACGGCACCCCCGAAACACCAGCCAATCTCACCAACAGGGACTGTTGGGTGTTCAAGCAGGTAGGCAAGTCAAGTGCCGAAAACAAAGACAAGGGGCTACATAGCGATGACGAGGAGGACCCCAGGCAACCGAACAATAGGGGGCAGAAGGGCTTTCCCCCACAAGTGCGGATGGTGAACATGATATACGCAACCCACATCCCCAAAAGGGAGCGGAAGCGCGCACTCAGGGACGTATATGCGTTGGAGCCAGTTGCCCCAAAGTTCAACCCGTGGTCCTCCTGCCCGATCACTTTTGATCGAAGGGACCACCCCACTAGCATCCGCCACGGTGGATTCGCCGCATTGGTTCTAGACCCAATCATTGACGGATTTCACCTCACTAGAGTCCTTATGGACGGCGGCAGCAGCCTGAACCTGCTTTATCAGGATACAATGTGAAAAATGGGCATAGATCCCTCAAGGATCAAACCCACAAAGACGACCTTTAAAGGCGTCATACCAGGTGTAGAGGCCAACTGTACAGGCTCAGTTACACTCGAAGTGGTCTTCGGATCCCCGGATAATTTCCAAAGCGAGGAGTTAATCTTCGACATAGTCCCGTTCCGCAGTGGCTATCACACGCTGCTCGGACGAACCGCATTTGCAAAGTTCAATGCGGTGCCGCACTACGCATACCTCAAGCTCAAGATGCCAGGCCCTCGAGGAGTTATTACGGTCAATGGAAAAACCGAACGCTCTCTCCGAACGGAGGATCACACGGCGGCCCTCGCGGCAGAAGTACAAAATAGCCTCTCAAGGCAATTCTCCAGTCCGGCTATTAAACATCCAGACACCGTCAAGCGCGCCCGAAGCAACCTACAGCAAGACCGCCTGGCATGTTCCGAGCAAGTGTAGCAGTGCGGCCCCAACCCCAGCCCTCGTGAAATGGTTAAACCAGTACCACGCATACATAATTACGCTCTGGAAATACCATGGGCATAGGGGGAGGGGCACAACCACGGCACGCCCAAAATGCGGCTCAACCGCACTAGGGGCTGCCGATTTTGTCATTTCTTTTTTCTTAATTTCAGGACTCCACTCTCAAGAAGGCATGTCCGGCAGTACAATCACCGAACACACGATGCAACAGCCAGGGAGGCAGCAAGCTACGTCGAATGTCCAGGTGGTCTCTATAACAAGCTAAATACCTGTCTTACATAAAGTGTCTCAGCTTGCCCCTGGAGGGGAACATGTCAAATAATCGCATCTCTTGCTTATCGCACTATTTGTATCGTTCTGCTTTCACAGCAGCCTTTTAATAAACAATACATAGCTCTTGTCTATTATGGCATTCATTTTTTATGTAAATATGTTTAGTTATGACATTATGCAACCGTACACTTTGGTACGGCCAATACACCAGGGGCTCAAGTACCCCAGAATATGGTGTGAGAAGTCTGAACACTCTCACGAATGCGGCACCCCGAACTTATAGCATTATATGCATCGGCTCCGAATCATGTCTTGGGTCAATAGTTGGGTTTGCCCGGCTCCCATGTTTTGGTACCTTACGTTCCGTTACATCGGCTAAGGTAGCGCTGGGAGAACTACTGCGATTGTGCCCCAGTTGAGCTGGGTTAAGCACCTCAGTGGAGAAAGCTAAAACTGACCGTCATGATAGGGCGAGAGCCGGTCGCTATTCGAGAGGTTTTCGAGTCCCTAAAGACTTATGTCGCTTAGAGCGAGGAGCTGGCTTTGTCCGGCCTAGGCGTGGATAGCGCCCCGAACTCGATCTTCCGAATACTAGGGGCTTCGCCGAAATTTAAAATTATAGAATTCTATGGCTAAGTGAGAGTGTTAAAGCATTATAGTCCGATTGCCTTGTTCGCTGTGCTGAGCGCCTCCCTCAAAGGACCCAAGAATGGGAACAAGAGCGCTCAGGTTTATCCCGAACACCCCAGCACTCGTGGCATGGGGGTAGAAGCCGACGACTCGCCATCTCTCAGATTTAATAAACGGCCGCACAAAAGGTAATATTTTAAATTCAAAAAGCGTTGCTTTGCGCATATGAACAAGTTTTCAGCGCACAGGATAAACATGAGCGAGTCTACTCAAAAATTACATCCTTGGCACATTCATTTGCCACAAGGCGGGCACCCTTCAGGATGCCCTCATAATACATCTCGGGCTTGCATGCTCCTTCTTCTCCGGTGGCCCATCTGTCACCAGCTTCTCAGCATCCAACTTGCCCCAGTGTACTTTAACACGGGCAAGGGCCCTACGGGTGCCTTCGATGCACACGGAGCACTTAATGACTTCAAAGTAGCTCCTAGGCATGACCTCCCCAGGCCATAGCCGGACTATAAGGCCCTTCATGGCCTGTTCGGCTACCTTATGGAGCTCGACCAGCTGCTTCAGTTGGTCGCTCAAGAGCACCGGGTGTCCGGCCTCAACATACTGGGACTAGAACACCTTCTCCATCGAGCTCCCTTCCTCAGCTCGGTAGAATGCGGCAGCGTCGGACACACTGCAGGGCAGATCTGTGAATGCTCCTGGAGAGCTTCGGACTCGGCTAAGTAAAAAGTAATTCACTTTCACGTGCTTGCTTTGCATGAAGAATGCCTTACCCGCCGCTATCTTCTTCATCGCCTCAATTTCCTGGAGGGCCTTTTGGGCCTCAGCCTTGGCAGATTTGGCGCTCTCAAGGGCCGTGGCAAGCTCGGACTCTCGAGTCTGTGAGTCAAGCTACAAACTCTCGTGTTTTTTCACAAGAGCGTGGAGCTCTTGCTGCACCTCCGCCACCCGCGCCTCTTCTTTTTCTCGCTCGATGCGCTCCACGGCAGCATTGTCTTCGGCCTTGGACATCGCTTCCTTCAGGGTCGCCACCTCGGTTGTGGC
The DNA here is from genome assembly GCF_002162155.2 of Triticum dicoccoides. Classification (NCBI taxonomy): domain Eukaryota; kingdom Viridiplantae; phylum Streptophyta; class Magnoliopsida; order Poales; family Poaceae; genus Triticum; species Triticum dicoccoides. The sequence continues at coordinate 575,342,621 of NC_041383.1, read as the reverse complement.
CCCTGTAATAACCACGTTGGTCCTGTCATTATTTGCAACAAAGTCTTTTTATATATACTTACATAAGGTAGTACTTACCTTCCTTGTCCTCGAGCTGCTTCTTGGCAAGGCCGAGCTCGTTCTCGGACTGCTCGAGGCTCTACTTAAATGCATCGAGCCCCGCAGTCAGTGCGGCAGAGGTCAGCAGCGCAGCCTGCATTCCCATATTGACATATTTATGTTAGACTCTTGCGTATATCTTTTTAGATCCTCAGTCCGGCTTTTCTTTCCGAACACCATACTGAGCATCAGGGGCTACTGCCTATGCGGTAATATTTTTACATATCTTAAATACATACCTCAAAGCCTGTTAGAAGGCTGGCACATGCTTCCGTCAGCCCGCTCTTGGCGGACTAGACCTTCCGGATCACCGCACTCATAATAGTGTGGTGCTCCTCATCGATGGAGGCGCCGTTAAGCACCTCCAGCAAATTATCCGGTTCCTCCGGTTGGACGGAGGTCACCGGCGTCGTAGGCTTGCCCTTCTTACGAGGGGGCGCCTGCCGGACTCCGGAACCACTGAAGGTTCCGGTGCGGTGTCCGGCCCAGGGCCGGACTTAGAGCCCTTTGGGGTTTTATCCCCTTTGCGCCTAGAGTCCGGAAGGTCGCCTTGCGGCGCCTCCGGGGCTACCTCCTCCTGGCTCGGCCCCTTTTGGGACTCCACCTCAGCATCGTCCGTGGGGCGAGGGGAGGTAGCAGTCGGGAGTGAAAGACTATTCACATCCGACGAATCCAGGGATCCGCTCGATGAAGCGTCGAGCCGGGCCTTGGGCGAACTGCATGATTATGCTCAGCATTAGAAGATACTGTGCAGTAAAGGAACACCATGAGTTATTCTAGTATCCGGATACTTACGATTTTGCCAGGGGCTTGGCCCTGGATGGCCACTCCTCTTTGCCGTCGTCGGCGTTGGTAGAGTGGTCCGGAGGAAGGGTCCTTCCCTTCTTGGACCCTCCGGCCCCCTAGTTCGGGTGGCCTTCCTCTTCTTTCCTCCCCCCGTTGGAGGGGGAGAGTCCTCTTCTGCCTCCTCCTCGTCTTCGGGGAGGAGTGCGCTTCGGAGTCGTCGGGCGATGAATCCGACACCACCAGGTGCTGGGAGCTCTTTCTAGTTCCCATGGCCTTCTTCTTGGCCTTCTTCTCCGGCACCACGTGAGGTGCCGGGACCAACAGCTTCGCCAAGCGGGCATCTGCTGGGCCTTCGGGCAAAGGAGCCGGACAGTCGATCTGTCCGGACTTCTTCTGCCAGTCCTGTTAAAGCAATGGGATCTTAGATCTCGCATAGAGTCAAACTATGAAAAACAAGTATCCTGTAATTGGTAAAACAAGCTTACCGCGCTGGCTTGGCGCTTCGCACAGAATCCGAGATCCTCAGTAATGGGAGGGGGAACCTCGGTGCCCTTGAATATCACCTTCCAGGCATCTTCGTGTGTTGTGTCAAAGAGCCTGCACAAAGTTTGGTTCTGGGCCGGGTCGAACTCCCGCAAGTTAAAAGTCCGTCATTGACACGGGAGGATCCGGCGGAAGAGCATGACCTGGAATACGGTGACAAGTTTAACCTTCTTGTCAATTAGGTCTTTGACGCAGGTTTAGAGTCCGGTCAGCTCTCCCGAATTACCCCATGATAGGCCCGTCTCTTTCTAGGAGGTGAGCCGTGTGGGGATGCCAGATTGGAATTCGGCGGCCGCTGCCCATTCAGGGTCATGCGGCTCAGTGATGTAGAACCACCCCGATTGCCACCCTTTGATGGTTTCCACAAAGGAGCCCTCGAGCCATATGACGTTGGGCATCTTTCCCACCATGGCGCCTCCGCACTCTGCCTGCTGGCCACCTACTACCTTCGGCTTGACATTGAATATCTTCAGCCATAAGCCGAAGTGGGGCTTGATGCGGAGGAAGACCTTGCACACGACGATAAACGCCGAGATGTTGAGGATGAAGTTTGGGGCCAGATCGTGGAAATCCAGGCCATAGTAGAACATGAGCCCCCGAATAAATGGGTGGAGTGGGAAGCCTAGTCCGTGGAGGAAATGGGGGAGGAACACCACCCTCTCATGGGGCCTGGGGGTGGGGATGATCCGCCCCTCGTCTGGGAGCCAGTGCGCAATGTCGTTGGAGAAGTATCTGGCTTTCCTCAACTTTTTGATGTGCCCCTCCATGACGGAGGAGGCCATCCACCTGCCTCCCGCTCCGGACATGGCTGGAGAAGGTTGAGGCAGGAAGTGCGGACTTGGGCGCTGGAGCTCGAGTACGCGGAAATGGATAAGCGAAGGAGGAAGAAGGCGCAGATGAAAAAGGTGGATCCTTATCCCCTTATATGGGCGGACGAAACTACGTGCCCCCACCAGCCTGGTAAAACTCGCTTATCTCCCAAGCGTCGTGATGAGAATCCCGGGATAAGGGGACACAATCTCTGCTTTGACAAGACGTGCCAAGGAAACCGCCTCGCTAAACGCGCTGAGGAGGGACAGTAAAACGATTCGAATAAAGGCTTGGCCGTGGCGTGATGTCACGCTGCGGAATACGTCAGCAGATTAGATTGGTGCAAATATTAGTCTCTCTACGGTGGTATGTGGAACTTGTTTTGCAGAGCCGGACACTATCCTTGTGTTCAAAATCTTCTATGAAGTATTCGGAGGAGGAACTCGCCTTGCAATGCCGAAGACAATCAGCGCGCCGGATTCGTTGTCATTGAAGCCTAGTTCAGGGGCTACTGAGGGGGTCCTGGATTAGGGGGTGTCCGGATAGCCAGACTATAACCTTTGGCCGGACTCCTGGACTATGAAGATACAAGATTGAAGACTTCGTCCCGTGTCCGGATGGGACTTTCCTTGGCGTGGAAGGCAAGCCTGGCGATACGGATATGTAGATCTCCTCCCATTGTAACCGACTCTGTGTAACCCTAGCCCTCTCCGGTGTCTATATAAACCGGAGGGTTTTAGTCCATAGGACGAACAACAATCATACCATAGGCTAGCTTCTAGGGTTTAGCCTCTCTGATCTCGTGGTAGATCTACTCTTGTACTACCCATATCATCAATATTAATCAAGCAGGAGTAGGGTTTTACCTCCATCGAGAGGGCCCGAACCTGGGTAAAAACATCGTGTCCCTTGTCTCCTGTTACCATCCGCCTAGACGCACAGTTCGGGACCCCCTACCCGAGATCCGCCGGTTTTGACACCGACAACCGCCTTTATAAAGAGATAAGGATCCCCCATCTCCACCACGCCTTCTTCCTCCTTTACTCATCCATTCTCGCACCCTTGAGCCCCAGCGCCCAAGTTCTCATCTTCTCCGTTTGACCATTCGCGGCATGTCCGGAGCGGGAGGCAAGTGGATGGCCTCCTCCGTTACGGAGGAGGACATTAGCAAGCTTCGGGAGGCCGGATACCTGGCCACGAGCATCGCGCACAGGCTTCCGGTGAAGGGGCAGGTCACCCCCACTCTGAAATCGCGGGAGGGAGTAGTGTTCCTCTCTAATTTCGTCCGCGGACTAGGATTTCCACTTCACCCATTTGTCCGCGGGCTCATGTTTTACTATGGGCTAGATTTTCATGATCTAGCCCCAAATTTCGTCCTCAACATCTCGGCGTTTATCGTCGTGTGCGAGGCCTTCCTCCGCATCAAGCCCGACTTCGGCCTATGGCTACAAATCTTCAATGTGAAACCAAAGATAGTGAGTGGCCAGCAAGCGGAGTGCGGAGATGCCATGGTGGGTGTCGGTGTCAAAACCGGCGGATCTCGGGTAGGGGGTCCCGAACTGTGCGTCTAAGGCTAATGGTAACAGGAGGTTGGGGACACGATGTTTACCTAGGTTCGGGCCCTCTCGATGGAGGTAATATCCTACTTCCTTCTTGATTGATCTTGATGATATGAGTATTACAAGAGTTGATCTACCACAAGATCAGAGAGGCTAAACCCTAGAAGCTAGCCTATGGTATGATTGTTGTTCCTCTACGGACTAAACCCTCTGGTTTATATAGACATCGGAGGGGGCTAGGGTTACACAAAGTCGGTTATAGAGAAGGAGATCTATAATCCGGATCGCAAAGCTTGCCTTCCACGCCAAGGAGAGTCCCATTCGGACACGGGACGAAGTCTTCAATCTTGTATCTCCATAGTCGAACAGTCCGGCCAAAGTATATAGTCCGGCTGTCCGGATACCCCCTTATCCAGGACTCCCTCAGTGGGCAAGATGCCCAACATTACATGGCTCGAAGGCTCCTTCGTGAAGACCGTGAAGGGGTGGCAATCGGGGTTGTTCTATATCACCGAGCTGCGCGACGTCAACTGGGCGGTGGCCCCAGAATTTCGATCCGACATCCCCATGAGGCTCACCTCTTGGGAAAAGAAGGGCCTGGCCTGGGGCGTACCTGTGGAGCTGACCAGACTCCAGAACTACATAAAAAATATGATAGACAAGAAGATCAAGCTTGTCAATGTGGTCCAGGTCATGCTCTTCTGTCGGATCCTCCCGTGTCAAACACGGGCGTTCAATATGTGGGAGTTCGATCCGGCTGAACACTAGAAGCTGCGAGAGCTCTTCGACACGACGCATAAAGACGTCTGTAAGGTGATGTTCAAGGCCGCCGAAGTACCCCCTCCGACTTCCGAGGACCGCGGACTCAGCGCAAAGCACCCTGCCAATCCGGTAAGCTCTTTAAATATCACAAAACGTGCCTTTCCTAGTATATTTGTGGGAGGATTTTAAGCCACCATGCTGACGAAACAGGAATATGTGGCGACGGCGGAGCGGATCGACTGTCCGGCTCCGCTACCCGAAGATACAGCCACCGCACTCCTGACGGAGATGCTGGTTCCGGCACCTTACAAGGTGCCGGAGAAGAAGGCTGAAGAGAAGGCTATGGGGACCAGGAAAGGTCTCCGACGCAAGGCCACATCGGACACCTCGTGCGAAGACGAGGAGGAGGGAGAGGAAATGCCTCCCCCGACCAGAGAGTAGAAGAGGAGGAAGACCGCCCCATCTGGGGAGGTTGAAGGGTCCAAGAAGGCGGCCACGGGGACCAGAAAAGGTCTTCGGCGCTGGGCCATAATAGACTCGTCGTCCGAGGATGCCGAGGTAGATTCCTCCCACGAAGATGGGGAGGAAAAGAAGAGAAAAGCCGCCCCACAGGGTGAGGCTAGGACGTCGAAGAAGGGAAAGACATCCCTTCCGGACTACTCCACCACGGCCGCCTACAGTGAGGAGTGGTTGCCTAGGTGCAAGCCCCTGGCGAAATTGTAAGCATCCGTACTCTATAGTATGTTTCATGTGTTTTAGCTTCATTGTTTGTTATAACGCCGAACACGCATATGCAGTCCGGCCGGGTCCCACCTCGAGGTATCCTCTTCGGATGGGTCCTTGAGTGAATCGAAGATGAATAGCGATTCACTCCCGACGGCCACCTCCCCACAGCCTGTGGATGAGACCAAGGTGTTGTCCCAAAGGATACCGGAGTGGGGGCGACTGTTCTGGAGATGCCCCAAGGTGAAATCCCAGACGTCGGGCACATGGGGGGGTAAGATCCCCATGGATTATGCGGACGGGAGCCTCAACAAGCCTGGCTCCCAGCCGGATACTGTGTTGGAACCCTCAAAGGTTCCGGATTCAAGTAGGCAGCCCCTCGCTAAGGAGGGCGAGCCTGCCATGCCGATGACCTCTGTCCAGCCGGAGGCATCGGATAATTTGTTGGAAGTGCTTCGCGGCGCTTCCATTGACGAAGAGCACCGTACTCTTATGAGTACGGTGATTGAGAAGGTTCGGTCCGCCAAAAGCGGACTGAACGAAGCCTGTACCAGCCTCCTAACAGGCTTTGAGGTAAGTAATCAAAAGTGTAAGAAAATATCACCCGATAGATAGTAGCCTCTGATACTCTGTTTGCTGTTCGGAAAGAAAAGCCAAACGGAGGGTCAACTTTCATCCGGAGGAGTCTAACAGTAAATGTCGAAATGAATAAGCAGGCGTTGCTGCTGGCCGCTGCCGCCCGTACTGTGGAGGTCGCCGGACTCAAGCGGGACCTGAAGCAGGTCGAAGAAGAGCTCAGCCTCATGAAGAGGCAGCTCAAAGAGAACGAAGGTAAGTGATACTCCGTCCGTGTGTCTTATAAAGGAAGAAAAATTGGTGATGCTAACAAAAGCATCATGATTTTTAATAGGGGCCACGACCAAAGTGACGGCCCTAAAGAAAGCGCTATCCGAGGTCGAAGACAATGCGGCCAAGGAGCGCACCGAGCGTGAAAAACAGGATGCTCGTGTCGGATTTCGGGTTCCGGCAGACCCTCTAGATTCGAACATTGGGGTGCGTACGGAAATTTCGCCCACTACCTACCTGCACCTCACCGCCTCGCTATGATCTAAGCTACAAAAGGAACAGCACAAGAGACACAGAGTTTATACTGGTTCAGGCCACCATTGTGGTGTAATACCCTACTCCAGTGTGTGGTGTGGAGGATTGCCTCTTGGGCTGATGATGAACAATACAAGGAAGAACAGCCTCGCGAGGGGAGGGGTTCTTGCGTTGGTGGTTCTGGCTAAGGATCGATTCATCCTCCCTTGCCTTGAGGGTGGCTAGTCCTATATATAGGCAAAGGCCCTGGGCCTCTTCCCAAATATTGAGCGGGAAGGGTGCCAACAATTGGCCATTTTGAAGGGGAACATCTAGTACACTTATCCTGACTAAAGTTGGTCCTCGCCTGTCAAAGGCTCTGGTGGTGACGCCTTCCTGGGCTCCACGATGACTTCCTTCCTGCCGTTGTGATGGTCTTGGTCTTGTTACACCGAAATGGATGTCTTTGCTTGATGCTCTCGCCTGCGCTTGCCCCCTTTGCACCAAAGAGGAAAGGAGGACACTGCACGGGCTGGCGCCCGCCTGGCGCCCTTGGTCGTCATGGCTTGCATCATGGGCACCTCGTGAGGTGCCCCGCCTTGATCTCTCCGCCTCCTCACGAGCCAGCCTGATGAGGCCGTGCCTGAGGAAGCTCCCTATCGCCCACCCCGCGAGGCTTGCCCCTCGCAAGGGTCTTGAGCTCATGCTGATGAATATGGGCCATGCTGGGCCGCCCCTTGAGCCACGCCACAGGCCGCAGGCAGGCAAGTCTGGGGACCCCCATTCCCAGAATGGCGACAGTAGCCCCCGGGCCCAAGGCGCGCCCGGACTTGGCTGAGCAGAGAAGCGAAGGGGCAAGTTCGACGCACCGCGGGCCCTAACTACATGCGGCCTTGGGCGCCACGTGGCGGTTGACTGGATGTGGGCGGCTCCGCTCCCCCATGACGCCTCGGCAACTGCGCGAACTGACACGTCCCTGCATGCAAAGCGGGTCATGATTACCTGTGAACGTGGAGGCCGGCGGTTGGCCTCCTCTGGCTATAAGTATGGGACGGCGCCTGCCCTTCCGGTCCATCCCCTCTTGCTTCTCTTCCTTTTTCATGGCTCCGCCCAAGAGGTTCTCTGTCGTGGAGAAAGGGAAGGCCCGCCAGGCGGGGCCTGACCCTCCCCTGCCCTAGCGCGGTCGAGGCCGTCCCCGCAAACATCCTGCGACTCCCACAGTGGGTCCTCGCGGTCATGGAGGTGATCTCCTGCGCGGTGACGGGCGGCAAGCCGCCGCTGGGGGGCGCGCTGTGGCCGCGTGACCCCCTAGGCCTCGCTCCCACTCGGCAGAGGTTCTGCCGGAGTTCATTGTGTGGTCGGCGGAACCGGCCAGCACCCGGCTCCAACTTCCTCGCTCCCTCCTAGGTGAGCTTCTGGCTGGCGCCCCGGGCGGCCTCTGGCTTCAGGAGGACGGTTGCTGTAGCCGAGCCTCCTGGGCTTCGCTGGAGGTCTCTGCAGCCAGGAGCCTGGCCTTGACCCGCGGCTGGCAAATGTTTGCCCACGCGCGTGGTCTAAGCCGATGGTGCACCCTGCACTTCAAGTTCGACAGCGATGCCACCCTCTACGTGAGGGTGTTCGAGGAAGATTGTCGCCGCACTGGGTGCTGCCCTGAGAACGACGATCACGGCCGTGGGTCCGGCCCCAGCGATGATGAAGACGACAGCGCACGCGTGGTCGGCGGCGCTCGTGGTTCATCGAGCTTTGGTGGCTCTTCTTAGGGCAGCGGCTCTTCCAGCAGTGGCCGCGATCAGCCTCCGCTCCGCCGCGCCCTCCTGGAGGGAGGTAGCGGGTCCGCCTGCCGTCGCGCCTCGATGAAGCACGAGATGGAGTCCTCCTGAGCTCCGGAGGCAGTTCGAGTCTCCGCCGTGAGTTGGTGTCGGGCGAGTCGCGCCTGTTTTGTTCTTTTTTCTTTTCTTTTCCTGCGCAAAGAGACAGTAGTGTAGGGCCCCGCGAGGGTGTGCTTGGACTATTGTTGTTAATTATCTTACTGCTTCCACTATTCCGGTATTGTGCCTTTGTGTCGCGCGATTGCACGCAGAAATTACTTAGCTCAGGGGAGGCCGGTCGTGACCTTTGCTTCCCGAGGCCGAGGTCTCGTCGAACGTTCGAGTCCTGCGAGGGTTAGTCTGAAGAGGTAGCTCCCGGCCTCAGCTGCGAGGCGACCGACCCAGGTCCTGTGTTTGTGTCGCGGTGCCCGTGGGGCATGGACTGGAGGGATGCTCATGTAGTGGACCCGGGTAGGGAAGCCTCGAACGATAACGGCGGAAAACACTCGCGAGGGTGCCCGCATTACTCCCTCGCAAGACTTGCGCGAGAGAAATCGGGGCAGGAGAGTGAAAAAGGCAAAGAGTCACAAGCCAAAGACAACAACAACTCCAATAAAACCTCGAATGGGGATGAACAAGCCAACTGCAGAAAGCAAATGAGAAAAGCCGCGTGCGGCACCTAATCTAGTCTTCGACGTCTTCTCACCAGCGCGGAGCTAAGTGCTGCCACTGGGCGTGGGAGGGAGCCCCAGGGCCTGAGGCCGACGCTCTCGAGACTCCGGGGCGTGTACAACCCCAATTCATTATTACGTGAGAGTGTCACGGGCGGCGAGCTTCACAGGCATTGGCCTTCTTCACAAGCTCCGGGCCTTTCTCGGGAAGGTAAACTTCATAGGCGTTTGCCTTCTTCACAGGCACCGGGCCTTTTCCAAAATGCAACGGCTTCACAGGCGTTCGCCTTCTTCACAGGCTCTGGGCCTTTTCCAAAACACAACAGCTTCACAGGCGTTCACCCTCTTCATAGGCTCTGGGCCTTTTCCAAAATGCGACAGCTTCATAGGCGTTCGCCTTCTTCACAGGCTCTGCGCCTTTTCCAAAACGCGATGGCTTCACAGGCGTTCGCCTTCTTCACAGGCCCTGGGCCTTTTCCAAAACGCGGCGGCTTCACAGGCGTTCGCCTTCTTCACAGGCTCCGGGCCTTTTCAAGGGTAAAATCTCCGGAGGTGCTGGATGTTCCACGTGTTCTGGACGGGTACCCCCTCCTGAGTCTCCAAGCGCACGGAGTCGGGCCTGGAAACATGAACAACCTTGAACGGGCCCTCCCACATGGGAGAGAGCTTATGCAGTCCCTCCCTAGAGAGAACCCGCCTGAGCATGAGGTCCCCTACCTCGAGAGTTCTGGGGCGGATGTTGCGGCAGTGGTATCGCCGCAGCGCTTGTTGGTATCTTGATGCTCGGAGCGCAGCTTCCCGGCGACGCTCCTCCCCCAGCACGAGGTTCGTCCCCCGCATGGTGTCCTGCTGCGCCTCATCGAACACCAGGACCCGTGCGGAGCGACGTCTGACCTCGTGAGGGAGGACCGCTTCAGCTCCATAGACCAGGAAGAATGGGGTCTCGCTAGTTGGCTTGGTCGCGGTCGTGCGGATGGACCACAACACGGACTGAAGCTCGTCGTACCAACCTCGGCCATAGGCCTCCAACTTCTTCTTGAATGTCCTGGTCTTGAGGCCGCACAGGACCTCCGCGTTGGCCCGCTCGGCCTGAGCGTTGCTCCGGGGGTGCGCCACTGAAGCGTAGCATATCTGCGTTCCAAGGTTAGCACAGTATGTTTTGAAGAGGTTGCTAGTGAACCGGGAACCGTTGTCGGTGATGATGCGGTTCAGCACCCCGAACCGGCTCACGATGCCCTTGATGAACTTGACCGCAGAACCTGCGGGGATGGTGCGGACGGCTTACACTTCAGCCCACTTAGTGAATTTGTCCACGGCAACGTAGAGGTAGCGATAGCCCCCTGGTGCCCGAGGAAATGGGCCCAGGATATCCAGCCCCCAGACTGCGAATGGCCATGAGAGAGGTATAGTTTGCAGACCTCCAGCCGGCTGATGGATCTGCTTGGCATGGAATTGGCAGGCCTCGCAAGCCTTCACTAGTTCGACGGCATCATTGAGCGCAGTGGGCCAATAGAATCCACTGTGGAACGCCTTGCCAACGAGGGTCCGCGAAGATGAATGATGCCCACAGTCTCCACCGTGTATATCCGCCAGCAGCTCCTTCCCTTGCTCCCTGGAGATGCATCGCAGGGACACATCATTCGGTCGCCTCCGGTAGAGCTCTCCATCCCTGATGCAATATGTTGTGGCCTGCCGTGCCACGCGCTCCGCTTCCTCCTCCTTCTCGAGCAAGGTCCCTTGCGTCAAATAGCTCCATAGCTCCACGATCCAGCACCCCTCCTGAGGCTCCATCGTCAAGAGCAGACGCGCCCCTGAGGCCGGGCCGCAGACCGGGGCTCCCGAGGCTGGCGGCTGGGGGAGCTCCTCCCGAGGCTGCACCGCGCTTGACAACGATGGCGTGGCCGAGGGCTTGAAGAGTCGCTCCTCGAAGATGCCAGGCTCCTGAGGTAGCCGCCTGGATGCTCGTTTGGCGATGTCGTCGGCCTCCTGATTGGTGCCACGGGGCACATGCTGCAGCTCTAGCCCCCAGAACTGCTTCTCCATCCTGCGGACCTCCGCAAGGTAGGCTTCCATGTGCTCATCCCTCGGCTCGTATACTTTGTTGGAGAAGTTTATGAGGAGTTTTGAATCTCCCTTGATGGTAAGGCACTTCACTCCTAGGGCAGTCGCGGCCTTCAGGCCTGCTATTAGGCCTTCATATTCCGCTATGTTGTTGGAGACCTTTTCTCCGTGCTGGAAACAGAGCTGCACGGCGTAGTAGAGCTTGTCTTGAGTAGGAGATATAAGCACCGCACCAGCCCCCGCGTCGTGCCTGGAGAATGCCCCATCGAAGTACATGACCCAACCGTCCGGCACCTCGCTTCCCGGGAAGAGGGATCGATCCTCATCAGCCTTGAGGCCCGGCGCCTCCGTCCACTCTGCCACGAAATCTGCCAAGGCGCCCCCCTTGATGACTCTGGTTGTGTTGAATTCGAGCTGAAACGCTTGTAGTTCAATGTTCCACTCAGCGACTCTTCCAGCTGAGTTAGGGCTCCTGAGCACCCTTTCCAAAGGGTACGCTGAGACAACCTTGATGGGGTGGCCCTGAAAATAATGCCGCAGCTTGCGCGAGGCCACCAATAGCGCGAGGAGAAGTTTCTAAGGCATGGAGTACCGCGCCCTCGCGTCCCGTAACACTGTGCTGACGAAGTACACAGGATGTTCAACGAGGTTGGGAATGCTGGTGTCGATGGCGCCCTCCGGAGATCGTGGCGCCTCCTGAGACAGGGGAGCCCCCAGCGGCTGGTCGCTAGGGGGGGGTCCCCGCTGTCCCGAGTGTGTTCCCCAGCGGCGGCTGATCCTTCTTGGTCGTGGCAGTAGTCTCTGTGGTTCTTCCTTGTTCATGCTTTGCCTCGACCCGGCAGATGCCGTGGCTTTGTTTCGACGCTCCTCCCTAACCGCCACCAGGGCTGCGCTGGTGGAGTAGGGAGTGGCTGCAAGGTAGAGCACCAGGGGTTCCTGAGGGCGCGGGGCCACCATTACCGGAGGGCTGGTAAGGTACCTCTTGAGAGCTTGGAACGCCTTGTCGGCCTCTTTAGTCCATTCAAAGGGTCCCTTTTTCTTCATCAGCTGGAAGAAAGGCAGCGCTCGCTGCCCCAACTTGGAGATGAAGCGTCCTAGTGCTATCACGCGCCCAGTGAGCTTCTACGTTTCTCTGAGGGTCTTTGGTGGGCTCATGTCCTCGACCGCCCTGACCTTTTCTGGGTTAGCCTCGATGCCTCGGTGGGACACGAGGAAGCCCAAGAGCTTGCCTGAGGGGACTCCAAACACACACTTCTCTGGGTTGAGCCGCAGGCTCACAGCGTTGAGGCTTGTGAAGGTTTCCTCCAGGTCTTGTATCAGGGTCTTGGCCTCGCGAGACTTCACCACAATATCATCAACATAGGCATCAACGTTCTTCTCGAGCTGCGGGCCCAAGGTGATGTGCATCAGCCGCTGAAAGGTCGCCCCTGCATTGCGCAGCCCGAACGGCATGTATGTGTAGAAGTACACCCCACACGGGGTTAGAAAAGCCGTTTTCTCCACGTCTTCTACCACCATCTTGATCTGGTGATACCCAGAGAAGGCATCCCAGAAACATAACAGGTCTCACTCGGCGGTGGAGTCGACGATCTGATCGATGCGGGGGAGCGGAAACGGATCTTGCGGGCAAGCTTTGTTGAGGTTTGTGAAGTCGACAAACATACGTTCGTTCCCCCCTTTCTTTAGCACGACGACTGGGGTGGCCAACCACTCTGGGTATCGGACCTCACGAATGACCCCTGCAGCTTCTAACTTGTGGGTCTCTTGGACGATGAAAGCCTGCTTTTCCGTGGACTGCCGCCTTGCTTTCTGCTTCACGGGGCGGACATTAGGGCACATGTTGAGGTGGTGCTCGATTACGCCTCTAGGGATCCCCGCCAGCTGATCGGGCTCCCATGCGAATATTTTCTTGTTCACGTGCAGGAACTTGACCAGGGCCTCCTCCTGCTCAGGCTCGATGTTGGCGCCTATGGTGAAGGTGGCGTCAGTGGATCCATCCTCGTCAACCAGCATCTGCTTGGTTTCTGCCTTGTCTTGGGTGAACAACTGCTTCTTCTTGGCCGGCGCAGCCCCCTTGGGCTCAGGGGCGTCCGAGTCGGCAGGCTGCACCGATGCCGCCGCCTTGAAGGCGAGCTTGAGCACTTGCAACACATCCCCGGTGTCTCCGCACACGGTGAGGACGCTGCTACTCCCGGGCATTTTCATGAGGTTGTACGTCGGGTGAGTCATGGCCATGAATCGGGCCAGCGCTGGGTAGCCGAGGATGGCGTTGTATGGGAGGCCGATGGGGGCGATGTCGAAGTCGATTAGCTCCGTGCGAAAGTTGTCGCAGGTGCAGAAGGTTATCGGGAGACGGATCTGCCCCAGGAAGCTGGAGGACCCGCCCCCGATACCCAAGAAGGGCCGGCTGGGCCGAAGCCGCTCCGGTGGTATGTGGAGGAGGCTGAAGGCTTGAATCGAGAGCACGCTGAGGCTCGAGCCACTGTCGATGAGAGTCCTGGTGACGGCCACCTGGCAGATGGTGGGGGTGCACAACATCTGGAGCGCGCCCGAGCAGGCTGAGTTGGAGGGGTGGTCCTCCGAGCTGAAGGCCAGATCGGCCTTGGGCGCCGATCGACCTGAGGGAGCCCCCTGCCGCGTGGAGGTAGCACCGACCTGGTGCACGAATGGCTTGACGTGTCGGCCCCAAGGTGGCGCCTGTGAGCCGCCCAGGAGGGCCGCGACGAGCGGGGGCGCCGGCGCAGCGTGCTGGGCGAGGAAGAGGTTGCGCAGCTCTTCCCAAGGGGCCACGGAAGCCGCTGGTAACTTGTCCGGCCACCGCACCTGTCGCAAGGCTGGGGCCAAGGCTCGGAGCCCCCTAGCCCCCGCGCTAGTGCTAACGACCGGAGCGGGCGGCGCACCGCTCATCGCAGGGTGAGTCATGGTGTCGACGGAGAGCGGGTCGGCGGAAGGAAAAGCTCTGGCGCACCCCTACCTGGCGCGCCAAATGTTGGATTTCGGGTTCCGGCAGACCCTCTAGATTTGAACACTGGGGTGTGCACGGAGATTTCGCCCACTACCTACCTGCACCTCACCGCCTCGCTATGATCTAAGCTACAAAAGGAACAACACAAGAGACACAGAGTTTATACTGGTTCAGGCCACCATTGTGGTGTAATACCCTACTCCAGTGTGTGGTGTGGTGGATTGCCTCTTGGGCTGATGATGAACAATACAAGGAAGAACAGCCTCGCGAGGGGAGGGGTTCTTGCGTTGGTGGTTCTGGCTAAGGATCGATTCATCCTCCCTTGCCTTGAGGGTGGCTAGTCCTATATATAGGCAAAGGCCCTGGGCCTCTTCCCAAATATTGAGCGGGAAGGGCGCCAACAATTGGCCATTTTGAAGGGGAACATCTAGTACACTTATCCTGACTAAAGTTGGTCCTCGCCTGTCAAAGGCTCTGGTGGTGACGCCTTCCTAGGCTCCACGATGACTTCCTTCCTGCCGTTGCGATGGTCTTAGTCTTGTTGCACCGAAATGGATGCCTTTGCTTGATGCTCTCGCTTGCTCTTTCCCCCTTTCCACCAAAGAGGAAAGGAGGACACTGCGCGGCCTGGCGCCCGCCTGGCGCCCTTGGTCGTCATGGCTTGCATCATGGTCACCTCGTGAGGTGCCCCGCCTTGATCTCTCCGCCTCCTCGTGAGGCAGCCTGACGAAGCCGTGCCTGAGGAAGCTCCCTGTCGCCCACCCCGCGAGGCTTGGCCCCTCGCGATGGTCTTGATCTCGTGCTGATGAAGATGGGCCATGTTGGGCCGCCCCTTGAGCCATGCCGCAGGCAGCCAAGTCTGGGGACCCCCGTTCCCAGAACGCCGACAGCTCGGGTAGGCGACGTACAGCAAGAGCTCCAGGACTTTGTCAAGAAATTTGAGTCCTTGGAGCATGACTTCAAGACGCAAGAGTCTGAGCTTGCGAAGGCCCTCCAGAGCGTAAAAGACGCCAAGGCCGAAGCCCAAAAGGCCCTCCAGGAGATCCAGGCAGCCAAAAAGATAGAAGCGAGTAAGGCATTTGTTATGCAAAGCAAGCATGTGGAGGAGACATTTCTTTTACTTACCCGAATCCGGAGCTCTCCAGGGGCATTCGCAGATCTGCCACGCAGCATATCGGATGCCATGGAGTTCTACCGTGCCGAAGAGGGGAGCTCTACGGAAAAGTTGTTTTGGTCCCAGTATGGTGGGACCGAACACCCAATGCCCTTGGGTGACCAACCGAAGCAATTGGTCGAACTCCACAAGGCGGCCGAACTGGCCATGAAGGACTTCATAGTCCGGCTGTGGCCTGGCGAGCCCCTGCCCGAGAGCTACTTCGGCCTTATAAAGCGGATGGTAAATGCCTGTCCGTGGCTAGAGGTTATTAAGAATTCCGTTTGTATTGAGGGTGCCCGCCGGGCCTTTGCCCGCGCAAAAATGCATTGGGCCAAAATGGATGCCGAGAAGCAGGTGAAGGATGGACCGCCAGAGGGCAAGGCGCATCATTACCCCGAGAAGTATTATGACGGTGTTATGAAAGGCGCCCGCCTTGTGGCCGATGAATGTACCAAGGATGTAATTTTTGAGTAAATGTAGTCATGTCGCTATGTAATATGAAAACTAGTTTGTGTGTGCTATATAACGCTTTTTGATTTAAAATATTACCTTCTGTGCGGCCGTTTATAAAATTCTGAAAGTTGGCCAGTCGTCAGCTTCCGCCCCTGTGTAACTAGTACTAGGGTGTTCGTGGAAAACCCAAACACTCTTTATCCAAATTTTTGGTCCTTTAAGGAGGTGTTTAGCGCAGTGAACAAGGCAATCGGACTATTCGGCTTTACCACTCTCACTTAGCCATAGAAGTCTAGCATTTTAAATTTCAACGAAGCCCCTAGTATTCGGAAGGCCGAACTTGGGGCGTTATACACGCCTAGATCGGACAAGGCAGATTCTTCGCCTGAAGTGGAAAAAATATTTAAAGATTTGAGACCTCTTGAACAGCGACCAGCTCTCGCCGCATCATGACAGTCAGTTTTCGGCTTTCTCTACTGAGGTGCTCGTTCGGAAGAACCGGGACACAATCGCAGTAGTTCTCCCTGCGCTACCTTAGCCGATAGAACAGAACGTAAGGTACCAAAACAAGGGAGCCGGGCAAACCCAACTATTGACCCAAGACATGATTCAGAGCTGATGCATATAATGCTATAAGTTCGGGGTGCCGCACTGTAGAAAGTGTTCGGACTTTTCTTGCCGTGTTATGGGGCACAGTAAAGCCCCTGACGAACTGAACGTACCAAAGTGTATGGGTGCAATATTAAATAAACAGTCAAGGGAAAATATGAAGAAAGTAATAATAAGCTGATGTTGTATATTGTTTCCCGTTGTTATTTAAATAATACGTCAAAGCGTATGTGTAAAAGTAATGCGATAAGGAAAAAATAGGACTATTTGACATGTCGTATCCGAGGGCAGGCTGCGTATGGGTATGTAAGACAGGTATAATGATCGTTAACAGAGACCACTGATACGTCTCCAGCGTATCTACTTTTCCAAACACTTTTGCCCTTGTTTTGGACTCTAACTTGCATGATTTGAATGAAACTAACCCGGACTGACGCTGTTTTCAGCAAAACTGCCATGATGTTGTTTTATGTGTAGAAAAGAAAAGTTCTTGGAATGTCCTGAAAATCCACGGAGGCACTTTTTGGAATTAATAAGAATTTCTGGGCAAAAGAAATACACCAGGGGGCCCACACCCTGTCCACGAGACAGGGGGTACCCCCCCCTATAGGGCGCGCCCTCCTATCTCGTGTGCCCCCTGAACCTCCACCAACCTCAACTCCAACTCCATATATTCCGTCTCGGGGAGAAAAAAATCGGAGAGAAAGTTTCATCGCGTTTTACGACAAGGGAGCCGCCGCCAAGCCCTAATCTCTCTCGGGAGGGCTGATCTGGAGTCCGTTCGGGGCTCCGAAGAGGGGGATTCGTCGCCGTCGTCATCATCAACCATCCTCCATCACCAATTTCACGATGCTCACCGCCGTGCGTGAGTAATTCCATCGTAGTCTTGCTGGACGGTGATGGGTTGGATGAGACTTACCATGTAATCAAGTTAGTTTTGTTAGGGTTTGATCCCTAGTATCCACTATGTTCTGAGATTGATGTTGCTATGACTTTGCTATGCTTAATGCCTGTCACTAGGGCCCGAGTGCCATGATTTCAGATCTGAACCTATTATGTTTTCATGAATATATGTGTGTTCTTGATCCTATCTTTCAAGTCTATAGTCACCTATTATGTGTTATGATCCGACAACCCCGAAGTGACAATAATCGGGATACTTCTCGGTGATGACCGTAGTTTGAGGAGTTCATGTATTCACTATGTGTCAATGCTTTGGTCCGGTTCTCTATTAAAAGGAGGCCTTAATATCCCTTAGGTTCCACTCGGACCCCACTGCCACAGGAGGGTAGGACAAAAGATGTCATGCAAGTTCTTTTCCATAAGCACGTATGACTATTTACGGAATACATGCCTACATTACATTGATGAACTGGAGCTAGTTCTGTGTCACCCTATGTTATAACTATTACATGAGGAATCGCATCCGGCATAATTATCCATCACTGATCCATTGCCTACAAGATTTTCACATATTGTTCTTCGTTTATTTACTTTTCCGTTGCTGCTGTTACAACTACTACAAAAACCAAAAAACTATTATCTTTACTTTTGCCACTGTTACCTTTATTATAATACTAATTTGCTACTAAATACTTTGCTACAGATACTAAGTTATCCAGGTGTGGTTGAATTGACAACTCAACTGCTAATACTCAAGAATATTCTTTGGCTCCCCTTGTGTCGAATCAATAAATTTGGGTTGAATGCTTTACCCTAGAAAGCTGTTGCGATCCCCTACACTTGTGGGTTATCAAGACTAATTTCTGGCGCCGTCGATGGGGAGCATAGCTCCATTCTCTGAGTCACTTGGGATTTATATTTTTTGATCACTATGAAGAACTTGAAAGACGCTAAAATCAAGATTTATCCCTCAACTACGAGGGGAGGTAAGGAACTGCCATCTAGCTCTCCACTAGATTCTCCTTCTGTTATGAGTAAGCTTACGACACCTAAACCTGTTACCGCTATGAATTCTGATATGTCGCATGTTATTGATGATGCTACTTCTGCTATGCATGATGAAACTACTTCTGTGTGTGATACTACTTTGCCATTAGGTGAATTTCTTGATGAACAACTTGCTAGAGTTAGAGAGAATGAAATTATTGAAGATGCTATTATTGATGATAGTGATGATGAAAATTCTCCCAATGATTATGTATTGCCTGTTGTTCCTGAGGGTTATGTTATGAATGAAGAAGCTGCTAGAGCTATCTTTGCTTGCAATGATAGATATGATCTTAAGAAATTATTAGCTAAATGGAAGCAGCAGTCTCGTAATGCTAGAATGAAACCTGACCCTGCTTTTGCTACTTCACCTATCTGTGTTACTGATAAGGATTATGAATTCTCTGTTGATCCTGAGATTATTACTCTAGTTGAATCTGATCATTTTTATGGCCTTGAATCTGAAACTGTTGTGGCACATCTTACCAAGTTGAATGATATAGCTACCCTGTTCACTCATGATGAAAGATCTCGCTATTTTTATATCCATAAGAGTTTTCCGTTCTCATTAAAGGGTGATGCTAAGACTTCGTATAATTATCTTGCTCCTGGTTGTGTGCATAGTCCCCAGGATATGATTTATTACTTCTCTGCCAAATATTTCCCTGCTCATAAGAAACAAGCTGCCTTGCGGGGAATATATAATTTTGTGCAAATCAAAGAAGAGAGTCTCCCACAAGCTTGGGGGAGGCTTCTCCGGTTACTTAATGCTTTGCCTGATCATCCTCTCAAGAAGAATGAAATACTTGATATCTTTTATAATGGACTAACCGATGCTTCCAAGGACTACTTCGATAGTTGTGCTGGTTGTGTTTTCAGGGAAAGAACAGTCGACGAAGCTGAATTACTATTGAATAATATGTTGACTAATGAAAATAATTGGACTCTTCCTGAGCCAATTCCTGAGGAAATTCCTGAACCAATTAAGCCAACTCCTGAGCCTATTCCTAAACCCACTCCAAAGAAGAGAGGTGTTTTATTTCTTAGTCCTGAAGATATGCAAGAGGCAAAGAAATCAATGAAAGAAAAAGGTATTAAAGCTGAAGATGTTAAGAATTTACCACCTATTGAAGAAATACATGGTCTTAATATACCGCCTGTTGAAGAACCACATTGTCTTGATAACCCGACACAGGTAGTAAAGGTAAATCTCTCTATAGATATGATAAAGTTGAAATCCCCTCTACTAAATTTCATAGCCCATGCTTAGATGAATTTGATGACTTTATGGCTAGACAAGAAAGTTTTAATGCTTATGTTGGTAGAGAGTTAAAGAATAATGCTGTCGAGATAGGACGCGTGAGCGATAACTTGGCTAGAGTTAAAGGTGAACTTCAACTCATCAGCAAATATGCGTCTATGGTTGCTACTCAAGCTGAGCAAGTACTTAAAGCTCAAAATGATTTGCTTGAGGAATTACATAATAAAAATGCCTTTGCTGTTAGAGTGGCTACTAGAACTGGTAGAATGACTCAGGAACCTTTGTATCCTGAAGGCCACCCTAAGAGAATCGAGCAAGATTCTCAGAGAAATAATTTAGAGGCACCTAGTTCTTCTAAAAAGAAGAAAAAGAAAAATGATATGACTTTGCATGCATCTAGTGAACCTACTGTAGACACACTTGAGAATCCCAACTATATTTCTATCTCTGATGCTGAAACACAATCAGGTGATGAACATGAACCTAGTGATAATGTTAATGATAATGTTCATGTTGATGCTCAACCTAGTAAAAACAATGAAGTAGAGGTTGAACCTGTTGTTGATCTTGATAACCCACAATCAAAGAATCAACGTTATGATAAGAGAGATTTTGTTGCTAGGAAGCACGGTAGAGAAAGAGAACCATGGGTTCAGAAACCCATGCCCTTTCCTCCTAAACCATCCAAGACAAAGGATGATGAGGATTTTGAGCGCTTTGCTGAAATGATTACACCTATTTTCTTACGTATGCGCTTAACTGATATGCTTAAAGTAAATCCTTATGCTAAGTATATGAAGGATGTCATTACAAACAAAAGAAAGATATCGGAAGCTGAAATTTCCACCATGCTTGCTAATTACACCTTTAAGGGTGGAATACCAAAGAAACTTGGAGATCCAGGGGTACCGACTATACCATGCTCCATTAAACGAATCTATGTTAGAACTGCTTTATGTGATCTTGGAGCCGGTGTTAGTGTTATGCCCCTCTCTTTATATCGTAGACTTGAATTGAATAAGTTGACACCTACTAAAATATCTTTGAAAATGGCTGATAAACCAACTGCTAGACCTGTCGGTATTTGTGAGGATGTGCCTGTTGTGGTTGCAAATGTCACTATCTTAACGGACTTTGTTATTCTTGATATTCCCGAAGACGATAGTATGTCTATTATCCTTGGTAGACCCTTTTTGAATACTGCAGGGGTTGTTATTGATTGCAACAAACGCAATGTCAATTTTCATGTTAATGGTAATGAGCATATGGTACACTTTCCGAGGAAACAATCTCAAGTTCATAGCATCAATTCTATTGGAAAAGTTCCAACTATCATTATTGGAGGTCTTGAATTTCCTCTCCCTACTGTCAAGAAAGAGTATGATATTCTTATTGTTGGGGATTTTCATATCCCCGTTGAGGTAACTTAGTGTTATTCGAAATTTCTCCGCTTCCGTGTAATTCAGAATGAGTTTGTTAACAAGACTTCATCAACCTTGTTAGTGGATTCATTTTGATGATCATGAGATGGATGAAACTAGAAGGCACAACCTGCTGTACCCTCTTCTTACTTTCTGTTATTTTAAAATAAATAAAGCAAAAATAGTATTATCCGTCTATTTTCTGAATTTTCCGTGCAATAAAAAAATATCCCGAAAATAAAAGTGCTCCAAATGCCCTAGAAATTTAGTATGATTTTTTTTATGGATTATTTGAGGATTTTAGGCACTGAAATCACTGTAGGAGGGGCAAGCACCAGGCCACGAGAGTGGAGCCCCCCCCCCCTATAGGGCGCGCCCCCTATCTCGTGGGCCCCTGGTGGCCCCCTCCACTTATGCCAGCACCCACACACTTCATCTTCTACCCAAAAAAATCCCCATCTAGCTCAAGCACGAGCTCTAGCTCATTTTGCTACGATTTTTGATCTCCTTGTTCAAAGCTCCATTCACAAAACTGCTTTAGGAGATTGTTGCTTGGTATGTGACTCCTCCATTGGTCCAATTAGCTTTTGTTCTAGTGCTTTATTCATTGCAAATCCTTGCTGCCTTGGTGACCCTGTTCTTGAGCTTGCATGTTAAATTTATGAGGTCCCAAGCATTTCTAATGCATGATATAGGCTCTAGGTACTTGTAGGAGTAGTTGCTACCAATCTTGTTAAGTTTAATTCACTTTTATTTTGAAGTTACTAAAATTTCAGAAATTTTCAGAAAATGTTAAGGAAATTTTGAGGGGATCTTCTAGCAAAGGCTCTAAGGAAAAACAAGCCAAAGGGAAGGAAAAAGCCAAGTATAATCTTCCTCGCTTAGCGGAAGTGCGGTCGTGTGAATGGCCATGCAATGATTTCTTTAAAGAAGCCGGAATTCATGAGGATTTTTATTCTTTAATCGATATTGCAGGCCTCACCGGTTTCATCAACGTCCGGATTGATCAGTATCTCTTACTCACCAATACTTTCGTGCAAAAAATTTATTATTATCTGTCGGATTTCGGGTTCCGGCAGACCCTTTGAGGATCGAACTCTGGGGTGCGCGCGGAGATCACTCCCCTACCTACTCACGTCTCGTCGCCTCGCTAGGATCTAAGCAAGCGAAGATGAACAACACAAAAGACACGAGATTTATACTGGTTCAGGCCACCATTGTGGTGTAATACCCTACTCCAGTGTGTGGTGTGGTGGATTGCCTCTGGGGCTGATGATGAACAATATAAAGGAAGAACAGCCTCGCGAGGGATGTTCTTGCGGAGGTGATGCCTCTTGGGAAGGATTGGATCCGGATCCCCCTCTACTGTGGTGGCTAGCCCTATTAATAGAGCGAGGCCCTGGTCCTCTTCCCAAATATTGAGCGGGAAGGGCGCCAACAATTGGCTATTTTGAAGGGGAGCATCTAGTACACTTATCCTCACTAAAGTTGGTCCTCGCCTGCCAAAGACTCTGACGATGACGCCATCTTGGGCTCCACGGTGACCTCCATCCTGCCGTTCTGCTGGTCTTGGTCTTGTTGCACCGAAATGGTAGCCTTTGCCTGGTACCTTGGCCTGTGCATGCTCCCTTTGCACCAAAGGGGAAACAAGGACACTGCACAGGTCCGCGCCCGCCTGGCTACGATCGACATGGCTTGCGTCACGGGTACCTCACGAGGTACCCCCGCCTTGATCTCTCCGCCTCCTTGCGAGCCTTCCTGACGAGGCTGCGCCTAAGGAAGCTGTCTGTCGTCCACCCCACGAGGCTTGGCCCCTCGCGAGGGTCTTGAGCTTGTGTTGATGAAGATGGGACGCACTGGGCCACTCCTTGAGCCACGCTGCAGGCCGCAGACTGGCAAGTCTGGGTACCCCTGTTCCCAGAATGCCGACAGTAGCCCCCGGGCCCAAGGCGCGCCCGGACTTGGCTTAGCAGAGAAGTGAAGGGGCAAGTGCGAAGCGCCGCGGGCCCCAACAGCCTGCGGCCTTAGGCGCCACGTGGCGCTTGATTGGACGTGGGCGTCTCTGTTTCCCCACGCCCCTCATTATGCGCCCAGCTAGGCGGACCCATGGTTGCACATAGTTATTCCCCCTTTTGCCGTTCGCGCGTCCCCTGTTCTTCCTTCCCCTTGAGCTCCAACTCCCGCTTCCAATCCAACTCAAACTCTCTCCCCCCTTCCTGTCGCCATGGCGCGAACGAAGAAAGAGGGGGGGGGGGAAGAAGCCCATGCCTTTGCCCCGCTCGCCACCGGCAGCGGCTCCTACCGTTGATCAGTTGATCATACTCAACCCAGAGGCCTTGGACAAGGTCAGCTCTGACCTCGCCACCATATTCAATGAGTGCGGGAGGACGATGGTCTGGCCCGCATCTCACTCTTCCTTCGACAGGGTCGTCACCAAGGTCCGATTATTCGCTGATGCCCTGTGGGCGGGTCTAGTTCCCCCCTTTTCCACTTTCTTCAATGTTGTGCTCTCCCATTATCAGATCCATAGGATGCACCTGGGTCCTGAATCCATTACTCTCCTTGCCGTTTTCGCCTTTGTTTGCGAGGGCATGGTGGGCATTCTTCCTTCTATTGCCCTCCTGCGCCACTTCTTCTCTCTATGCCTGAGTGACCCCACTCAATGCTCGGGGTGCGTGAGCTTCCTCGCCGTGCCGGAGACGACTGCTTCGGGGATCGATTTCAGCCTTCCTCCTCCTACAGCCGGGTTCCGAGAGCGGTGGTTGTACGTGGATGTTGGAGTGCCCAGCCCCTGCTCTCGCACCCAACCTTGCCCGATGTCCCCAACTCGGGCTGGGGCCATGAGATGCTCACGAGCCCCTGGCTCGCCTTTGTCTGGCGTCACTTCGGGAATTTGAGGGCGCTCGATGTGATGGCGCCCAAGGTGGTCAACGAGTTCCTTCAGCGTCGCATTGCTCCTCTCCAGCGCCATTCCCGCCGGATGTGGGCCTTTGCGGGGCGTGAAGACCGTATGAGGCTCCAGGAGGAAGATTTGGCGCCTGAAGTGCTGAGGATGGTGCTCAAGGTCCTGACTGGCACTCCTTCCCCAGGCAGCCTCCGGCAAGGGGCTGCCCTCTTGTATCTTTGCTCAGGTAGGTCCGACTTTGTGAAGAAGATGCCCAGCTTTGATGAATGGGGGTTGTGCCCAGTCGGCCTCACGGGGCCTCAAGGGAACCCAGTTGTTGTGGTTGCTCTTTCGGTTGCCCACGGTGGTCCTGCCTTAGGTGATGGAGCTGGGAGGCGAGGACTGCCAGGGGCTGAGGGGGCTGTTGTCGAGACGCCGATGCCGTGCGAAGCCCTGGGGGAAGCATCCCCCGAAGCCCGCTCCGGAGCAATGGCAGGCGAGGGGTTGCAGCCCGCGGCTCCTGAGGCTGGGGCTCCCAAGGCCCGGGCTGTCCTTCACGAGGCGGCCCCTGGTGGCGTGTCCCAGGCTGATGCCTCTGACGCTATTCATCTTGATGCCTCCTCTGTGCCGCAGACCGACCCCTGTGCCGAGCACTTGGGCTAGTTTCGCATAGACTTCAAGGCACTCCGCAAGAGAAAGGAAGCCTTGGGTGGCAACGATGGCCCCTGCCGTTTATTGAAGCGCAGGAAGTACTTCGCCATCGACGAGTAAGTCCTCTTCTTTCTTGGTTCCTTACTTTCCCGTTGCTTCAACTGATTATAGTTTTTCACGGCCCTTCCTACCGAGTTCATGGAGACGGCTGGGGAGCCATCCCCTCAAGCTTCACCTTCTCCGCCGATTCTGAGCGCCCCGAGCTCGAGTACCGCCCTTGCCGTGGGGCTGCTAGGAGAAGTGGGCTGCCCCGCGGAGCATCTTCATCCCGCGCGCCTCGTGTCTCTCCTTCGCGAGTTCCCTTGGGGCACTGCCAGCCTACCCCGCGCTCCCTCTTTGGTTGTAGATGGTGACTGGCTGAAGTCGATCTTGAGTTCCTCCTTGGGGGACGAACCGGCGCTGAGCTGGATACCTTGTGGGGCTCGCCCGACGATTATGGGGGTACCAGCCCCCAGCCCCCTGCCGAGAGGGGGCGTGCAACCTTAGGGCCCTACGCATGCGCCAGGGGCGGAGGACAACATGGAAGACATGCTTAGGCGCGCTTGGGAGCGCAGCGCCCTTCGTCGTGAGTTCCTTCAGAAGGCGGCGGATGCGGTGGATCAGCTCGGGGTAGAGCTTGCTGGCGAGGATGCATGCCTTGAGGCCGAAGGCCTGCGCCTCGCTGACGAGAGGCGCAAGCTGAAGGTGGCCGTCAGCCTTGCACGTCACCAGCGTGATCTTGAAAACGCGAAGGCTGAGGCGTCGCTGGTGGCCTCGCGGGAGGCCTGCTCCCAAGTCGTCGAGGAGGCCCAAGAAGCAGACCACCGGCGCAAGGCTGCGGAGGAATGCGCATGGGAGCTCCAGGCCTGGAGCAACTCTCTGGAGCGACAAGTTGAGCTGCACCAGGCGGCCCTTGTGTCGTTGAAGGGAACACCTGATGACGAGGCGGAGCTCTGGAGGCGTGAGGAGGCGCTGACGTTGGAGGCCGCTGAGCGGAATCTCGACCTCGAGCAGCTGGAGACGAGGGAGCGCCTGGTGGCTCAGGTGGAGGACGAAGTTGGCGCGAGGGAGGCCCATGCCCAAGAAGAGGTCGACCGCCGCGTGGCAGAGGCTCGCTTGAGTCTCGAACGCGAGTACGAAAGGAGGTTGGGGTTGATCAGGGCCGATGCTGAGGGCAGGACCACTGCCCTCAGGACCAAGCTGACTGAAGTGAAGCAGCGCTCGGATGCCTCCGCGGCCGCCCTTGGCGTGGCGCAGGCGGAGCTGGCTTCTTCCCGCGCCGAGCTGCATCTTCTCCGACAGAGGGTTGATGAAGCCGAGGTCGTTGCACGACGGAATGACGACGAGATTCGTCAACAGCAGACCCTGGAGCACGTGCACGGCCCCATGCTCCGAACACTCAGGGAGAGGGCCAACGCGGCCATGGGCAACAGCTGCGAGGTGGCTGTTGCGGAGCCGCGCGTAATCAACTACGCTGGCAACCTCCGGTTCTTCACAGACGTGGTGACCCAGCTGGAGACCCGCTCTGACAGGGCCAACAGGCTTGTTGAGGAGAGGAGCCGAGCCCTGCTTGGACGTGCTTTCTCCCGCGGCTTCAGTTATCTTCAAGATAGGGACCCCCATTTCGACTTCGATGCCGCCATCGCCCCGGTGCCCGTAGCCATCCGGGGCGATCTTGTCGGCGTTCTGGGAACGGGGGTCCCCAGACTTGCCTGCCTGCGGCCTGTGGCGTGGCTCAAGGGGCGGACCAGCACGGCCCATCTTCATCAGCACGAGCTTGAGACCCTCGCGAGGGGCCAAGCCTCGTGGGGTGGACGAGAAGGAGCTTCCTCAGGCACGGCCTCGTCAGGCTGGCTCGCGAGGAGGCGGAGAGATTAAGGCAGGGTACCTCACGAGGTGCCCATGACGCAAGCCATGATGACCAAGGGCGCTAGGCGGGCGCCAGCCCGCACAGTGTCCTCCCTTTCCTCTTTGGTGCAAAGGAAGCAAACGCAGGCGAGAGCATCAAGCAAAGACATCCATTTCGGTGCAACAAGACCAAGACCGTCGCAACGGCGGGAAGGAAGTCATTCTGGAGCCCAAGTAGGCATCACCACCAGAGTCTTTGACAGGCGAGGACCAACTTTAGTCAGGATAAATGTACTATATGTTCCCCTTCAAAATGGCCAATTGTTGGCGCCCTTCCCGCTCAATATTTGGGAACGGGCCCAGGGCCTTTGCCTATAAATAGGACTAGCCACCCCCAGGGTAGAGGTAGCTGAAGACCAAGCAGAGAGAGGGAGAGAGAAGCGACCGAACTCACCCAAGCAGTTCATCGCACCAGCTCAAGAACAGACCCTCGCGAGGCTGTTCTTCCTTGTATTGTTAATCATCAGCCCAAGAGGCAATCCACCACATCACACACTGGAGTAGGGTATTACACCACAATGGTGGCCTGAACCAGTATAAACCCTGTGTCTCTTGTGTTGTTCCTTTGATTGCTTAGATGATAGCGAGGCGGTGAGGTGCAGGTAGGTAGTGGGCGAAATCTCCGCACGCACCCCAGTGTTCGAATCTAGAGGGTCTGCCGGAACCCGAAATCCAACATTTGGCGCGCCAGGTAGGGGTGCGCCGGAATTCGTCTTCCGCCGCCCTGTTCTTCATCGACCATCGCATCCATGTCAGACGCTCGTCGGGCCTGCGCCGAGCGCCGAGCCGCTCTCGCTTCCTGCGTCGCCCAGACGGCCCCCGTCGGCGGCCGCCCACGCCGTTCCCCATCGCCTGTCGTCAACGCCGCTACCGGCCCGGCGGGGAACAAGAAGCAAGCATCGTCCCAGCATCCGTCCATGAGGTGAGACGGCCGCACTGCTACTCCCTCACTCGCCCCAGCTGGTTCTTCGTCTCGTGCGCCCCGCGCGGCCATGGAAGCTCGAGCTGCGCTCATCGCGGCAAACGAGCTCCTGTGCTACCGCCCAGTCGACGATGTCTACAAAGAGTGGCTTGACCGCGTCGCCAAGCTCGTCCGTGCCATAGGGGGCTCCCCCGCACCGTCCATCTCGCTGCACCGCGCCCCGCCCTGCGCGGGCAATGAAGCTCCGGGGGCGCCTCAGCCACCTCCCCTTCAAGAAGGTGCCCTGGCCCCAAGGCGCGTGGCCCCTGGACGGAACCCACTCCGTCCGGCACCAGCGCAGCAAGAGCGGAGCTGCCAAGAGGTCCCTCGCCCCCAAGAAGCTGCCCGTGTGCTCCCTGCTCCAGCCCGTCGCGACCACGCTCCTGTTCCAGCACGCCAAGACCCCGCGCTGCTCCCAGCTGCAGCGTATGGGGGCCCGCAAGGCCAAGCTCCTTGTCACCAGAGGCCTCCCGTGGCCACAGCAGGCTGCCACGCCTTCACCACCGAGCTGCGCAGCGTCGCGTGGCCCTGCAAGTTCAGGCCAGACCTGCCTCCTCGCTACGACGGCACGGCCGACCCTGCGGAGTTCCTCCAGCTCTACGAGCTGCGCATCGAAGCCGCCAACGGGGACGAGAAGGTCATGGCGAACTAGTTTCCCATGGCACTCAAAGACGTGGCCCGCACCTGGCTCCTGAACCTGGCTCCAGGCACGATTTCCTCCTGGGACGAGATGCGCACCTGTTTCATCGCCAACTTCCAAGGTACTCGCGACCGGCCACCTGCAGTGAGCGACATGCGCTGCATCAAGCACTAACCAGGGGAGACCCTGCAAAAGTACATCCAGCACTTGAACAACGCACGCCTCAAGTTTTCCAAGGTGACCGAGGAGGCCATCATCTCAGCCTTCTCCGACGGTGTGCGTGACGTCAAGATGAAGGAGGAGCTGGCGATGCATGAAGATCTGTGCAACTTGGCGACCAAGTGCGCCAGGGATGAGGAAGGGCACCTTTCCCTCCTCGAGCTGCCAGCTGCAGACCCAGAAGAGAAGAAGTCCAAGGCCAAGGACGTGAAGCGCAAGGGGGCTGCCGTGCTTGCGGCAGAGCCAGACACCAAGCGGGGCAGAGATCAGCCTGAGTTTTCCAAAGGCAGCTGGTACTATGTGTACCACAACCTCCACACCCACAACACCAACGAATGTTAAGAACTCCGAGCCGTGCGAGAAGGAAGGATCGGTCGGTGCCCCGACCGCAACGATCGAGGCTATGGCCGAGGAGGAGGAAGGAACGCAGGACGCTGGGAAGACCGCGGCCCTCGCCAAGGGTGGTGCAACCGACCTCACGAGGATCGCTGGCAGGATCAGCCTCGCGAGGATCGTCCGCAAGGAAACGCAGGCCTCCCTCCACTACTGCCGCATCCAAGGAGAAACGAGGACCATCATCAGGACGAGGGGGCTGGGGGCTTCCAGGAGCCACGCGCGATCGCCTGCATCCTGGGCGGAGCTCAAGCCCCGGCCTCTCAACGCATCTTCAAGCAGTTCGCCGCGAAGTAAATGTAGTCCTCCCCAAGCTTGAAGCCACGCGCCCCCTCAGGTGGTCGGCGTGCGCCATCACGTTCAGCTCAGCGGATCAGCTCAAGTGCGTAGCCACAGCCGGAGCCCTCCCGATGCTTTGCTCCCTAGTCATCAGCAACGTGCAAGTCACCAGGACCCTCATCGACGGCGGGGCAGGTCTCAACGTATTGTCCGTAGAGACATTCAACAATCTCCATGTGCCTTACGATCAACTTCAGCCAACTAAGCCTTTCTCTGGAGTCACCGATGGCTCCACGGTTCTGATTGGGCAGGTCCGCCCCCTGTCACATTTGGGGCGCGCAACAACTGCCGCACCGAGCTCATTGACTTCAACGTCGCCTACATTCGCCTGCCATACAACGCCATCCTCGGCTACCCAGCTCTCGCCAAGTTCATGGCCGTGACTCATCACGGCTACAACGTCCTCAAGATGCTAGGAAGCGGTGGAGTCATCACGGTGCCTTGTGAAGAAAGAGATGTAGTGTGCTCCCTGGAACGAGCTTTTCAGGCCGCATCACTTGAAGACCCGGATCGCGGGAGCGGGAGGCTCCCTGAGACCGCCCCCAAGAAGAATAATACATCTCCAGGCCTGACCCCTCAGGAGGCAGGCCCCTTAGGGTCTGCACCTACTCAGGGGGCACCTCCTTCTGTCGCAAAGGAAGACGCGCCCGGCGCCCTCCTCACGCAAGGCTCGGGGGCTCCCTCCTGGAGGGCCACCGACCTTGCTAAGGTCACAAGGGAGGCGCTTGGGCACCACTTGGAGGCGTGTTTCAAAGCACGTTTCCCTCAGGAAGAAGCAAGGCAAGGAGGGCCAAACCCTCAGGAGTTCGTCAGTCAGATCACACAGGAGTTGTAGGAGTCAAGAGTCATGACTGGCAGCCGCCGCTTACCCACCGCAGCTCCCCATCCAGGCGAGGATGGTGGGCTGCGCGTCTACATTGACATCCTAGGGCTCAACCGAGCCACCTCTCAGGAGCGCTTCTGGCCCTCATGTGTGGGGCGCTGCGAAGGCCCACCCCACCGCTACGTTCGCATGCCCTACGGCTTGCCGAACGCGGCTGCCACGTACCAACGCCTCATGGGAAGCATCCTGGAGGCTCAAGAGGCCAGGTGTTCCGTAGTCCTGGCGGAGATGGAGATGGTCCGCGAGGAGCCACCAGCGCCTCCGGAGCCTCCCGAGGCTCCTGAGCCTAGGGGCTCAGGAAGATCGGCTTCCGCAGCCCGCGAAGTCGGCTACTTCAACACCCCTTCGTCCTCAACGCTATCAGGTGACATCTTTCGAGTTTTGTTTCCAGCTGGGAGCGCCCCCAGGGCTGCATTATTCCCAGGCCGCGTGGGTCCGTCCCTGCGGCATGTATCCCCTTCTTACCTTATGTTCCTAGCTTACTTTGTCGGGGGCGCCCCTCAGGTTGCATCATCCCCAAGTCGCTCGGGTCAGACCCAGCGGCATGTACCCTTCTTGCATTTATTTTCGGGCCATGCATTCGACCCATCATGCTTGTTATTTGATGCCTGTCCACGGCACCTCTTCTTCCTTCATGTCGGCCGCTTGCGCTTTAAAGGGGGGGTGCCTGAGCATCGCGACTCAGGGCTCCTACTGGCTCTCCAGCCCTCACCCTCTGGCTTTGTCCACAGCATCGCGACCTGGCAAACCAGCGACGGCTGAGACCCGCTCGAGGGCCAGGACCCGAGGACGAAGAGCGTCGGCATCTAACCAAGCTTGCGCGTTAAAGGGGGGTACCTGAGCATCGCGACTCAGGGCTCCTACTGGCTCTCCAGCCCTCAGCCTTTGGCTTTGTCCACGGCA
>NC_041383.1:575287528-575311371 GCF_002162155.2 Triticum dicoccoides | reverse complement strand
GTCCACGGCATCGCGACCTGGCAAACCAGCGACGGCTGAGACCCGCTCGAGGGCCAGGACCCGAGGACGTAGAGCATCGCCATCTAACCAAGCTTGCGCATTAAAGGGGGGGTACCTGAGCATCGCGACTCAGGGCTCCTACTGGCTCTCCAGCCCTCACCCTCTGGCTTTGTCCACGGCATCGCGACCTGGCAAACCAGCGACGGCTGAGACCCGCTCGAGGGCCAAGACCCAAGGACGTAGAGCATCGGCATCTAGCCAAATTTGCAGGAACACATCACAAGTTAAGGCCCAGTGCCAGGTGCAACCCTCCTTAAGGTAGGGCCCCGTGAGTCCCGCGCTGGCTCACGGGTGCCCGGATACACCTCCTCATGCCCTACCGTGCCGGCCACGTGTCAGGGCAGGGCTGTACACGCCCCGGGGGCTCCTCCCGGAAGGGAGCCCCCTCCGACGCACCAGTGGAAGCACCATGCTCCGTGCTGGCTGACGACACTACCGAGGAGCGGCTATGCCCGTACACATACGGAAGCGCTATGCTCCGCGCTGGTGATAGACAACTGAGGGTGGCCCCCGGCCGCATCAACCTCACGGAGCCTAGAGCTCAGTGCCTGGCCTCAACGCAACGCCTCCCTTCAGGAGTGCCGCGCGAGGGGGCTGGGCACGGGGGCTGCGCCTGGGCCACGCCCAGACGTATGCCACCCAGCCAGGCCCCTCGGGCCTAGTTCGTCGCGCGTCCCTCCCCGAGCGGAGCCAAGGTAGGAAGGCTATTTGAGCATCAAGGGGGATTCCTGAGCATCGTGACTCAGGAGCCTAACTAGTCACGTAGCCCCTCACTCCTTAGTTCCGAAAGGCTAACGGCGGTTGAGGTATGCGCGGGGCCGGGCTCCGCAGACGTAGAATGGTAGATTCACCCACACATATCACCTCCCTACTTGTTGTTCATGCGCCAAGGGGGACTCCTAAGCATCGCGACTCAGGAGCCTAACTTGTCACGTAGCCCCTCACTCCTTGGTCCCGTCCTGGTTTCCAGTCGGGGCTAACGGTGGCTGAGCTATGCGCGGGGCCGGGCTCCGCCGGCGTAGAACATAAGCAAGTAGGAAGAGCGCAAATTTCAAGGAATTCAAAAGCAAATATTACAGTCCATAACTGTTATCACGACACCAAACACAAGTTTAAACGCCTCCCCGAGGCATGATGCATGTTGCAGGAGCTGAAAGCAGGACAGGAGCCACAACGGAGTCATTTGTTGGCGGCGGAGCTGCGGGGAGCGGGTTCGCCTCGTGAAGCCGCAGAACCGTCAGCGCCTCACTTCGGCTTGGTGTTGAAGGCCCGGAACTTTGACAGCAGAACCTCCGCACGACCATTCACCGCCTCAGCAGCGGCAGCGGCAAGCTCGCCGGTCGCTGGCTCCAGCAGGCTGTCGAGGTCGACGTTGGGATCGCGAAGGTAGAGTGGGTAAGGACCCGCGTCAGCGCTGCAGAAGACAGGACACACGCCTCGGCCTCAACCGTAGGGCCAAGGCCAAGGGTGACATCTTCAAGAGCACAGACCAGGAAGGGGAGCAGCTTGGCAGGGTCGTCCTCGGCGCCGGCCAGCGGGCTTTCCTGGCCACTGTCGTAAAGCAACCTCAGCAAGGTGCGAGCCTTCACCTCCATCTCCGTGGAGGCCTTGCGGTCCTTGGCAAGGACCCGCGCCTTGCCGTCCAGCTCGACCTTACACGCCTCCAACTCCTGCTCCAGTGGGCCCAGGCGGTCACGTCGCTTGTTAAGCTTGGCATCTCAGTCCTTGGCGGTCGCCTCGCGAGCCTTCATGTCTTCCTCCTTCTGTTGGCGGATGCGGACCTCCTTGGCAAGCTGGTCCCGCAGGCCCTGCAGCTCGCTCTCCAGCGCCTTGCAGCGCCCTCGGGCATCAGCCTCCTCCCCCAAGGAGGCATCGAGAGCGGCCTTCGCCCCAAGGACGGCCTGCTTCTCCTCGTCGCTAGCTGTCGAGGCCTGGACCAGCGCCACTCGAATCGAAGCGTCAGAGCGAATCCAGCCAGAAGCCAGCTCCAAGCGCCCGGCCACCAAGCGAGGGTCGGCGCCCAGAAGATCTTGCCGCAGCCGGTCCAATACAGCAGTAGCACGATCTAGGACAGTGGGAGGAATCGGAGAGACGGCAGTTGGTGGAGTAGGAGGAAAGGACGGCAGCATAACCACAGTATCCTGAGGCAGGACCTGCTGCGCCCCAACAGCGGCGGCGGTGGTGTCGGGCAAGGATGCCTCGGGAGTCGCTTGGGCCATGGGGGCTGAGCTCGCCCCAGCCAGCCCCACCAGGCCTCGCGAGGACGACCGGGCAGGAGAGGCCCGCGCCTTGCAGTCACCTCCTTCCGTAGGCATAGGAGCTGCCCTAGACGGAACCTCAGGAGCCCCCTTCGGCTTCCTCACCGCAGGTGCCAGCCTAGCCAAGAGATACAGACGTCAAGCCTCAGTGACAAAAGCAAGGAATAAAACAAGAATCAAGCACTTACTGGTCATCGCTCGCGAGCTCGAGCAACCTCCGGCCATAATTGAAGCCCGAGAGCCGGCTGCAGGGATCAGCCTCGAGAGGCTCCGGAGCAGGAGGCGTGTCTGCGGATCGCCTCGGAGCCAGGGCAGACCCGCGGGGGACCAGCCCAGTCCTGGCCTTCTTCGAGATCGGGGGCAAGCTCTCACTGCCCCGCTCGTCACCATCCTCGTCGTTGCTCGGCAAGAGGCGGAGAACGCGGGACCTGCACCGGGGGAGGGGCGCTCTCGACTCCCCGTCGGTAGCCTTGGAGTCAGGCCCTCCTTCCCACTCCTCTTCCTCCTCCTCTTCGCTGGAGTCGCCGGAGGACACGTTCACCGTCGCCAGGGCCGCCAAGTCCTCGGGAACCTCCTTGGGCACGGGCCCGTCCCCATTGAAGACGGGCATGGAGTCCACTGCCTTCTCCCAATCATCTCGAAGAAACAGGGGTACAGGGGCGCCCTCCAGCCTCGTCACGTCTCCCTCGACCAAAGATTGGAGGACCGCGGCCAGATCTTCGTTGGCCAAGACTGCGGGGCTCGGGCGGGGCCTCCAGAGCGGAAGCGAGTACTTACGAAGCGGGGCCACCTGGTGCTCCAGGAACTCCCTTAGGAGCAATGCACCAGTCAGCTTCACCGCCGCCATGTTGCCGGGCCTCAGATCCGCGTCCATCTTCTCCAACACCGGCTTCGCGCGGGGGTCCACAAGTTCCGCGTGAGACCAATCATCGGAGCTTGTGGGCTGCTCCGTGGGCAGAATCAACCGAGGGTGGATGCGCCCAGCATCCACCATGAGCCACTTGCTCTTGAAGCCCTCAATCCTCTTCCCGCGCTTCGAGATGGCATTGGAGCCGCCTTACGTGACAAAGCTCACGCACGCGGAGATGGGACCACGAGAGGGCCGGAGGGAGAAGTAGTGGCGCAGCAAGGCCACTGAGGGCTGCACTCCGACGTGAGCCTCACAATAGTAGGCGAAGATCACCAGAAGAAGAACAGAGTTGGGGTGGAGATGCAGAGCTTGCAGGTTGTAATGGCGAAGGACAGAGAGGAAAAACTCAGAAAAGGGAGGCACCAGACCAGCAGCAATGGCGCTTGCGAAGAGCGGATAGAAGGTGCTCCCTTGGCCCTCGGGAAGAGCGGAGCTAGCCTTGAACACCTTTGCCCCGTCAATGCCTTGCGCCGCCACCATCCGGCGCACCCGAGCAAGGCTCGCCTCCGACACGTTCAGCGAGTCCAAGGCGGGTGAGTACCAAGCTTCGGCCGGGGTCTGGCGAGGCGCCATGTCTTGCTAGGGCGCGCAGTTGGAGTAGATCTAAAGATTTCAGAGGCAGGAAAGAAGGGCGCAAGAAGGGGGATCTGGGCAATGACCGGAGGAAGCAAGGGAAGCAAAGCCTAGGCAGATGACGCTCTTTTGACGATTCGTGCAGTTGCTAAAAAAACCACGTCCAATCAACAGCCACTCGGCGCCTGAGGCCGCAGGCTGTTAAGGCCCGCGGCGCTTCGCACTTGCCCCTTAGCTTCTCTGCTCGGCCAAGTCCTGGCGCGCCTTGGGCCCGGGGGCTACTGTCGGCGTTCTGGAAACAGGGGTTCCCAGACTTGCCTGCCTGCGGCCTGCGGCGTGGCTCAAGGGGCGTCCCAGCACGGCCCATCTTCATCAGCACGAGCTCGAGACCCTCGCGAGCGGCTAAGCCTCGCGGGGTGGACGACAAGGAGCTTCCTCAGGCACGGCCTCGTCAGGATAGCTCGCGAGGAGGCGGAGAGATCAAGGCGGGGTACCTCACGAGGTGCCCATGATGCAAGCCATGACGACCAAGGGCGCCAGGCGGGCGCCAGCCCGCGCAGTGTCCTCCCTTTCCTCTTTGGTGCAAAGGGAGCAAGCGCAGGCGAGAGCATCAAGCAAAGGCATCCATTTCGGTGCAACAAGACCAAGACCGTTGCAACGGCAGGAAGGAAGTCATTGTGGATCCCAAGCCGGCGTCACCACCAGAGTCTTTGACAGGCGAGGACCAACTTTAGTCAGGATAAGTGTACTATATGTTCCCCTTCAAAATGGCCAATTGTTGGCGCCCTTCCCACTCAATATTTGGGAAGGGGCCCAGGGCCTTTGCCTATAAATAGGACTAGCCACCCCCAGGGTAGAGGCAGCTGAAGATCAACCAGAGAGAGGGAGAGAGAAGCGACCGAACTCACCCAAGCAGTTCATCGCACCAGCTCAAGAACAGACCCTCGCGAGGCTGTTCTTCCTTGTATTGTTCATCATCAGCCCAAGAGGCAATCCACCACATCACACACTGGAGTAGGGTATTACACCACAATGGTGGCCTGAACCAGTATAAACCCTGTGTCTCTTGTGTTGTTCGTTTGATTGCTTAGATGATAGCGAGGCGGTGAGGTGCAGGTAGGTAGTGGGCGAAATCTCCGCGTGCACCCCAGTGTTCGAATCTAGAGGGTCTTTCGGAACCCGAAATCCGACAGATCTAGCGCAGTGGGTGGAGGACAACGTGGACGCCCTTGTCAAGGCCTTCGCCACTGATGACGATGGCGTGGTCGTGGTTGCCGATGAGGGCGGTGTTGTGAACGAGCATGATGTTTATGACGGCGATGGCACGGGCGCTGGTGAGGCCAGTGACGCCAGTGATGCCTCCGTAGGCGTTCCTGAAGATGCATTGGGAGATTTGTCCGATTGATCGCGTGCCACCTCTGCTGTTTACCCTACGCGGAGAGAGTTCGGGCTCAGCCCAGAAGATCGTAAGAGCATTTTTGGAGGGGGAGCCCCTCGTGTAAAGGTTTGCAGTTAGTATACTTGTAGACATAACGCCGTATATATGCTTAAGCTGAGCTAATGGCCCCGCGATGGGTCAGCTGACCCGTGTACCTTTAACCCAGGCGGGTCCCGAGCGAGCCTGCAGGGGCCACAGTGCCTTGAGTGTCTTCTGGGTTAACCCATTGATCCTGCGATGAGAACCTCCTAAGAGGGTGTGGCGACAGCGGTCCGGATTATAGACGTGCTTGGCCCATCCCGGCTCGCGAGGGGCTCGCGAGGGGAGGCAGCTGACGCTAACTTTGGGCGCAAGGCCGAAACCAGAACACGAGAGATTGTCGAACGAGACTAAACACCCCTTCCCCGAACACACGCAAGTCTCAAGCTCAAAACCAACTTAAATTCAAATCGAAGCAACTTGACAACGGAGAAAACAAGGCAAAAGGCAAAAAGAAGCCGCGTCCGGCACCTAGTCTAGTCTTCGACATCTTCTCACCAGCGCGGAGCTAAGTGCTGCCACTGGGCATGGGCGGGAGCCCCCGAGGCCCGAGGGCGGCTCTCCGGAGACTCCGGGGCGTGTACAGCCACTAACTCATTATTATGTGAGAGTGTCACAGTCGGCGAGCTTCACAGGCACTGGTGAGGGAGTCCTGGATAAGGGGGTATCCGGACAGCCGGACTATATACATCATCCGGACTATAGAAGCGTCAAGATACAAGACTCAAGACTTTGGCTCGTGTCCGGATGGGACTCTCCTTTGCGTGGAAGACAAGCTTGGCAATCCGGATATTATGTTTCCTTCCTTGTAACCAACTCCATGTAAACCCTAGCTCTCCGGTGTCTATATAAACCGGAGAGCATGGTCCTTAGAAGGCCGATCACAATTACAATCATACCATCATAGGCTAGCTCATAGGGTTTAGCCTCTACGATCTCATGGTAGATCTACTCTTGTATTCCACATATCTTCAATATTAATCAAGCAGGAAGTAGGGTTTACCTCCATCGAGAGGGCCCAACCTGGGTAAACATTGTGTCCCTTGCTTCCTGTTACCATCAGCCTAAGACGCACAGATCGGGACCCCCTACCCGAGATCCGCCGGTTTTTGCACCAACATTGGTGCTTTCATTGAGAGTTCCTCTGTGTCGTCACTTTGAGGCTTGATGGCGTATTCAATCATCAACAACACGGTCCAGGGTGAGACTTTACTCCCCGGACAGATCTTCGTGTTCGGCGGCTTTGCACTGTGGGCCAATTCGCTTGGCCAGTTGGAGCAGATCGACAGCTTCGCCCCTAGCCACCAGATCAGGTTCGGAAACTTGAACTACATGGCAGATGTCTGCGGAGACTTGATCTTCGACGGATTCGATCCTGCGCCAGGAACGCCGGACAGCCACGACGAGCACGACCTAGACCTGCTGTCAGACAATGCCCGGGACATCACCCACGAGGCAGCCCCGGATCTAAATCCAGGGCAGGTTGCATTGCCTACGGACGGAGGGCTGGACCACGCCCCGCAGGCCGCACACTTATCGGGGGTGGAGTCGAACACGGGTCTCACCTCTCTGGAGGCCTGCAACCCTGGGCCCCCGGACTCATATCTGGTTCTTGGTCCTGGTCCACTCACTCTCGAGCCAGCCGAGCCAGGCTGGGCTCCGGTAATGGAGTTTACCACTACGGACATCTTTCAGCACTCGCCTTTTGGCGACATGCTGAATGCATTAAAGTCTCTCTCTCTCTCAGGAGGCTCTGAGCCGAACTATGTACGGCTTGAGTGGGAAGTAGGCGATGAAGGAATTCGCTGCCCACCCACCACCCACTTCGTCGCCATGATCGATGATTTAACCGACATGCTCGACTTTGACTTTGAAGACATCGACGTTATGGACGACGATGCAAGAGACATACAGGAGCCACCGCTCATAGGGCGGTGGACAGCCACACTTCATATGATATATATATATATATATATATATATATATATATATATATATATATATATATATATATATATATATATATATATATGGTGGACACTCCAAAAGAAACCAACGGCGATGAGGCAACGGAGGAAAACCCCTCCAAGAAGAAGGCAAAGCATGGGCGTCGCCAGCGCCGCTCCAAGCCCCGCCAAGG
Organism: Triticum dicoccoides; assembly: GCF_002162155.2. Lineage (NCBI taxonomy): Eukaryota > Viridiplantae > Streptophyta > Magnoliopsida > Poales > Poaceae > Triticum > Triticum dicoccoides. Next base: position 575,303,953 of record NC_041383.1, on the reverse strand, counting down.
CAATACCGGCACGGGAGACAATAATAATTTGGACGGTGCCGATGATGAATACAACCCCGAACAGCCCGCCTTCGAGCAGGCCGAACAGGAAGACGGGCATGACAACCCAGATGAACAGGCGACGGACGGGTATCCGTAGGAGGATAACTACATGCCCCTCTCCGAACACAAGATTAGCCTCGGCGACGACGAGTTCGGTGTACCCGAAGACCCCGCAGAGCAGGAGCGCTTCAAGCGCCGGCTTATTGCCACTGGGAGAAGCCTGAAGAAGAAGCAGGAGCAGCTCCAAGCTGATCAAGATCTGCTCACACACAGATGGACAGAAGTCCTGACAGCCAAGGAATACGAACTCGAGCGCCCCACGGCTGACCGACCGCCTCGAGGTCGGGACAAAATGGCATATCAGCCGAAATACCAGCCCGTAACCCCGCGCCGGTTTACTACGGCCCGGGGCAATACTCAGGACCTGCGCGATAAACTGGATAACATCGCAGGACAACCAAGATCGATCTACGGATCGCGGGGGCGCGCCGAAGCACATGACGATGACCTTCATACCGGCTACACCAACAGCAAATCTGGCCGGGCCGAATACAACCAGTCAGACGCAGCCGGACTGCACCGCGACATAGCCCGACATAGAGGCGCCGCACACCCCCTATGCTTCACTGATGAAGTGATGGATCATGAATTCCCATAAGGGTTTAAACCCGTAAACATCGAATCATACGATGGCACCATAGACCCCGCGGTATGGATCTAGGATTTCCTTCTTCGAAGCCTTGGTGGCTTTCAAGCATAATATCCGTGATGAGTGGCTCGCCAGACACCTCGGCCAGGAGAAACCCAAGTCCATGGTAGCTCTTACGACACTAATGACCCGCTTTTGTGCGGGCGAGGACAGCTGGTTGGCTCGCAGTAGCACTATGCCACATTCTGGAACTTCAGATGTCCGGGACAATAATGGCAAGCCATGGCGCAACACACACAAGTGATGAAACAACAGCGACAACACCGAGGATACGGCGGTCAATGCCGGATTCAGCGGATCCAAATACGATCAACGGAAGAAGCCATTCAAGCGTAACAATCAAGGACCGTCCAGTCTGGACCGTATACTGGAGCGCTCGTGCCAAATTCATGGCACCCCGGACAAGCCAGCCAACCACACCAACAGAGACTGCTGGGTATTTAAACAGGCCCGCAAAATAAATGTTGAAAACAAGGACAAGGGGCTGCACAGCGACGATGACGATGAGCCCCAGCGTCCGAACATGGGGAGGCAGAAGAAATCCCCCCCCCCCCAGGTGAAAACGGTCAACATGATCTATGCCACCCACATCCCCAAGCGGGAACGGAAGCGAGCACTACGGGACGTATATGCGATGGAGCCAGTCGTCCCCAAATTCAACCCATGGTCAGCCTGTCCGATCACCTTTGATCGTAGGGATCATCCTACCAGCATCCGTCACGGCGGCTGAGCCGCATTGGTTTTAGACCCAATTATAGATGGATTTCACCTCACAAGAGTCCTTATGGACGGAGGCAGCAGCCTGAACCTACTTTATCAGGACACAGTGTGCAAAATGGGCATCGATCCTTCAAGGATTAAGCCCACCAAGACCACCTTCAAGGGTGTCATTCCTGGAGTAGAGGCTCGTTGCACGGGCTCTATCACATTGGAAGTGGTCTTCGGATCTCCGGATAACTTCCGTAGCGAAGAGCTAATCTTCGATATCGTCCCTTTCCGTAGTGGTTACCATGCCCTGCTCGGACGAACCGCATTTGCTAAATTCAATGCGGTACCACACTATGCATACCTCAAGCTCAAGATGCCAGGCCCGCGCGGGGTCATAACAGTCAATGGGAATATGGACCACTCTCTCCGTACAGAAGAACATACTGCGGCCCTTGCGGCAGAAGTACAATGCGGCCTCCTCCGGCAAACCACCAATCCGGCGATGACATTTTCAAGCTCCGTCAAGCGAGGGCGGAACACCCCGCAGCAAGATCAACAGGCACGGCAAGAGCAGGACTAGCAGTCCGGCCTCCGCTCAAATCCCATCAAAGCAGCATCTGTGCCATGTGTACACAATTACGCACTCAAAATACCATGGGCACAGGTGGAGGCATATCAGGGGCTCAATCAACCGTAGGGTATCACTTCATAACCTTTCCATTCACCCTTAAGGACATTGCTTTAGTGCAGCTTCTCCAGAATAGCCGGATGGTCAGACTTACATAGGAGAGGAAACCCAGGAGGCAACAGGCTTTGGGCACAGCAGGAAACACCCAGGTGGAATCTATTTACGATCATCATTCCTGCTTTATCTATCTGTACATAGCCTGCCCCTGGATAGGATATGTCAAATAATCCTATTTTCTCTCCGCTTAATGCATACATTGTAAACATACGCTTAAACGTATTATTCATCAATGGGAGACCACAAATAGCGTCAGCTTACTTATTTTTATTTGAGCATTTTTTATAAATGTCTATTTAATTTTGCATCCGTACACTTTGGTACATGTAGTTTGCCAGGGGCTTCTTATGGTACCCCATAATACGGCAAGTCAAGTCCGAACACTTTCAATAGTGTGCACCCCGAACTTATAGCATTATATGCATCAGCTCCGAATCATGTCTTGGGTTACGGTTGGGATAGCCCGGCTCCCTTGCTTTGGTGCCTTACGTTCCGTTAATTCGGCTAAGGTACCGTAGGGAGAACTACTGCGATTGTGCCCTGGTTCTGCCGGACAAGCACCTCAGTAGAGAAAGCACAAAATTGTCCGACATGATGTGGCAAGAGACTGGTCGCTATTCGAGAAGTCTTAAAATCCTCAAAGATTTTTCCTCTTTAGGCGTTAATTCGGCTTTGTCCGATATAGGCGTGTATAGCGCCCCAATTCGGCCTTCCGGATTCCAGGGGCTTCGCCGAAATTTAAAATCATATACTTCTATGGCTAAGTGAAGGTTATAAAGCCATATAGTCCGATTGCCTGGTTCGCTGCGCTGGACACCTCCTTAAGGGACCAAACATTTGGATAAAGAGTGTCCGGGTTTTCCACGAACACCCTAGTACTTGTTACATGGGGGCGGAAGCCGACGACTGGCCTACTTTCAGAATTTGATAAACAGCCGCACAGAAGGTAATATTTTAAATTACAAAAGCACTACATAGCGCAAGTAACTTCGTCTTTAAATTACAAACATGACAGAAGTGAATTCATTCAAAAATTATGTCTTTTGTACATTCATCGGCCACGAGGCAAGCACCCTTCATAACGTCATTATAATACTTCTCGGGGACGCGATGCGGCTTGCCCTCCGGCGCCCCGTCCTTCACCAGCTTCTCCGCATCCAGCTTGCCCCAATGCACCTTGGCACGGGCAAGGGCCCGGCGGGCACCCTCGATGCAAATGGATTGCTTGATGACTTCCAGTCGCGGACAGGAATCCACCATCCGCTTGATCGGGCCGAAGTAGCTGGTGGGCAGAAGCTCGCCAGGCCATATCTGGACTATGATATCTTTCATAGACACTTCGGCCGCCTTGTGGAGTTCGACCAACTGCTTCAGTTGGTCACTCAGAGGCATTGCATGCTCGGCCCCAGCATATTGGGACCAGAACAACTTCTCCGTTCAGCTCCCCTCCTGGGCACGGTAGAACTCCGCGGCATCTCATACGCTGCGTGGCAGGTCCATGAATGCCTCTGGAGAGCTCCGTATTCGAGTAAGTAAAAGAAAAGCCTCCTCCATATGTTTGCTTTGCATAAAAAATTTCTTACCCACCACTATTTTCTTGGCCTCCTGGATCTCTTGCTGAGCCCTCTCGGCTTTGGCCATGGCGTCTTTTGTATTTGTAAGGGCCTTCACAAGCTCGGCCTCCTTTGCTTTAAGCTCCCGCTCTGCAGACTCGAGCTTCTTGCCGAGCTCCTGGAGCTCTTCTTGTACCTCGCCCACTCGGGCCTCTTGCTTTTTGCGCTCCTCGAGTTCCAAGGCCGCTTTGTGTTCGGCCTCGGACAGCGCTTTCTTGAGAAACGCCACTCCGGTGGCGGCCTCTATTACCACATCACGACGTTTCGTCGTTAGCATAATCAAATTTTATTTACTATTTATTATATGAGAGAGGGGAACCATTCACCTTTGTTCTCTTCGAGCTGCCTCCTCGTGAGGCCGAGCTCTCCCTGTGCCCGCTCTAAATCCTGTGTCAGGCCAGCGATTTCGGCCGTGCGAGCAGCAGCGGCCAGCAGCATAGCCTGTTTATTTACATTCACACATAATGTTAGACTCCTATGGATTATAATTGACCCTCTGTTTGGTTTTTCTTTCCGAACACCAAACAGAGTATTAGGGGCTACTACCTATCGGGTGGCGATTTTACACGTTTTTACTCCTTACCTCAAATCTTGTTAGGAGGCTGGTGCAGGCTTCAGTTAGTCCGCTCTTGGCGGACGAAACCTTCTGAATCACCGCACTCATGAGAGTACGGTGCTCTTCATCTAGGGAAGCGCCTCGAAGCACTTCCAGCAGACAATCTGGCGCCTGGGGCACAACGGAAGTCCTTGATATAGACGGCCCTCCCTCCTTAACGAGGGGCTGCCCACCTAAGTGCGGAACCACTGAAGGCTCCGGAACAGTGTTCGGCTGAGAGCCCGGCTTGCCGTGGCCACCTCCGCCATCGTCGGGAGCCTTCAGGACAACACCTCCGTGTCGTCCACGGGACGAGGAGACGTGGCCGTCGGGAGTGTATTCATTGCTGACTCACTCAAGGATCCATCAGAAGACGACACTCCCGGATGGGCCCTGGCCGGACTGTATACAAGTTCGGCATTATAAACAAAATTATGAAGCGAAAATTACGATTGAGTGCGGATACTTACGACCGCACGAGGGGCTTCTTCCTGGGCAGCCACCCTTCCTCGCTATCGGCGGCGGTGGCGGAGTAGTCCGGAAGGGATGCTTTTCCCTTCTTGGACGTCCCAGTCTCCCCCACGAGGCGGCTTTCCTCTTATTCCCTCCTCGGACACGGGGAGGTGGTGTTTCTCCTTGTTCCTCCCCGCCTTCCCGGGAGGAATCCGCCTCATCGTCATCAGACGACAAGGGTATGACGGCCTTACGCCGGGGCCCCTCCTGGCCCCCCGATTCACTGTCTCAGGCCCCCCATCCTTTCCGGACGGGGCGGCCTCTTCTTCTTCTCCGTCCCCTTCGGGGGAGGAGTGCGCCTCGTCATCTTCGGACGAGGCTTGTGCAAACTTACTTCGGAGACCCTTTCGGGTCCCCGGGGCCTTCTTGTCGGCCTTATTCTCTGGCCCCTTATAGGGCAACGGGACCAGCATCTTTGTCAGAAGATCATTGGCTGGACTTTCCGGAAACGGAGCCAGACTATCTATCTGCTCCGCTGTCTCCACATACTCCTAAAACAAATATGCACAATCACTTAGGGATTTCCCATGAGTACATTGGGAAGAACCGGACCCGGTGGCAGCCTCAGAACTCACCTGGGTAGGTTGCCGTGCGGCATGGAGCCCGCGGTCCTCGATTATGGGAGGAGGTACCTCGGTGGCCTTGAACAATGCCTTCCACGCGTTCTTGTGCTTCATGCCGTAGAGCCTCTGGAGCGTCCGGTGTTCGGCTAGGACGAATTCCAACAGATTGAATGCCCGCCTTTGGCACGGCAGTATCAGGCGAATGAGCATGACTTGGATCATGTTAACGAGCTTGATGTTCTTGTCCTTCATGCCCTTGACGCAGGTGATGAGTCCGGTCAGCTCTGCAGATTTGCCCCATAACAGGCCCTTCTGTTCCCAGGAGGTGAGCCGCATAGGGGTTCCAGATCGGAACTCGGGGGACGGTGCCTAGTTGGCGTCGCGTGGCTCGGTGATGTAGAACCACCCCGATTGCCACCCCTTCACGGTTTCCGCAAAGGAGCCTTCAGGCCAGGTGACATTAGGCATTTTGCCCACCATGGCTCCTCCGCACTCTCTTGTTGGCCGCTTACAATCTTTGTCTTCACGCAGAAGGTTTGCAGCCACAAGCCGAAATGAGGCTTGATGCGGAGGAAAGCCTCGCACACGACAATGAACTCCGAGATGTTGAGGACGAAGTTCGGAGCTAGATCATGAAAGTCTAGCCCGTAGTAGAACATAAGCCCACGAATGAAGGGGTGGAGTAGAAACCCCAGTCCACGAACGAAGTGGGCAAGGAACACGACCCTCTCGTGGGGTCCTGGAGTTGGAATGACCTGCCCCTCGTCTGGTAGACGGTGCGCTATGTCTGCGGCCAAGTATCCGGCCGCCCGGAGATTCGCGATCTTCTTCTCTGTCATGGTGGAAGCCACCCACTTGCCTCCTACTCCGGACATGACTAACTGTGCAGAGAAGACCTGGACTAGGGCGCTGGAGCTCGAGGGGGCAAGAGTATGCGATGGGAGGAAGAAGGCGTGGGTAAAAATGAGGAACTCTTATCCCTTTATAGAGGCGACGAAAGCGGTGCGCCTCCCCACTAGCCTGTTGAGAATCGCTTACTTCCCAAGTGCCACGTTTGATGGCACAGGAGGATTACCCATACCCGTATTGATGAGAATCCCGTGATAAGGGGACATGATCTCTGCTTTGACAGGACGTGTCAAGGAAACCGCCTCGCAATACACGCTATGGTTGGTTGTGAAGAAACGGTTCGAGTAATGACCTGGCCCTAATGGCATGCCACGTCGTCTAAAAGTTGTCAGCTGGAGTGTCATTCTCTCTATGGTGGTATGTGAAGATCATTTTGCAGATCCGGACACGGTCTACGTGTTCGATGATAACCTTGGAGTATTCAGAGGAGGACCCGCCTTGCAATGCCGAAAACAAGACTGCGCGCTGGACTCATCATCATTGAAGCCTGGTTCAGGGGCTACTGAGAGAGTCCTGGATAAGGGGGTATCCGGACAGCCGGACTATATACATCGTCCGGACTATAGAAGAGTCAAGATACAAGACTCAAGACTTCGGCTCATGTCCGGATGGGACTCTCCTTTGCGTGGAAGACAAGCTTGGCAATCCGGATATTATGTTTCCTTCCTTGTAACCGACTCCATGTAAACCCTAGCTCTCCGTTGTCTATATAAACCGGAGAGCATGGTCCTTAGAAGGCCGATCACAATTACAATCATACCATCATAGGCTAGCTCTTAGGGTTTAGTCTCTATGATATCGTGGTAGATCTACTCTTGTATTCCACATATCTTCAATATTAATCAAGCAGGAAGTAGGGTTTTACCTCCATCGAGAGGGCCCGAACCTGGGTAAACATTCTGTCCCTTGCTTCCTGTTACCATCAGCCTAATACGCACAGATCGGGACCCCCTACACGATATCCGCCGGTTTTGACACCGACAACTGGGCCTTCTTCACAGGTACCGGCCTTGCTTCATATCGCCAGACGAGGGCCCCACCTTGCGCCACACTCTATTGCCACCGATGGCGACCGGAGACCAAGGACGCCGCCGATGGGATAGAGAGGTCGCCAGCGGTTCCCCCGACGACCACGAGTCCTCTGCCGGGGGCAGGCCCTGAGGCACCTCCCCAGCAAAGGGCCTACCTCCTGAGAACGCCTTGCTCCGAGTGCCGCGGGGGCGAGCCCGGATCTTGGCCCCTCTCCTGCAGCCCCCAGTGCCCTCCTCCTGAGGGATAGGAGGCTGCAACGTTGGGGCAGTCATCTGCTATGGCGACCTGTACCTCCTGCGACCCATGGTTAGCGTAAGCCTGCCCCTGAGGAATTGGTGGTACCAGATAGTTGCTGCCACCAGCGTGGTCGTCGATGCTCCAATGGGGTTCCTGAAAGAGCCCAGCCTCCGACGCCTCTTTGCCCTAGGTTGGCCCAAGGAACAAGCCGTGGTCCTCTTCCAGCGCGCGCCCTTGATCCACCATGTGGGGTACATAAGCTTCCGGGGCCACCACCCCGAACGCCTCGTTGTAGTGCCCCATGCGCCACATAGTCCTGCTTGAAGTGTTGTCTTGGGGGTGGTAGCGTGGCGGCCCGCTAGGGCCGTGGGCTATAGCGAATGCTCCGGCCGGAGGTGGAGCCGGCACTGCTGGTCGCCCGGCACTGACGGCCAAGTTAGCGCTGGGGAGGCCTTGGAACACAATCGGGGTTGCGCGGGTGCTTACAGGGCCTCCATACGGCCTGCCCTGGATCTGGGGTGGCAGCTGGATGCAGAAGGGATGAGCTCCCGAGGCAGCGGAGCCTAGGAGCTCTGCAATTTGCTTCAGTAGCACGTCGTGGGCGCCCTCCAGCAGCCTGCATCGTAGTAGTTCCCGGGCCACCATGAGTGCGGCTCTTGCGTTCGCCTGCTCCCGTTGGGTGTACGGTGTTGTGGCCGCGGCGTGGCTTGAAGCCCTTGCTGCTGACCGCACCTGCCGCCGCGTGAGGGCAGGCGGTGCCTGGCCGCATCGCCCGTGGCCTGCAGCGCCCTACGGAGCGCGGGCTGCCTGGGGCACAAGGTTGAGGTCGCCCTGGGCAGGCGGCTCGGCATGGGAGGGCCAGGCCGCCCAGGGGTCGGCATTGCCCGTTGGGTCGCCGGGCATGAGCATGACGACGCGATGGAGCGCGAGGCGGCGGAAGAAGCGATTCCGGTGCACCCCTACCTGGCGCGCCAAATGTCGGATTTCGGGTTCCGGCCGACCCTTTGAGGTTCGAACTCTAGGGTCCGCGTGGAGATCACTCCCCTACCTACTCACGTCTCGTCGCCTCGCTAGGATCTAAGCAAGCGAAGATGAACAACACAAAAGACACGAGATTTATACTGGTTCAGGCCACCATTGTGGTGTAATACCCTACTCAAGTGTGTGGTGTGGTGGATTGCCTCTGGGGCTGATGATGAACAATACAAAGGAAGAACAGCCTCACGAGGGATGTTCTTGTGGAGGTGATGCCTCTTGGGATGGATTGGATCCGGATCGCCCTCTATTTTGGTGGCTAGCCCTATTTATAGAGCGAGGCCCTGGTCCTCTTCCCAAATATTGAGCGGGAAGGGCGCCAACAATTGGCCATTTTGAAGGGGAACATCTAGTACACTTATCCTGACTAAAGTTGGTCCTCGCCTGCCAAAGACTCTGACAATGACGCCGTCTTGGGATCCATGGTGACCTCCATCCTGCCGTTCTGCTGGTCTTGGTCTTGTTGCACTGAAATGGTAGCCTTTGCCTGGTACCTTGGCCTGTGCATGCTCCCTTTGCACCAAAGGGGAAACAAGGACACTGCGCAGGCCGGCGCCCGCCTGGCTTCGGTCGTCATGGCTTGCGTCATGGGTACCTCACGAGGTACCCCCGCCTTGATCTCTCCGCCTTCTCGCGAGCCTTCTTGATGAGGCTGAGCCTAAGGAAGCTGTTTGTCGTCCGCCCTGCGAGGCTTGGCCCCTCGCGAGGGTCTTGAGCTTGTATTGATGAAGATGGGCCGCACTGGGCCACTCCTTGAGCCACGCTGTAGGCCGCAGGCAGGCAAGTCTGGGTACCCCCGTTCCCAGAACGCCGACATTATCCTAAGAAGTCACCGCATGCAGTATCATTTCATGTATATGATGAATTCAGAGAAATGTCTTTACGTAATTTTTGCGCGGTGTGTAGGATACCTTATGAGGATGAATTAGACGAACCCCATCGTAAAGATGTGGATGGCTTTGTTAATACTATTGTTGTAGAGGAGCCAAAGAAGGGTTCCGAGGCAAAAGTCTCTAGCATACACTTTCCTGTTTTACGCTACTTAGCCATATTTGCTAGTAGATGCTTGATTGGTCGTGGAAATAGTGGAAACTTAAGTGTTCCTGATATTATCATTCTTCAACATGCCTTGCTTGGAGAAAATACTTTTAGTATGGGTGCCCTCGTTGCTAAACAGCTAGCCCTGAATCATACAAAAGGCCCCATATTTGGAGGTATCTATGATGCACGTCTTGCTAGGCATTTTAAGATACCCATTAGTCATCTTGAGAAAGAGGAGACAATGTTGCCTCCTCACATTTTAGATTACAAGAGCATGGTAGCACACAAGTTTATCATCGACAATGAATAGAGGATGCTCTTGTATAAAATTAGATTCAATAAGAAACACATTAAGATTATTATTTTGCCTGCGCCTCTGTTGTTTGATTTGCTTGCAGAAAATTTTCTCGTCACACCGGAAGCCCAAGCTTTTACTCTAGAACCTGAACCTGAGCCGGAACCTGAACTAGACCCTTATCGTGCATCATCTGTCCAGTGGGATTTGGAGATGACCAGCCAGTGGTATCCTGATTACACCTCTCATTACACCGGGGAGAGTAGCGGCGGTCCTTGGTATTAGACCAACTTAGGCCAAAAGCCTAAGCTTGGGGGAGTATGTATTTCTCACCGACTTTACATTCATGTTTACACACTAGTTGTCGGTGATCATACTCTTTCATTGTATTATCCATGTTAGTTTAAATTTCCTTTTTTTAGTTTTTTCCAGTGTGTTTGATAAACCTTGAGAAAAACCAAAAAAAATAGTTAGTTTAATTTCCGTGCTTGTAGTAGAAATTAAAATGAAAACCCAAAAATATTTCTAGTTCTTCTTCTTTCTTGTTGGGAGCTTTCCCGTGTAAATAGTTTTATTTTCTTTTCTTTCCTTTGAGGGTCGAGAAGACCATATTGAAAATGTTTAGTGGCTCACATATGCATGATTATTTATTTAACTTAGAGCCCATATTACTTGTCTTCTCTTTTGAGTTGAATGCTTGCAGATTCCAGCTTAGTCCAATGCACGTGCACTCTTATTATTATACACGTCGTTCGGTCGTGTAAGTGAAAGGCAATAATGACGACATATGATGGACTTATTGGGATGAGAGAAGCTGGTATGAACTCGACCTCTCTTGTTTTTGTAAATATGATGAGTTCATCGTTCCTGAGTCGATCGTCGGTATCCAATACCTTGTTCAATCTCGTTACCGGCAAGTCACTTTACTCGTTCCGTAACACATCATCCCGTGATCAACTCCTTGGTCACATTGCGCATATGATGATGTCCTACCGAGTGGGCCCAGAGATACCTCTCCGTTTACACGGAGTGACAAATCCCAGTCTCGATCCGCATAAAACAATAGATACTTTCGGAGATACCTGTAGTGCACCTTTATAGCCACCCAGTTACGTTGTGACGTTTGATACACCCAAAGCACTCCTACGGTATCCAGGAGTTACACGCTCTCATGGTCGAAGGAAGAGATACTTGACAGTGGCAAAGCTCTAGCAAATGAACTACACGATCTTTTGTGCTAGTCTTAGGATTGGGTCTTGTCCATCACATCATTCTCCTAATGATGTGATCCCGTTATCAATGACATCCAATGTCCATAGCCAGGAAACCATGACTATCTGTTGATCACAACGAGCTAGTCAACTAGAGGCTCACTAGGGACATATTGTGGTCTATGTATTCACACGTGTATTACGATTTCCGGATAATACAGTTATAGCATGAATAAAAGACAATTATCATGCACAAGGAAATATAATAATAATACTTTTATTATTGCCTCTAGGGCATATTTCCAACACCCGGGTCTATTCTCATCATATCAATCTCCATTACTTTATTACTTGCTTTGTTTTTACTTTGCCTTTTACTTTTCACTTTGCATCTTTATATCAAAAATACCAAAAATATTATTTATCATCTCTATCAGATCTCACTCTCGTAAGTGACCGTAAAGGGATTGACAACCCCTAATCGCGTTGGTTGCGAGGAGCTATCGTTTTGTGTAGGTACGAGGGACTTGTGCGTGGTCTCCTACTAGATTGATACCTTGGTTCTCAAAAACTGAGGGAAATACTTACGCTACTTTGCTGCATCATCCTCTCCTCTTCGGGGAAATCCAACGCAATGCCCAAGAGGTAGCACTGGCTTTGCATGTTTACAACAACAAGAGCAAACAGAGTTTGTAAAAGTTTTTCTTTATCACTTTCAGTCTATCAACTGAATTGCTTGAGGACAAGCAAAGGTTTAAGCATGGGGGAGTTGATACGTCTCCAACGTATCTACTTTTCCGAACACTTTAGCCCTTGTTTTGGACTCTAACTTGCATGATTTGAATGAAACTAACCCGGATTGATGTTGTTTTCAGCAGAACTGCCATGATGTTGTTTTATGTGTAGAAAAGAAAAGTTCTTGGAATGTCCTAAAAATCCACGGAGTCACTTTTTGGAATTAATAAGAATTTATGGGTGAAAGAAATACACCTGGGGGCCCACACCCTGTCCACGAGACAGCCCCCCCCCTATAGGGCGCACCCTCCTATCTCGTGGGCCCCCTGGACCTCCACCGACCTCAACTCCAACTCCATATATTCCGTCTCGGGGAGAAAAAAATCGAAGAGAAAGTTTCATCGCGTTTTACGACACGGAGCCGCCGCCAAGCCCTAATCTCTCTCGGGAGGGATGATTTGGAGTCCGTTCGGGGCTCCGGAGAGGGGGATTCGTAGTCGTCGTCATCATCAACCATCCTCCATCACCAATTTCATGATGCTCACCGCCGTGCGTGAGTAGTTCCATCGTAGGCTTGCTGGACGGTGATGGGTTGGATGAGATTTACCATGTAATCAAGTTAGTTTTGTTAGGGTTTGATCCCTAGTATCCACTATGTTCTGAGATTAATGTTGTTATGACTTTGCTATGCTCAATGCTTGTCACTAGGGCCCGAGTGCCATGATTTCAGATCTGAACCTATTATGTTTTCATGAATATATGTGTGTTTTTGATCCTATCTTGCATGTCTATAGTCACCTATTATGTGTTATGATCCGACAACCCCGAAGTGAGAATAATCGGGATACTTCTCGGTGATGACTGTAGTTTGAGGAGTTCATGTATTCACTATGTGTTAATGCTTTGGTCCGGTTCTCTATTAAAAGGAGGCCTTAATATCCCTTAGCTTCCACTAGGACCCCACTGCCACGGGAGGGTAGGACAAAAGATGTCATGCAAGTTCTTTTCCATAAGCACGTATGACTATTTACGGAATACATGCCTACATTACATTGATGAACTGGAGCTAGTTCTGTGTCACCCTATGTTATAGCTATTACATGAGGAATCACATCCGGCATAATTATCCATCACTTATCCATTGCCTACGAGCTTTTCACATATTGTTCTTCGTTTATTTACTTTTCCGTTGCTGTTGTTACAACTACTACAAAACCCCAAAAACTATTATCTTTACTTTTGCCACCGTTACCTTTATTATCATACTAATTTGCTACTAAATACTTTGCTGCAGATACTAAGTTATCCAGGTGTGGTTGAATTGACAACTCAACTGCTAATACTCAAGAATATTCTTTGGCTCCCCTTGTGTCGAATCAATAAATTTGGGTTGAATACTTTACCCTTGAAAGCTGTTGCGATCCCCTACACTTGTGGGTTATCAACCACCTGGGTATTCCCTTGTACGCAAGCCTCTTGCCTCCTTGGTGTTCCTTCCCGTGGTGAGTCCGATGATCAGACTCTCTGAAGGGTTTGCCCGGAAGTAGGGTCCTGAAAAAGAAAGATGACAAAGGTGTGCGGGTCTTGTGACGGTTGAGCCGCACTGTGGACCGCATCATCGTCATGCCTCCGCCTATGTCCGTGGTATTTTGAGTGCGTAGTTGTGTATGCGCGGCACAAATGCCGCCTGGATGGGATTAGGATGGAGGCCAAATTTCTAGTCGAGCTCTAGTCGCGCCGGACGATCCTGTTGCAGAGTATTCCTGACTCGCTTAACGGTGTCCGTGGTTTTTATCGCCGAGTTCACGGTCTGTCGAAGAAGGCTGCTTTGTACTTCTGCTGCGAGGGCCTCAGTGTGCTCCTCCATACTGAGAGAGCGGTCTGTGTTTCCATCGACTGTTATAACCCCGCGAGGTCCTGGCATCTTGAGTTTGAGGTATGCATAGTGTGGTACCGCGTTGAATCGAGAAAATGTGGTTTGTCCAAGTAGTGCATGATAGCCACTATGGAAAGGGACGATATCGACGATTAACTCCTCGCTCCGGAAGTTATCCAGAGATCCAAAGACCACTTCCAGTGTTATTGAGCCCATACAACAGGCCTCTACACCTGGGATTACACCTTTAAAGGTGGTTTTTGTGGGTTTGATCCTTGAGGGATCGATGCCCATTTTACGCACTGTGTCCTGATAAAGCAGGTACAGGCTGCTGCCACCGTCCATGAGGACTCGCGTGAGGTGGAATTCGTCAATGATTGTGTCGAGGACCAATGCGGCTGAACTGCCATGACGGATACTGGTAGGATGATCTCTGCGATCAAAAGTGATCGGGCAGGATGACCATGGGTTGAACTTTGGGGTGACTGGCTCCATTGCATAGACGTCCCGTAGTGCACGCTTTCGTTCCCGCTTGGGAATGTGGGTGGCATCAATCATATTTACCGTTTTCACTTGGGGAGGAAATTTCTTCTGTCCCCCTGTGTTCGGCCGCCGGGGCTCCTCGTCGTCCTTGCTATGGAGCCCCTTGTCCTTGTTTTCGGCATTCAACTTGCCGGCCTGTTTGAACACCCAGCAGTCTCTGTTAGTGTGGTTGGCTGGTTTATTAGGGGTGCCGTGAATTTGACACGAGCGGTCGAGTATGCGGTCTAGACTAGACGATCCTGGATTGTTTCTTTTGAATGGCTTTTTCCGTTGACCGGACTTGGAGCCGCTGCCGGCATTGACTGCCATGTCTTCGGTGTTGTCACCATTGTTCCAATGCTTATGCCTGTTGCGCCGTGGCTTGCCGTTGCTGTTGCGGATATCTGAAGTGACGGAGTTTCTTGGCGTGGTGCTGCTGCGAGCCAGCCAGCTGTCCTCGCCCGCGCAAAAGCGGGTCATGAGTATCGTGAGGGCTGCCATGGACTTTGGCTTTTCTTGGCTGACGTGTCGGGCAAGCCACTCGTCGCGGATGTTATGCTTAAAGGTCGCTCGGGCTTCGGCATCCGGACAGTCGACGATTTGGTTCTTTTTAGTTAGGAACCGAGTCCAGAATTTCCTGGCTGACTCTTCGGGTTGTTGGGTTATGTGACTTAAGTCATCAGCATCCGGTGGTCGCACGTAAGTGCCCTAGAAGTTGTCGAGGAATGCGTCCTCCAGGTTTTCCCAGCTGCCAATGGAGTTCGCCGGCAGGCTATTCAGCCAATGTCGGGCCGATCCTTTGAGCTTAAGGAGAAGATATTTGATGGCATGTAGATCATCTCCGCGGGCCATGTGAATGTGGAGAAGGAAATCTTCAATCCATACTGTGGGGTCTATTGTGCCATCGTATGATTCGATGTTTACGGGTTTAAACCCTTCAGGGAATTCATGATCCATTACTTCATCGGTGAAGCAGAGGGGGTGTGCGGCGCCTCTATGCGGGCTATGTCACGACGCTGTTCAAATAAGTCTGGTATGTTGTGTTCGGCCCGGCCAGACTTGTTGTTAGTATATCCGGCATGACGGTCATCGTCACGTGTTGTGGCGTGCCCCCGCGATCGGTAGATTGATCTTGACTATCCTCCTTTGTTTTCCAGTATGTCTCGCAGGTCCTGCGTGTTGCTCCGGACCTTAGTGTATTGGCGTCGGGGTGCGGTCTGGTGTTCGGGTTGATACGCCGCTTTATCTCGGCCACGGGGTGGCCGGTCAGCCTCATCCTGTGCTGGTAGTGTAGGCTATAGGGCCTCCTCCTCGAGTTGAGGTAGCAACTTGTGCTTGGGGTAAACTTTGGTTTGGCGCTCGAGTCCATATTCCTCGGCTGCCAGGACCTTAGTCCATCTGTCTGTGAGCAGATCTTGATCAGCTTGGAGCTGTTGCTGCTTTTTCTTTAGGCTTCTTGCAGTGGCTATAAGCCGGCGCTTGAAGCGCTCCTACTCGACGGGATCCTCAAGCACGATAAATTCATCGTCGCCGAGGCTCACCTCGTCTTCGGAAAGAGGCATATAGTTGTCATCCTCCAAGTCTCCGTCTGTTGCCTATTCATCTGGGCTAGCTTGCCCGTCCTCCTGTTCGGCCTGTTCGAAGTTAGGCTGATCGGGGTTGTATTCGTCTTTGGCACCATCCGGATTGCTGTTGTCTCTTGTGCCGATATTGCTATGGCGGGGCTTGGAGCGGCGCCGATGATGCCCAAGCTTTGATTGCTTGGGTCTATTCTAATAACACCCCTTAAGAGCTTATTCTGCACACCGAATCGCTTATTCTGCTAACACTCCATCGTACAGCGCACAACAAACTGAACCGCATCGTGAATAGAAAAAAACCCACCTCACCCCCTCCACCATCTTCCTCCCGAACCCATCCCACTCCCTCCACCTTATCCCCCATGACCCGAACCCACTGCCCTCCTAGCTCCTCCCCAGCCGCGCCATGGCCCTGCCTCCCCAGATCCACTACCTCCCCGCCCGCCCCGGCCACCACCCACCGT
>NC_041383.1:575264294-575287187 GCF_002162155.2 Triticum dicoccoides | reverse complement strand
GCGCCCGGCCACTACCCACCGTGACCCGCCCTCGGCCACCACCTACGGTCACTTGCCCCGCTCCACCCCGTCCGACCGGCGCGCCTCCTCTACTCCACCCACGGTGCCACCCATCCCCTGACCCGCCACTAGATGAGATCTGGCCTGCCCCGACGCGTCCAGCAAGCCGATGGTTGCCGCTCCCCCGGATCTGCAGGGCATGTGCGTGAGGAGCGTTGCACCGGCCTCCCCAACCTCTTTCATCCACGGGATCCGGTCCTGCCTCCTCGGCCCTTCTCCGACTCCGTTTCGTGGCCATAGTGCACACCAGAGTCCCCCCGATCTGGCTTCCTCCGGTACCTGCAGCTCGGCCCAGAACGGCATGCGGCTCGGCTGATGGTGGCTTGCAGTACGCCGACGCCCTTTGTGCTCGCCACTGATGCCCTCTGTTCTCTCCACCGACATCTCCTTCTTCATCCATAGGTCTGGGCACTCCCGCTACCCTCGCATCCAGCGCAGGTGGGGACGAGCCCCGGCCACCATGCTCCCCTATCCTATGACCTCTCTCTCCAATGTCTTGTGCTGGATGCCTATCAACTGTGGCGTCCGGCTCTGGTGTAGTCAACATCGCCGATGAACGGCGTGCTCCCCGTTCCTCCTCTCCGGTATGAGAAATTCAAGGTCGTCGCTGCAGCAGTCTGCTTGCCACCTCTCTCACGAACCATTGCATCCTTGCCAAGCAGTTTGCTATGTTTCTTTCTTCAGTTATTTTTGTATGAAAAATGCTAACTTTTCGTTAGTAGTTTGACCTTTTGTGTTTCAGATCTTTGTTGTGCGCCTGGATGTGAAGTGCAATGCACCCGGATCCCGCGAGCAGTGCGCCGCGCGCCCTGGTGTGGTTGATCCACGGCCACCGCCGAAACAAAATGTGATTTGTGCACCCTGTTGACACTTTGCTCGTAATTTTTGTGTGCAAGTCGCGTGCGTGCCGAGTTGAGGTGAATGTGTTGTGTTGGCTGAGATGTAGTATGGTCGGCAATGAGATTTGTCGTGCGCTTCACTGATTTTGTGTGTTCCTAAAGAAAAAATCATAGTGCAATGTAGTCTATTGTTATTTTCTCTTGTGGTTTAGCTTGCTTATTTTTGCAGGAGGAAAAGCATGCAGTTTGGTTGAATGCCGTGTTGCATTTCTTTTGCAATTTTCTCATGCAGTTTGGAGCGAGCCTCCCTCTCGTGAAGTCCTTCGGCACATCCATGCAGCACGGCAAGTGAGTGTGTGCAATCCACGACACTTGGGTCGCTTGTGGCCGTCGTGCAATGCCCATGCTACTCCCCCTTGGGGAGCTTTGTGTTTTTTTCATGCAGTGTGGTTGTGTGAATCATGCAGCTCATTTCTGATTTGTGCGTGCGTATGTTTTTTAGTGTGAGTTCCCGCGGTTTGAAAAAAATAGATGCAATGCAGTGTGGAACAAGAATGCAGTCCACCCACCTCCTCCCCGCAGTGCAAAATTCAATATTAACCAAAAAAATATATATGCAGTGCACTAAGGGAATACCAAAAAACTACATAGAGAAAAAAGAAAGAGGAAAATGCAGTGCACTCTGGTCTTATAAAAAGCCCACTGTGAAGGGCTTTGAAGTCCACATCATTTGGAAAAAAATGTATTTACAAAAGTTTTCACTGTGTCATCCGTTCAAGACGCTTAAAATAGTGAAAAAAGAAACTAATGCTGCACACTTTCGAGAGTTCTTGCGGTTCACTTTGAAGAGTGTTGCATTTCACTTCCTTGTCTAAGAAAAATTAAGTCTGACAAAAGAAACGATGAAGTGCACTTGTCCATCTGATGCAGTATGGTTTTCAGTCTAAAAGCAGTGCGGTTTTCTTCCCTCGTCTTCAAAGATTTACGTCCCACAAAAAAGAAACCATGCAGTTCTCTTACCCGTGTGATGCAGTGCATTTTTTCGTCTGTGGCAGTGCGGTTTTCAGTCGGATGAAGTACCCACGTCGATTTGGGTGTCGAGAAAAACAGAGTGTCCGCATTTCGGTAAATTCGAAATTCCTCTTAAACCATAAAGAATTAGAGAGAGTGTTATACATGAAAGAGTTGCGTATCGTCGATATCTTTCCAATGGCATACCGTTTGAATCATTCCGATCAGCGGTTTGCAAAAATTTCGCCAAAAACGGCCGCTGCCACTCATCGTCCGCCGCACGATTTACAAAATTAACTTAAAACCATAAGGAATTTCAAAAATATTTCAACATATGAAAGTTGCTCCTCGTTCGTAGCTTTCCAACGGCATATCACACGCCTCGTTTCGACAAACATTTCAAAAACTGGAGCGAAAACTGTACCGAAAATTTGAAAAAATTTGAAAAACAGAATTCCGCGATTTAGTAAATTTGAAACTGCTCTTAAACCGTAAGGAATTAGAGAATCATTTATATATGAAAAAGATGCGCCTCAACAATATCTATCAAACGGCGTATCATTTGCTTCATTCTGACAAGCGGTTTAGAAAAAACTATGAAAAAACGCTCGCTGCCACTCGTCATCCGCCGCACCATTTTCAAAACTGCTCTTAAACCGTGTGGAATCTCGAAAACTGTTCAACATGTCTAAGTTGCGCCTAATCCATAGCTTTTCAACGGTATATTATACGCTTCGTTTCGATAAACAATCAAAAAATTAAAGCGAAAACAATACCAGAAAAACACTGCGTGCAGATTTTTCCGACGCGAAGTTCACTAGTCTATATTGCAGTGCTTGTTGTCAAGAAGATGCAGTGCACTTGCGTTCAGCATGCAGTGCGGAAGTGGTGTGCAGAATAGTTATTCTGCTAATATTAGCAGAATAGACCGTCTGTATATATATGAAGAGGTGGTTGTCCAGCGCCCTGTGGGCGGTGATTCCTGTTCTTCTCCTGCATCGTCGTCCATATTGTCGATGTCTTTGGAGTCAAAGTCGAGCACGTCGGTTAAATCATTGACAATGGCTATTAAGTGGGTGGTGGGTGGGTAACGAATTTCTTCGTCATCCGCTTCCCACTCAAGCCGGATATAGTTCGGCCAAGAGTCTCCTGACGAAGAGAGAGAGACCTTAATGAATTTAGCACGTCACCGAGGGGTGAATTCCATAATCGGTGCCCAATCAGATTCGATGGGCATGGATGCACGCGGTTCGGACCCTGAAGCCGAAGATGAGTCCGGGGGCCGGTGACACAGATTTCCTTAGAGGCGGAGTCTGTGTTCGGCTCCAAAGCCGATGAGTGTGCGGCCTCCGCAGCGGGGTCCATCCACCCGTCCTCGGATTGCGCGATCTGCTCCAGATTGAAGTCCGGAGCTACCGCAGGTGCGATATCCTGAAAAATTTCCGACATCATATCTAAGTCGTGCTCGTCGTGGCCGTTCGACCCTCCTGACACAGGCCCGAATCTGTCGAAGATCAAGTCTCTGCGGATGTCGGCCGTGTAGTTAAGATTTCCGAACCTGACCTGATGGCCAGGGGCGTAGCTGTCGATCTGCTCCAGATGGCCAAGCGAGTTGGCCCGCAGTGCGAAGCCGCCGAACACGAAGATTTGTCCGGGGAGAAAAGTCTCACCCTGTACCGTATTGTTGTTGACGATTGAAGGAGCCATCAAACCTTGCAGCAACGACACAGAGGAACTCTCAATGAAAGCACCAATGTCGGTGTAAAAAACAGCGGATCTCGGGTAGGGGTTCCCGAACTGTGCGTCTAAGGCTAATGGTAACAGGAGGCTGGGGACACGATGTTTACCCAGGTTCAGGCCCTCTCGATGGAGGTAATACCCTACTTCCTGCTTGATTGATCTTGATGATATGAGTATTACAATAGTTGATCTACCACAAGATCGTAGAGGATAAACCCTAGAAGCTAGCCTATGATTCTGATTGTTCATGTCCTACGGACTAAATCCTCCGGTTTATATAGACACCGGAGGGGGATAGGGTTGCACAGAGTCAGTTACAGAGAAGGAGATCTAACATCCGAACCGCCAAACTTGCCTTCCACGCAGAGGAGAGTCCCATACGGACACAGGACAAAGTCTTCAATCTTGTATCTTCATAGTCCAACAGTCCGGCCAAAGTATATAGTCCGACTGTCCGGATACCCCCTAATCCAGCACTCCCTCAACAAGCCCAGCAAAGACAGGCATCACCTGGAAGCCAACTAAAAATCCATGATGGTGGCGAAGCAGCCCGCCTCCCACCAGGCTCTCAGATCCTAGATGATCATGCTCACCACTCCAGCCAGATGTCTACCTTGTATTGCTTCCAATTTGGTTAAATTGCATCTGCTTAGCTTACACATTATACCTTTGAATATGACATGCCTTTCTGTTTTTGGTACATACTAGTACATCTGTGTATTAACCATGTTCTTACATCAAACTAATGTTCTTTTGTATCCCTCATCCATAACTTATGATGAGGCAGTCAGGCAAGTGCACTACTCCTCGTTTAAAAAATGCAGCGTCAGCCTCCCGACAAGATTCTCAAGAAACAGCAAGGCTAGATGAAGATAGTGAATGTAGCTATGTAGTTGATTACCGCATTTCCCGTACACTAGCATCGCAGGTGCTTGCTCTAACTTGGCAGCGTGATATGTGGTTGCATGTTGCATATGGTGTCTAGATTGTAATTCTTCCAATCTGGTAAAACTGCATGTGCTATTCTTCTTAGCTTATACATTATACCTGTTAATGTGACATGCCTTCCTGTATTTAGTACATAGTACATCTTTCTATTAAGCATGTCCTTACATAAAACTATTGTTTTTTTGTATCCTGCATCAATCAATATGATGAAACACCTTTAGTATATGCAGTGCGATATTAGTTGCATCTTTCATATGATTTATAGCATGCCCTGCTTCTAATTTGTTGAAATTCCATTTATGATGGGCTGCTTTTAACTTGGCAGAGTCATATTGGTTTCCTCTTTCATGTGGTGTCTAGCTTGCATTGCTTCTTATTTGTTGGAATGGTTTCTGCTTAGTTTACACAAACAGTTGTGAACATGCCAAGCCGTCCTGGTATCATGTGTTTGCCTTACATCAAAGTAGTGACTGTCAGTATCATGCATGAATGAGTTCTGAAGAGAGAACTTTATTGCTTTTTCTTGTCAGTTTTACTTGACAATTCAAAATCAATAAAGCGGAAGGAAGTTAGCAAGGCAGCGGATAAAGGTGCTCCTTCCAAACGGAGGGCCTCTACAGTTTCTACTCCTCCATCCCCCCAAGATGATTTCCAAGACAACACATGCATAGACACTCAATGTAGTTGTGTTTATGATGAGCACGTCTCCCCTAGTGCACCATTACCGGTGCTCCCTCTAACTTGGCACTGTTATATGTGGTTGCATGTTATGTGTGATGTCTAGCTTGATTGCTTCTATTGTTGAATTCCATCTGCTTACTTTACACATTATACTTGAATAAGATACGCGTTCCTTTTTCTAGAACATACAATATCTGTCTATCACACCATGTTCTTACATAAAATTACTACTGTTATGTAACCTGCAACAATCACTTATCATAAGACATGTTTGACTTTGGAGTGTGATATAGGTTACATCTCGCATTTTTTCTAGCTTGTACAACTAATTTGTTGAAATGGCACTTATGATGAGATAGTTTTAACTTGGTAGAGAGATATTCATTGCATCTTTCATATGGTGTCTAGCTTTCATTGCTTCTAATTTGTTGAAATGCCTTCTCCTTAGTTTACACATCATAAGCTGTGAATATGCAATGGCACTAATGACGAGAGACCTCTAACTTGGTAGTGTGATGTTGTTTGCATCTTGCATATGATTTATTCCTTGTACTGCTTCACATTTATTTAAACACCATTTATGATGAGACACTGTTAACTTGGCAGAGCGATATTTGTAGCATCTTTCCTATGGTGTCTACCTTCCATTGCATTGCTTCTAATTTAGTGAAATGTCTTATGCTTAGTTTACACATCATAGTTCTGGTTATCTCTTCCATCCTGTTTTTCGTACATATTACATCCTCCTATCATGTGGTTGTCTAACATCAAAGTTTAGTTCATCTGTATCACGCATCAATTTGTTCTAAATAACTAAACTGTTATTTGTTATTCTTGTCGGCTTGACTTAACATGGCATAGAGAAAGAGGAAGAAACACAGAATGGCAGGGAATGGGAAGCGGAAGAATCCTGCAGATTCTGGTGGTACTGATGGTGCAATAGAAGGTCAAAGTCCAGCGGAAAATTATACAAATAGGGTATCCCATTCTACACGAGGTGCAGAAAAAGCCAAACAGAAACAAATAGCTGCCACCAACCAAGCAGAGGCAGCCCTAGTTCTTGCAACACCTTCCATAGTACTACCAGCTGCACGAGTTACTCGTGCGTCAACTGAGCTAGCAGCATGTTCCCAAGATCCCTTGCCACCTGACACTATTTCCCAAGCACTCTTGACACAAGACGAGTTGCATGCTTCTTTATATGTAGTCTCACAGTTTCATGTACACTAACACTTCCTATATTCGTTGTTGGACTAGCACCTAGGCGTGAGAGGAAACAAACATCAGGGATAATGCTCGATAGGTTAACTAAATCTAGAGGAGGAAGAATGGAGATCCGTTTTGAGGCAGGTTTAAAAAGTCCATGTGATGCTACAAAGTCAGCCAAGTTAGTATCAGAGTCAGCGGTTGCCATTAGGTGTCATGTACGTATCCTCCCAACATGGATTTAGTACAGGAATGACAAATATGAAACCCATTTCAACACCTTCCTTGACCATTTATCTGTAAGTATGGCTATGTATGGAAACTAGTAATGTCGTCTTGCTCTATCCCATACTTTCTAGGTTGCTGATAATGAGACTCCCATAATTTTCAATAGATGAGGTTCAAGTTGGATAGCCAAGATGATGCAACAAGACAAGCTTGCACCCATGTTTTCAAGTCTGCTCTGTGACAGTATCGGTATAACTTGAGGAAAACTCACTTTGAAGTCAAGGCTAACAGTGAACTTTCCCAAACATCTCCAGTGAAAAATATATAGGATGAAGACTGGAGGGGCCTCGTTAAACATTGGTCTGATATGAAGTATCAGGTACATTATATATATGTGATCAGATCACATGTTGAAGTCCTATTTATGCATGTGTCACACAAATCTATCTTCTTGTAGGTGAACTGTTCAAAGAACAAGGCCAACCGTACGAAAGTGAAATTCCAATAGACGACAGGATCTCGTAGCTATATTGCACACTGCGAGGCTCTTGTAATTAGCTGTTGTTTCACTTTTTCGCTATACCATATTATCAGATCTATATTGACTTGTTCCAAATGCAGAGGAAAGCCCGCAAGGACCAAAAAGTACCTGGACCAAATGATGTGGAAATCTTCAAGGACTGTCACACCAGCAAGAAGAAGGGCATGACTACACCAGTCAAAGCCGTTGTTGTAAGTCCTTAATCCTCATGGCTTTTAACTACTACTTACTCTGACTTGTGCCTTGAACTGCATGGTTTGCAGCCAATGTCTATTACTCTTTTCCATTTTATACACAATTGTCTTAGCGTATCATTGCACCTTACAAGATTTAAAAGAGAGGAGTGATGTTCCTTTAATCTTGACCTGTAATCTAGTTCTATGCTGGACTTTCCCACACAATGTTACAATTGCCTGCTTGTCTGTTCTCAGTTGTTTTGTGATATGAATGATGTCATACTATGCTTACGGTATTATAAACTTCGTCTCTTTATCCTTAGCCCTCAATACAATGTGAAGAAATAGACAATACATTAGCGATGGTACATGGTCATATGTTTGGAACCTAGTTTTATTATGTACTTTGCAATAAAATACAACTAATATTTTACATGGGTTCACCAGAATAAGTTCTGTATATAGACCAAAGCTATTTTGTTTGGTTTTGTTGCTTCCTTAATATCTTCTGTTCTGGTACTACTACTGTAAAAACTCAACTTTTCAGCGAGCTATGAAAAAAATGGAGGAACCGCCACCTTCAAAAGGTGGCGAGGCAACTATAACCGCAATGTTAGCTCTTGCTGTAGCGGGTCAGTACATGTCCACTAACAGTGCCAAAAGCATGTTCCTGCATAATACTGGGTTGGTTGTTAAGGCAATCTCGTCCAAACTGCCTCATGATCAAGATATGCAAGCTCAAAACAATGTTGTATCTGCGCTCCAGACACAAGTCCATTCCCTAACAGAGACCCTTTGTGAAACAAGGAGAGACATTGTTCGATGTCGTCAAGATATGCATGGTTTTGAAACCATACTATCAGACATTTGCTATTTTGTTCAGGAGCCTAGGAGAAATGAAGGTGAGGTTATGGTGCTCCATCGGACAATACAACATGAAAACGTAACAGTCGGGTCAAATGAACTGAGCTTCTGAACTTCTGGTGGTGCATTTATCTGCTAGACTGTTAACTTTTATGCCAACCTTCCTTTTGTTTTATAGTTGTAATTTGTTTCGGTGCGATACAAAATTTGTTCTTAACGTGCAGCCACCGGCTGAAGAAAACAGCAAGCCTTTTTTGTATAGTGTAGGGTTCCCTATATTTGCACTGATGGCGATATTTGATGCTGAGTGGATGTAATCTGTGCAATCGCCTTAACAGCCTAATGTTAGTTTCTGCCTTATTTATTTCCTAGTCTTCTTTTTCCCTGGTTTGCTAGTGGCTGCAACAACCATGGGCCATATACGGACCGTGGTAACCTTGACCCTGTTACGGGCCATAGGATCCATGGGTCTCCTACGGGCCATCGATAAATGGGCCTCCAATAGGGCCGTAGAATCGGTAGGCCTCGGGCCGTCGGATAAATGGGTCTACATGGGACATAAAAGGGCGTAATTGGTATCATCCCAGCACGGTAACAGGCCATTAACAGGCCGGAGGACAGCAAAGGCTTAATTCTGTCCCAGGCATAATGGGTCGTTAATGGGCCAGAATATAGGACGGGCTGGAAACAGCGCAACGGGTTAACAGGCTAGAAATGGGCCGACTCTTGCCATGGGCCGAATTTGGCCCATTAGGGGAATAGGCCAGTAACGGGCCGGAAGTAATTGAGGGCCGGAAAGGAGCCAAAGAACGTATGGGCCGTCAATAGGCCGAAAGCTAACACGGGCCGGAAACGGCCCATGTGAATCATGGGATGTTAATGGGTACAAAGAAATTTACTGTTCATTATGGGCTAGAGTCACTGTGGGCCTCTAAAGGGCCTAAAGATACGAATGCCTCATATGGGCCAAAAGACGTCGTGGGCCATACATGGGCCAAAAGTGAAATGGGCTGGTGTTATATTCGATGTCCCACATGACATTGTTGGGCCAATTTCTGTTAGGCCCTAACGGGCCATGAGTTACCGGGCCGTAAAATGGGCTATTTGCAAAGAGATCGTTAACATGCTTTTCATGGGCCAACCCGTTAACATTTGACCAAGTCAAACGGGCCGGCTTTGTAAGCTAAATGGGCTAGTGGTGGGCCGTCCCACGTGTCGACATATCATAGGCACCTATCTGACCCACTGACGAGCTGACACGTGTTCCATCCAGCCAATAAGAATTTTACACGTAGAAATTTCCCATTGGTTCATGTTGTTAACGGGTTATCAGATCCAAAACCCGACCCAATAGCTTAACAGTGTTCCGTTACGGTGGATGCCACATGTAGGTCACCCATGACGAAAGCACTTCTGTGATGCGCGATTTATCGTCATGGAAGTGGACACTTTCGTGATGATAATTTTGGTAATGTCATGGAACACTTCTACGACAGCACATGTATGACTATCTTGATTCTGTCATAAAATCGTCATGGATGTACATGCATGACAAAAAACGCGACCTACTATGACAAACATGTATCATCACAGAAAGTGTATTTTTTTGTAGTGCATGCTAGCCGAGGTGATAATGTTGCACCAATCAATGAGTTCCTCCACCACATCATCTTTTAGACCGGGGCAGGAATAACGGGGTCATTTCCGGCCTGTTCCCTCCATGGAGAAGACGATCGAACAATGGCAGAAGGAGTGGACGGTTGCCACGGTACACGAAGAGGCGCCCCGGCCTACATAGATGTCCGTTTGGAAATTGTACAAAAGGACTCGTCGTCGTTTCACTAACATGTTGGAACGGGACCACATTTCAATCAAACATGGTGTGTAATTTCTCGTGCAAAATGCGATCTGGCCGCGTTGGCCCGAGGTGCCGCATTAGTTATCGACCTTTATTTTTTTAATGGTGTGCCATTCAGTTTTGAAGCACGATTAACTGGTACTGTATGCAGAAAAATATAAACTACTCTACCACTACTCCACCTCTAGTACTAGTATAAAAAAAGATACTACCTCCGTCTAGGTGAATAAGTCATTCACGTAGTTTTAGTTCATAGATTTAAGGAATTAAATATGTGTTATATGTCATGAAAAGTATATCACTAGATTTCTACACAGATGTAGTTTCTAAATAAATAATGTTTGTCACATATAATACATATTTAGATAGTCAAATCATCGACCTAGAACTACGCGAATGACTTGTTCACCAGACGGAGGTAGTATATAGGCTGGAGCTTCAGCGATTTCTTGCTAAGGGCTGCCCACTTGCTTCTCACACTATCACACCCTCTCTCCAGATCTAAAAAAGACGACCTCTCTCTCCCTCCTCACCGGTGGTTTCAGATCCGCCGGGGAAGAAAAGTGCGTGCAGCATTGACGCACTCGTTGTCGGCGAGCGAGGTCACGCACTGACGACAAGGCCGTCCTCTCAGACCTAGCGCCCTCGTGGGATGGCCTCCGTCCCCAAGCTCGCTGCCGTAGTGTGTGAGAAGGACAACGACCACGAGCGAAGCTACTTCCCACCGACCCTCGGGTATGCTACCTCTTTTCGAACCATACCCTTGTTCTATTGCCCCATCTACCACGTCGTTGCATATGGATCTTTTTCCACTCCACCATCTTCCCAATTTGCTATCCTCTGCTCTGCTGGTCATGCAGACGAAAATGCACTATTAAAGGAAACCCTACTTCATGTAGACTAATCAATGTCTAGGATGAATAAGGAAAGGAAGGGAGAAAGTACTGTCCAAGAGACTAGGCATCGAACCCGCATCTAGGTTGAAAAGGGGAAAATCGGTAGCTAAGGAATGAGTCTCGTGTCTCTTGGTTGAAAAGGGTAGAAAGGCATGACAATGCAATAGCGAATGACCAGGTTGATCGGTTTGCTGTCCTCACATAGAAAAAAGTTGGCCAAAGAGAACAAAAATGGGATGTAATCCACATATGCTGCCTGGATATTTGTTGCTCTGGACACCACTCTATGCATCCGTGGAGGTACATCATACTGGTGCGCCCATTGTCCGAATGGGCATCCTATGCTCTTATTGCCACTTTTTTGTTGTTAGTATAACGCCAGCGGTAAAGTCAAGCAATGCTACTACTAAAGTGATGCCACATTTAACTAATGTCGCACTCAGTCTAATGCCACCGATAAATTTAAGCAATGCCATTTAATATCATTGGATTAATTCAGGGTTAGCTTTTGATTATGGATGTATTAAATATTTTTCAGCTAAGGCATTCTAATGTTGTTGCACAGCTAGTATACCAACGATGAAACTTGTTACTACCTTCAAATTTTTGCACTGTTAATGCTTATAGATTACATACCTGACATCATGATGTAATGTGAAGTCATTTACTTTTGTACAGTGTCACTGAATTGTCAAGGCGGTGATGGCATTCTATTGTAGTTGAACTGCAGAAAATATGCTTAAAAGAAGAGGAAAGGTCAGGAATGGTTCATTTTTTCAGAAATAACTATATATGCCTTCCTGACATCAGCCGATGTTGCCTTATTTATTCCTTCAAACAGGTGGTTAGAAACAGTCTTGCTACTTTTTCCCATTAAGAAATTGGAATGCTTATATTTGTGAGTCTATGCTTCAACTAGTGCCACTTTTATAGTAATCACACTTTCAATATCTATGCAAACAGGGATGCTCAATTTTAGTGGAACTGCACAAAAATTTGAAATGGTTCAACATTCAGAGCATGTTTTCTTCCAAACGTTTATATCCAATTGGTGGCTCTATGAGCTGTTTATTACGAAGGTACATGGTTTGCTACTACCTTGCTACTCTTTTTGTGCTGTCATTAGATAGTAATATTAGTGGTTTGCATGTGAATTGATTGGCAGGGTGGACCTACATTGGAGGTGCAGGACATGATTCAGTGATTGGAGGCTCCATTTCGGTTGTATCAATTTCACATCTTCCATCACTGCGAACATGGATATCCTTGGTCTGATGAAGAATAGGCGCTATATTTCTGCTTTGAACCAGCAAATCAATTCAGCACGAAATTGTCCAGGGCCAAACACGATAGTATCAAATTGTCCAGTGCAAAACATCAAAGATGCTAAGCGGAAGAGGCGTGTTTAAACCGAAAATACAAGGTGGGGTATATGTTTACTAGCTAATTGATATTTGTGCAGACAGATGTCTACCTGAACAAACAAAGTGACCGCAATTTTGGTGGAACTGCACAAAAGAATAGAATAGTCACTGCATGCAGTGCCATTTGAAAATAGACACAGAAAGACTGGATAGTCACTCGATGGACTGCACAAAAGTAGTACTGTACTATTTATTGGCCAACACTAGGTGCTTCATTCCTTTGGTCTGATTATACAATGGGCATCATTTTGCCTAAGTTAAAGTTTGTATTTCGAAAATAGTCTCGCCGTGTGATCGAGAGAAGACCAAATCATATTGCAGGGGATGTTCCTCCATCATGTGTGATTCATTCTCATGGTTTCAGCTGTTGGTGAAACCACTTATGTTTGCAAGAGGAATTGTAGACTTCACAAACAAATTTGTCTTTATCTCTGTACTGAATGTTGGCCTAGAGAAGCATGCATGTTAGTAGGAAGAACAAATGTTTTTTCTAGATCTTTGCTTTTGGAGCTACATATTTGTTTATGATCTGTGAATCATTGAGATGCATTAACAAATTACTAGCTGGTTGTGAATTTGGGTTACTAACGTGAACATATTACAATGCCAGGCCTTTGAGTCTCGTGTGAACATTTTGAACGGATCAACTCTTACTACTGTGCACAACATGATCCTGATTTCCGTGTTCTCAATGTTTACAAGTTACTAGCAGTTCCTTAATTCTGTTCGCTCAATGTTTACAAGTTACTTATCGATCACTAGCTAGCCTACTAATATGCTCCTGGCAGTTTTAGTTGCGATGCAAGATCCAAAGGTGGCAGTTTTCTGAATAAAAATGCCTATCTATGAAGAAACTGACAAGCTATTCTAAAGAAAATGCCATGCAAATCTGAAGAAACTGCCAGCAATTTTTTCCGCAAATGTCTTATCTCCGACTGAACGTTCATCAGCTAATGTGATCCTACACGTACACTATCCGACCTACTCGATCCTATACGTACACTATCCGACCTACTCGATCCTACACAAATAAATAGCGGATCACACACGTACTACCTCCTTTCCGGATTGCAGGGATCAATTCAAAAATCTCACCAACCAAGGTAGATGATGAGTGGTGGAATCATTTTTGACAAGGAGGGAGTACCTCATCTGGATGATTCGAGTGCTACGTTTGACTGTCATGGCGATGTGCGACCCAACATGGACGGTACACACCACTGACGGGACGGGACATTGAATTCTGATGACCATCGCGTTTCCCGCGACACGCTGCTTCAACTACCTTGGTTGGTCAGATTCTTGATGACCGTCGTGTTTCCCGCGACACGTTGCTTCAACTACCTTGGTTTGTGAGATTTTGATGACCGTCGCCTTTCCCGTGACATGCTGCTACACATACACTATCCGCCTATAATTACTGGTTCCCAACATTCTACGGTAGCACCGTCACCCAACTCGCCCTATCGGCTCCCCTCACTACCCCCACCGGCCCGACGTCACTCGTCACTTGCCCTTACTCTCGCCACGTTCGCCATGCCCCCAACCGTCCACAATAGGCGACGCCAGAGGCGCTCACCGCCGGAGCTAGTGTTTGGTTATTCACCAGAAGGAAGATGGAGGGAGGAGGCAATCTATCGGTCTTTAGATGGGAATGCGGAGTACAAGGACTTGTTGGAGCGTGACCGCCTAGTGGTGGAGCAGCGTGTCGCTGATTTGCGCCGCCAGCAGGGCATGGAGCAGCAGCGCACCGCCGCTTTGAGTCGTGAGCAGAGCGCCCGCGACTGGGCCGACTACATGGACGTCGGCGCCCGAAAAATAGCCGTAGAGGCTGTCGGGCACGCCCGCATGTGAGACACTAAATTTTACTACCAGCTCGTCAAGTGGGTTTCCCGCTTAGTAGCCGAAGCTTCGATGGACCACGCCGGCATGGAAAGGGCCAACGCGCGCGAGCAACGTGCCCTATCGCACATCCGGCAAGTCCAAGGAGAGGAGGAGGATGTCGGTGCCGGCATTTAGCGTGTACTACAGATGGCGTCTGACATCGTCTAGTTAGCTAGGAGTAAGTTAGTACTTGTACACTAGAGTATTAGTGGGAGTAGATAGTTAACTTGGCTATGATGGTTGTCAACATGGAAGTTCAGTACTCTATATCTAGTCAGACTTGTTACTTTGCTCTGTATGTTGAACTTTTCATGTGAATGTATGGAATGGGCGATTATTTTTTAAATGGGATGTATTTGTCTGCCACGGGTTTAGAGGCTGACTTCTGGGCCTACTAGGTTGATGCTTACACAATCAGGAGATGATTGTACATGGAGAGGATGGCAGCAGGGACCCACCAGGGTCATGGCATACGCAAGCAAGTGCCTCCTTATTTCAACCCAGAAAAATGGTTCCTCCTAATGGATTTATGACATCTGGGTCCCATGCCATTGTCAACATAGTCAATAAATGAGAGAATTGCACAACGAGTGGCTAACACGAGGGACCCAGTAGCTTGCCCAATTATTTTTTAGGGAAGTAGCTTGCCCAGTTATCTTTGTTTTTGAGACGGAAGCAGGGTGTCAACTGGGTTGTGCGGGGCACTCTAGTATGTCTAGCCAGCCTTTTGTTTTATGTTTACCACAAGACGAGCCCAGTAGTTTTTTTTATTTCTGAAAATGGCTAGCCTAGTTTTTTTGTTCTTTTGCAGAATACCCAACTGAGGCCTACTTGCTTTGTTAGCCCTGCTGGGCTGCAAATCTTTCAAGACGAGAAAATGGGTTATCCGTAATGAGAAATGGGTTGTGCATTTTTAAAACAAATCAAACCGGCAATTAGTTTCAAATTTTTTCATTTCGAGATTTTAAATTCCATTGTTTTTTATGTGTGGACAATTATTTGGATTTTATATTGATATGAATTTATTTTTCAAATTAGTTTGAATGTGACTCAAAATGCCAGGATTAAAAAGAGTTGACCGCACCGAAATATGCAAAATTTTGTATAATTTTTAACCGTGGCCACAATATGGGTTGTAATGCTAACAAAAAGAACATGGGCTCCAAAAAATCCTTAAGAATTAGTGAATGGGTTGTATATTATTAGAAATAATGACAGATGGGTTGTATGTTGTTTTCCACACATTTGAGACTGACTTGTGCGCCTACTATAGGTTGACGTGTACGTTTTCCTAAAAAAGGTTGATGCACACGCAACACCGTGTCAACTTAGTCAACACATGAGAGCAGTGACTGTTGGATGTCCATCCAACGGGCGTTGTGCTTCTTCAATCTCTGCTCTTCCTGCTCCAGCCGCTCAAACAAGTGCCGATGGGACTGCTCACTCCTCCAGCGGCCGGTTGTGCTGCCACGCAGACCTCACCGCCCCACCATACTCCCATCGCTGGCCTAGCCATCCCTCTACTCACCCACACCTGCTGTTATTCTCCGGCGATGACAGATGAACCAGTAAACCCTCGTACTCCCCTCCTCATGGGAAACAATTGCCGAGTATTCCCTGGCTCTGTAGGCCTCGCCATCGTCCACCGCCCTGGTGCTCTCGGGGCAGCATGGTCAACGAACGACACCCATCAGAAGTGGATTGTACATGGAGAGGCTGACAGCTGGTTCCATTGCCGCACACAAGGAAATGCCTCCTTATTACGCACAAAATAACATTGTCGATGGTGTCATAGCTCTCGACCTCAAGGGTGGTCGCCTTGTCAGTTCTTTGCAAGCCATCACGGCAAGAATCTTTTCGGGGCTTCGCAAGCCGCCCGACAAGGATCTTGTCGGGGGTCCAACTTGTCTTCTGCTCTCTGGTTACAGGCTTGGACGCCGCCTTGGTCGTCTTGTATTTTGCCTCCAACTTCTCCCGTCAAGCCTCGCCACAGGTGCGGCTGCAACTGCCCATGCACAAGTAAGGGGTACAAAAGGGCCCAAACTTATGTACACCGACAGGAGCCCCCAGGCCTGGGCCATACACGAGTGTGAAGGATCATTGGGCCAGACCCAAAACATTGTGCGGGCACGCATGGCAGGGATTAACTGTTGTAATCATCTCATCTGTTGCGCTTCCCCATGGTCCGCATTGAGTGCACGACATGGGGGCCGTGCATGGAATGGTCGCAGCACGCTTGCAATAATGCCTTCACATCAAACAGAAAAGAGGCAAGCCAATGCCTTCCCAATAAAAAGAGGGTACGTAGGGGCGCTGCTCATTTACCCCCTTAGCCTTTCCCAATCTAGGAACCACCATCTTCTTCTTCCTTGAGCCCAGACGACAGCTTCCTCCTCCGTCCGCCGCCGCGGCGCTCTCACTACTCCCGATCCCCCGCTCTCCCTCGGCTGCTATGGCACCCAAAACGAGCAAGGGCAAGGGAGCATCCAAGGCGAGTGAGGGAGAAGAGGTGCCGGAGAGCAAGCTGGTGAAGATGCAGAAGGAGCACGTCGTCTTCGCCCCAACGCTCGACGCGCGCGCGCTCAGGGACTGGTACCTGTGCATGTGGGGGAGAGAGACGATGGGGCATCCTGCCACTTGTGTCATCCCTGCTTCTTGCATCGTGCCCGCTCCAGATAAATTCCCCTTCTTTGTTGATTACTTCTACTGTAGGCTCTGCCCCCCATTCTTGGATTTCTTCAAAGACATCATGTACACAATCGGCTTCCATCTTCTGGATTTCATGCCGAACGTCGTGGCAAGCATGGGCATCTTCGCCCACCTCTGCAAGAACTTTGCTGGGGTGGTCCCCAATACTATGCTCTTCCGCCACTACTTCGTCCCTCACATCCAGCCAGGAGGGGCTCTTTCTGGATGCATCACCTGGATCCCAAGGGCCTTGAAAAAGAAGACGTACCCAGAGGGGACCCATAAGGATAAGTGGGAAGAATGGTGGAGCAAGTGGTGATGGATTGTGGAGAAGGAACCGTAGTCGTTCTACATGCTCCGGCAGACAAAATTGGTTTTTGGCGGCAACTGGGGTGACCTCGATGCCCAAGACAGGAAACTCACAATCGCAACCACCAGAATTCTTCACCTCAGAGCTGTCGGGCTCACGCTCGAGATGATTGGGGTTGGCTTCCTTCGCCGCCGCATCGCCCCTTTGCATAACAAAGGGAGGCCAGCTTTGGATTTTCGGAATGCGACAGACATCATGAGGCGGTGCCTCGGCCTAAACTACAACTTTACGGTGATGTAGCACACAGCTCTTTGCCAAAGGATGTTTCAGCTCAAGGCCGACAAGACTGACAAGGCTAACAAGACTGACAAGGTTGTCAAGACTGACAAGGCCGGCAAGATCGACAAGTTGTTCAGGTTGCCGGCGGGGGTGGTCCCCTTGTGCAACAACTCCGCCCTGACCTCAATCATCGCCATGATACCGGTGTTCGACGCCCATGGCCTTGATCATACCTGGGCCGAGCCAGACGCGTCGTGGGTGCAGGAGTTCTTCGACAACCTGTCGAAGATGGTCGTCCGGCAAGAGACGCAGCTCATACGCCCCACCACCAACGAAGAGGTGGAGTATATCACTAGCAGAGTGGAAGAGGCATCCCTTGCCAAGGAAGCCAGCAGCATCGGCTCCGTGGAGGACGAGGCCGATGTGGTGGAGGATTTTGCAGAGTGGGAGGAGCCCACCGGAGAGCACAACAGCGTAGGTGTCGGGGGTCCTCTAGCTGAAGAGGCGACCGAGGAGACAGCTGAAGAGACAGCTGAAGAGGAGGAGCCCCCGGCCAAAAGGAAAAAGCGTGTCCTTCGGTGAGCCATCTCCGGCGAGCCAGTCTAGCAGGCCACTTCGCATGAAGAGGGCCCTGGAAAGCGAGCGGCCGGCAAGGCCGCACGGCGGCAAGAGGCCCAGTCGCAACCTGTGCGCCATATGAGGTGCACGACTACAGCAGCAAAGGAAGCAGCGGCCGCTGCCTCCACCACGGCCAAGTGGCCTAGGTCTCCATCCCCCCCTCTCGCACGGACACCATACTAGAGGCCAAATTCGACCTCACCTCTTTCAGCACGAGGAGGGGGAAGAGGCCAGAAGAATAAGATGGGTGATTAAGTAGCTTGCCGTGTTCTTCATCCCCTTAGTCTTTGTTTTGATTATCTTATCTCATTTGATCTTGTTTTGGCCTTCCCCTGCAAAGACATGGAAACATTGGTGCAGAGGGCGGCGAAGAAGGCCAAGACCTAGACGGGCGAAGAAGGCCAGTGACGATCACGATCAGCCCGGATCCCAGCCCATGACGCAGCCCCCAGCTTGAGCCCATTACTCTTTTTCCATTGGCGAGTGTCGGGGTGTGCATCTTCACTTCTAACCTTGCCGGGTTCGCATGTGGGAGCTTGTCAAGCGACCAGACC
This sequence comes from Triticum dicoccoides, assembly GCF_002162155.2. Lineage (NCBI taxonomy): Eukaryota > Viridiplantae > Streptophyta > Magnoliopsida > Poales > Poaceae > Triticum > Triticum dicoccoides. Next base: position 575,268,382 of record NC_041383.1, on the reverse strand, counting down.
CACGCAAGCACAATAACATCGGTACCAAATGGATCTACCGCAACAAAAAAGATGAAAAATGTCTTGTGGTGAGGAATAAGGCCCGTCTTGTAGCTCAAGGCTACACACAGGTTGAAGGAATTGATTTTGATGAAACTTTTGCACCTATTGCTAGACTTGAAGCTATTCGCATATTGCTTGCTTACGCTAACCATCATAATATCATTACATCAAATGGATGTGAAAAGTGCATTCCTCAATGGTAAGCTTGAGGAAGAAGTAATGTTGCTCAACCACCAGGTTTTGAGGATCCAAAATTTCCAGATCACGTCTACAGACTCAAGAAGGCTCTCTATGGCCTCAAGCAAGCACCTCGGGCGTGGTATGACACACTGAAGGAATTCCTCATGAAGAAATGCTTCAAAACCGGTTCACTTGACCCAACTCTTTTCACCAAAGCATACGATGATGAATTATTCATGTGCCAAATATATGTTGATGATATTATCCTTGGTTGTACTAACCAATGTTATAGTAACAAATTTGCCTATATGATGAGTGAGGAATATCAAATGTCTATGATGGGAGAGTTGAAATTCTTCTCAGGTCTTCAAATTCGTCAACAACACAATGGCATATTCATATCCCAGGAGAAATACCTCAAGGATGTGTTGAGGAAATTCAGCATGCAAGATTGCAAAGGCGTCAAAATCCCTATGCCCACAAATGGTCATTTATGCACTGATGAAAATGGTAAAGACTTCAATCAAAAGTTATACCGCTTCATGATTGGCTCTTTATTTTACCTATGTGCATTTATGCCGGATATTATGCTTAATGTTTGCATGTGTGCCCGATTTCAAGCTACACCGAAGGAATCACATCATAAGGCTGTGAAGCATATTCTTTGATATCTAGCTCACACTCCAACACTTGGATTATGGTATCCCAAGGGCTCTTCCTTTGATCTCATTGGATATTATGACTCTGACTATGCTGGTGATCGGGTGGACCGCAAGTCAACATCAGGCACATGTCATTTCCTCGGACGATCCTTTGTATGTTGGTCCTCGAAGAAGCAGAACTGTGTATCACTCTCTATCGCTGAAGTTGAGTACATTGCTACTAGATCCTACTGTGCTCAATTGCTATGGATGAAGCAAACCCTCAAGAACTATGGGACCAATGTGAAGAATGTGCCACTCTACTGCGACAATGAGAGTGCTATCAAGATTGCTCACAACCCAGTTCAGCACTCGAAGACAAAGCACATCCAGATTCATCATCATTTTATTCATGACCATGTGTTGAAAGGCGACATCTCCATCGACCACACAAATGCTGAAGACCAGCTGACTGATATCTTCACAAAGCCCTTGGATGAGAAGAGATTTAGCAAGTTGTGGTGTGAGCTAAATATCTTAGAATCTTCGAATGTTCTTTGAAAAGACACACATCCTAACACTTATGCAAACTTGATGACTTAGATGTGCAACACACGAAGTAACATTTTTCTTCAATCAATGAAGACTAACCCTCGAAGTGTGAAGAAATTCATGAAGAATTTGGTTCTCAGAACCCGACGACAATTGTACGCGTTGTCTGAAATCATCATTCTTATACGATGGGTTGTGCCACCAACCAAAGTTGAAAATCTTCAATTTGAGTTTTTCCTCAGTTTTTCAATTTCTTCAACTTTGCATTGTCTTCACTCTTTCCGTTGTTGTTCTTCATTGATATATATATATATATATATATATATATATACAGACGGTATATTCTGCTAATATTAGCAGAATAACTATTCTGCACACCACTTCAGCACTGCATGCTGAACGCAAGTGCATGTCATTCTTTGAACCAAGTGTACTGCAGTACTCACACGAGTGAACTTCTCGTCGAAAAAAACTGCACGCGTTATTTTTTCGGTACTGTTTTCGCTCTAATTTGTTAACCGTTTATCGAAATGAGGCGTATAATATACCGTTGAAAAGCTATGAATTAGGCGCAACTTCGACATGTTGAACATTTTTCGAGATTCCACACAGTTTTAAGAGCAGTTTTGAAATTGGCGCGTCCAACGACGAGTGGCAGCGAGCGTTTTTTGGTGATTTCTTCTAAACCGCTCGTAGGAATGAAGCAAAAGATACGCCGTTGGATAGATATCATCGAGGTGCATCTTTTTCATATATAATTTTTTCTCTAATTCGTTACGATTTAAGAGCAGTTTCAAATTTACTAAATCGCGGAACCCTGGTTTTCAATTTTTTTGAAAATTTTGGTACTGTTTTTGCTCCAGTTTTCTAACCGTTTGTCGAAACGAGACGTATGATACGTTGTTTGAAAGCTACGGACAAGGCGCAACTTTCATATGTTGAAATGGTTTTGAGATTCCTTACAATTTTTAGTTAATTTTGAAAATCGTGCGGCTGACTTCGAGAGGCAACGGCTGTTTTTTCGCGAAACTTTTACGAACGGCTGGTCGGAATAATTCAAATCATACGCCGTTGGAAAGATATCGATAAGACGCAACTTTTTCATGTAGAACACTCTCTCTAATTCCTTACGGTTTAAGAGCAGTTTCAATTTTACCGAAAAGCGGACACTCTGTTCTTTGCAAGACCAAAATCGTCATATTTACTGCATCGGACAGAAGAGCGCATTGCTTCAGACAAAATACCGCACTGCATCAGATGGTCAAGTGCACTGCATGGTTTCTTTTTGTTTAGACGTATTTTTTCTCGGACGAGGAAAGAATAACGCACTGCTTCAGACGAAATACCGCACTTCATTAGATGGGCAAGTGCACTGCATGGTTTCTTTTTGTTTAGACGTATTTTTTCTCGGACGGGGAAAGAAGAACGCACTGCTTCAGACGAAATACCGCACTTCATTAGATGGGGCAAGTGCACTGCATGGTTTTTTTTGTGGGACGTAAGTTTTCCCAAACGAGGTGGAGTGCACTTCATGTCGAGCATTGGTACTGCAGGGACGAGGTGAGTGCACTGCATCAATTTTTCCTTTTCCAATTTTCTTTCTACTCCACACAACAACAGAGTGAGCGCATCAATTTTTCTTTTTCCAATTTTCTTTCTACTGCACAGAACAACAGAGTGAGGTGCATTAAAAAAATCAACTTTTCCAATTTGTTTTTGCACTTGGCAACATAATGAACCACTGGGAGAGAGAAGATCACTGCGGCAATGAAACAAGTGAGCTGCACCTAAACAATTTTTTTTGTTTTTTTGTTCAATGAATGTTTTCGAGAGAGCTGTGATCTGTACATCTCTGGACTACGAGCCGGGGCGAACGAACTACAGTGATCCTCTTTTTAATCCATAGTACAAACGCACACAAATTACAATGACGAGGAACTACTACAACAACAAAAAAAGAACTCCACTTTTTTGCACAAACCGAGCTGCAGTGGAGTGGCACCAGGAACTGCAACACGCCATGTAGAGCACCTCCTCTCTCCCTCCAGCGATCTACAAATGACAGCGTGGCCAACCACACAGAGAGCGGCCGCTGGCACATCCACGGCACCGCACCAAGATCATAGGCGAACTGCGGACAAGCAAAATCTGAAGAAAAAGAAGGTCCCAAAGTGCAATAGAACGACGGTGACGCACCACACCACAGCGAGGGGAACCAAGCGAACTGCATGCCGGCGGCGCCCTATCTCAACTGAATGCCGGCGGTGGGAGACAAGATTGAGATGCCCATGGCGGCACCTGCGGGCATAAGGGAGATGTGAGGGAGGAAGTTGAAGGCAATTCGGGAAGTGCACAATAAAAAATCTACAAAAAAGAGAGCATCTAAAGCTTTTCAAAACTGCACACTGGGCAGCTAGTGCTCTTCCTAGTCATTGTCGTTGCCGTTGACCTTCTCACGCATCTGGCAAACTCCGTCGCGTGCCACTGTAGGAAGGAGAGGGTGAGGTCGTCGGCGAGCCGAGCAGCGAGAGCGGATCTGGGGGTAACAAAGAGAGGAGGTCGTGGGGGGAGGGTCCTTGGTGTTGCGGCGGGGAGAGGCACTGGTGGCGCGCGGGTCCAAGGGCAGCCGAATCCGATGCTGGGGTGGTGGTCCTAGGCGGCGTTGTTCTAGGT
>NC_041383.1:575256151-575263806 GCF_002162155.2 Triticum dicoccoides | reverse complement strand
GACGGCGGTCTGGGGAGGGGCGACCGGCGGGGCGGCGCGGGCCGGGAGGAGGAGGAGGCAGGGCGGCACCGTCCTAGAGGAGTATGAGGCGGGGCGGCGCCGACCGGGAGGAGGAGAAGGTGGGGCGGCGCCGTCCTGGAGGTGGAGGAGGCGGGGCGACGGTGGCCTGGAGTTGGATCGGGGCTGGGGGCACGGTGGTGGGTTGGTGGATCGGGGCTGGGGAGTAGGAGGAGGAAGGTGGAGGGGATCGGGGGAAGAGTGGGGTAGGTGGGCCGGTGGGGTGGGTTCCTTTTTTTTGGTTCACATGCGCGTCAGGTCGGTGTCGGTTAGGTGGGGGTGTTAGCAGAATAAGAAAGTGAGGTGCAGAATAAGACTCTAGAGGGTGTTATCATAATAGACCCACCCTATATATAATATACTTGAGTTTTTATGTCCTCTACAACATTCACTTATTGCTAATTCTTCAAGTTGCTTTTTCTACTAAGTGAATGTGATCGGGCCCTTTCCCCCTCTATGCTAAACTCAACCCAGTCTGTTCACAAATTCTTCATGTGCGTTCTATTTGAAACCCGTTCGAAATCTTCACTGTGTCCTTGTCAGCTGAAGAATTTGCGAATGAAACATTAAAATATTCTTATCTGAATTTTCGGCCTTTGCCGCTCAAACCGTTCCACATCCCATCATAAAATTTATCTATTCACCCACGATCTCACATGATTTCCACCACACTGTACGTGGGTGACACATGTCGCTAGGATGAGAAGGGTCAGGGGCACGTTCGTCCATTTTCCTCGGGCTAGCGGTTTTTCACCTTGGCTATAAATACCCCTCACCCTCCTCAGACTGCACTTACCCCACTCGATCTCACTCCCCTCGCCCGAGCTCTCAAGCCCTAGCGCCGCCGCTACCTTCATCGTCGCCGGTGAGGAAGAGCTTCACTGTCTCGACCTCGTCGCTGTCATACTCGCGCCGGCCGCGGATATCATCACTCCGCCGCCGCCGTAGCAGTCTTCCTCTGCCAAGTTAGGGCATGGGAGATCTGGACTGACGAACTTCCAATCTAACACTACTAGTTCATCGTGTTCTTCGTCAAGGGTAATTAAAAGTTACTTTTACTGCCTTTGTTGATTCTGATGATTTCCATAAAATCTTCAAAATGTGTTTTATTCTTCAACTTCCACACTCTAAACACCTGACACAATCATACGTTCTTGATCTGTTTCTCTAAGTGACGTTTTTCCTTAAGATTTCGCAATTGTGTGAATTTCACAATTCATACAACTCTGGAACCTAAGTCAAAGAACGCTTAGTGAAATCCTTCCAGACATATCTGGTCAATTTCCTCAAACTTGTTCCGTTTTGCAAAAACTTCTAAAAACGCATATGACCTCTCCAAATTCTTCGCACTTATACTCTGTTCACAGGTACACATGTCCGCTGCTGAATCACTAGGTTCTCATCAACTTAACTCATTTATAGCGTTCCTCGAAGAAAAGCTGCATACTTCTTCAGAGAACTCAATAGTTCAAAATTCTCAGCTGAAGAAAATGGCAGATGGCAAGAAACTTCAGAAGGGAGGGAAGAAACTGGAAGTCAATACTGCTTTTGAAATCCCTGATGACATATATGTAAGGTATTGCACACCAGATGATGCAACTCATGGAAAGGAAACGAAGAATGAGCGCAAGGTGCGCATTCAGAAAATTGAACGAAGATGGGCATGGGAATGGAGGGAATACAGATATGTTACTCCAAAGTACATGAAGAAATTCGCTCTAAACCCTCCTTGCCCAAGACCTCTGTTGGCACCTGGCAAAATTCCTGATCCCACTAGCAACAAGCGCGGTGAGGACTATGCTGGTGAATGGGCCAAGCGGCAAGCCAAGTTGGCCAAACTGGCCAAAGAAGCTGTGAGGAAATCCAACAAAGACTCAGCTGCTGCCGCTGCTGAGGCCTCTACTAGCAAGAAGGCTATGCCTAAGAAGCCTGCTCGAAAACCACATTCCTCAGCAATGCCCTCATGGCCAAGCTCATCTGTGCCCTCACGGCCTATTCCTCAAGTTGCTCCAGTTCCTCATGTTGCAAAACCCTCAGCTCCTCCAACAAAGTCCTCGGCACCTGTGCATCTTGCCTCTTGCCAAAGGACCACAGGCATCTCAATTGCCTCGGGAGCATCTGCAAGTTCTTCAGCTCCTCCTCAGTCTTCAACAGGCCCCACTTTGCTGAAGACCAAGGCTACTGGTGGACGAGGCACCAAACCAAGTCCTCACAAGAAGCAAGTTGCTTTCCAAGTACCATCAGATGATGACGAAGCTGATGATGAAGAATTAGCCGAAATCATCAGAGACAGAGAGCAAAGGGCCGCTAGAGCCAAGGGCAGTGCTATGACCCTCATATTGGATCCGAAGAAGATCCTAGACTTCACTGACCTCTGTCACAAGGACCCAAACACTCCCTTGCCAGAATTAAACCTCATGCCTGGCCAAAGTCATATGTTGACGGCCTTAATTTCTAAAGAAAAATGGAAATTTGAGAAAGCCTGGTCTATGAAGAAAGCCCAGTACAAGAAACAGTGCTTTCGGAAGGACAACGTTCTAACGCTATCGCCTGAAGAACTTGTCGCTCTGCAATCTGAGATCAAGAAACTCAGTGATAAATTTGGCGCCTACAAGGCAGAATGGCTGGGAGTCAAAGTCAGATTCATCAAAATGGCGAAGGGGTTTACACCCAATGTTGCTGCTCCAACGCACATTAAAATTCCTCAGGCTGAAGCATCTGCACATCCCACTGAAGAACATGCCAGTACTGCTAATGAAAATCAGGCTACTGATGAAACTGAAAGCACCAGGGCTGATGAAACTATTCCAACCGCTAAAGAAATTGCCAGGGCAACCACTAGTGTTGTGCCTAAAGAACAAGTCAGGACAACTGCATCAGTTGTGCCTGAAGAAACTGCACCAATTTCCTCTGCTCCTCCTGCACCAACACCAAGTCCTATTATTCCTTCTGCATTAGAAGTGAAGAAAACCAAGAATGTAGAGCGAGCTGCATTGAAGAAAAGAAAAACATCTGCTTCCTCAGAGTCTTCTGCTCCCAAGAAGGCGAATACTTTGACCAGCTCATTTGCAAATCCAATTAATGTGGTTCCTCTTTCAAGCATGCCATCAAAGGAAATCATTCCTTTTGATGAAGATTACAAGATTCCAAGTGAATCCGATGAAGAAGATCCTTCTGCTGCTTCGACGGAGCAGATGGATGAAGAAATTGAAGTGGACAATGTCACTTCAACCCCTCTGGTATCATCGCTCATGCCTCAGTTCAAGGCTGAAGAGACATGCATTGAAAAAATGGATGAAGAAGAAGACGTGGACATTGAGTGCACCATTCAGTGTTGAATGATGACTATTGGGAAAGTCATCACCCCAATTCTCCCATGTTCACCCCACTGCAACAGATTCCTCAGTCCCCAGTTCAGACTGAAGAAATTCACACGGGCTCTGATGAACCTCAAGCACCTTTTCTTACCATGCCTGAAGAAATTCCAGCCACTAGTGCTGATGATAAAGCTGCTGAAGAAAAGGAGGCCCAGGCTGCTACTGAAATTCCTCAGCATGCGGCTCCTGAGACTGTGATTCCTAAGGCTGTGAAGACATTTTTTTCAGTTTTTTTATAAACCGAAAAGTTTGAGTTTTGATTTTTTTAAAGGGCCTCCATGGAGGCAGAGAGCCAAATGTCCAATTTCCTTGTGCACAAACTACACAAAAACCTTGCTTTTTAAATGCACTTCATTTTTCCAAATGTGAATCAACCTTGGTCCAATATTAATTAACTCAACATGCATAGATTTGACTAAGAATACGCTTGAAGCTGAAAGTTTTCATCGAAATGTATCTTGCATATTACACTCGTTGACCTCCATCAACCTACGCACTATTGGGTCATCTGGTTGGGAACTTTAGTTGCTAATCTCTTTAGCGTGCTTAGCATCTCAACTAAAAATCTGTACATTGGAAGAGGCTTCAGCACGCCATCCATGGATCACAGATTTACAAATTTGGAGTACAATGGCGCAAGCGTAACCAGGAGTTATAATCAGCCGCGCAGAGACGAATCGTACTTCAGCCGTTTTGGCCGGCTTGCGTGGTGTTGCACGATCTATGTGCGGCGGGCTGACCCCTCAGTCCATCAGTCATCCAGGTTAATAAAAGACATAGAGGCGATGGGACATTTTCAGGGTCCAATTCACTGTGTACGACGCAAGACGCTCGTCGCGCGCGTGAGCACCTGACCTGAGCATTGCCCGGAGTCAGATGAAGTATCGGCTTGTAGCTTGCGTCAACATATTTCATCCCCGTCGGCCTGCCCCACGCAAACCCACTGTCTCCTGCTACTGTCACTGGTACACTCCATAGAGAGGAAAAAGGTCAAACGCCAAAAGTAAATGAGCTGACCGAGTCCATGCGTAGAGTACTTGCACCGTTCACCGGCACACACCAGCAGCGGCAGAGCCATGCCTGCACCGTGTAGACGTGTAGTTCTGAAGGTGCTCAAGTGCGTGCGTCTAGAGCTGCTCGACGTAAAGCCTGGTCTGCCCATCTAATCATCTCACTGCGTCGGTTGTCATTGTTGTCATTGTTGTCATTAGTATCTTTGTTTTGCTACTCCATTTGACCAAAGAAAAGCTACTGGCAGCAGGAGTACTTTTGCTTGTGCAGCACCCCATCGGCCGAGTGACTGCATACGTCATGATAAGGATGGCGGGGCGGGGAAAGATCTCCCTCGGAACTCGTGCAAAATCTCCCCAAGATCGCCCTGGCAGACGAATCCACAGGTCCCATGCCTGCATGCCGTAGCGTGTAGCATAGGTGTAGCCAGCCGCAGCCGCCAGCCGGGCGGTCGTCGTAGGCAGGCGACCTCGCGATGGAGCGAGCGGTCACGCACCGGGCAGAGGCCATAAATTGGTGAGCTTGCCAAATCGGTGCAAGAGACGTGAAGTTTAATGGCTCGCATTCGCGGCCGGAGCTATTCTCCCGGCGGGATAGATAGCGACGCTGGCATGCATGCATGTGCATATGCATGATGCATGGCACCAAAAAAAGTCTAGACAGGGAGTAAAGGTGGACGTGTCGTGCCGGCTGAGTGCATTTCAGGACATATTGTACATGCGTCCACGTAAATGGAGTTACGTACCATATATGCATCAATGCATGCATTATTCCACTTATTATCACCATCCAAATACTGGAGATGCCCTATATCAACTCAGTTTGGAAGTAAATTGTGGCGTGAATCCACTCTTTGATGCTCGCATATACGCCATCACTGTGGCAGAAACACGGCTGGCCTCGCGCCAGCTAGTCGAGAGATCATACCGTATCTCGAGATACACCGCATAATCAAGGACTGCTACTTCCATTTACGGTACTACTGACGTACACAGTGCCGTAGTCATACTGTTCTCATCTCACGCGCGCCGCGGATCCAGTAAATGAACACACCCGCTACCTGTACAGCATTTGTTTACAGAGGGATGATAGAGAAGCGAGACAGACAGGCATCAAGGATGCCGCCATGAATAACCCATTTAAGAGAAGAGATACGGCGCCGCGCCGGTCAAGAAAGGAGTAAAGGCCGGCACTCCTGTTTGCAGCAACAAAAGATTTGGTTCGCTGCTGGCCGGCTGGCCGCCGCTGTGCGTTGCATCATGCGTATGCGTATCCTGGATTCACCCTCGCCGAGATATCCCTCGGGGCCAGAGCGCGCGTGGCCACGGCCGGTCAGCGATCCCGGCCTCCTCGTCTTCGCCTTTTCCGCCCCGCTGTCTCCTGTGCCGCGGCCTCGTCGCCCTCGGCTATATATAGGGGTGGCGACCCTCTCCTGTGCTCACAGCAGTCGCTCTCCAAAAGCCTTTCTTTCCCTTTCTCTCCACACTACGAGAAGAGTAGTCCTAGGTAGAGATGACGAGCTTCAAGGGCCTTGTAGGCGAGGGGAGCACGGCGCTGCCGCACGTCCTCGCCGTGGACGACAGCTCGGTGGACCGCGCCGTCATCTCCGGCATCCTCCGCAGCTCCAAGTTCCGCGGTGAGTGGTCGACGAGATCACATCCCGTTTCGATCTCTTCTGCTTGTTCTTCTTGCCGTGGATTTGTGACGAGATGTGTGCGTGCATGTGATGTGTGCAGTGACCGCCGTGGACAGCGGGAAGAGGGCCCTGGAGCTTCTTGGCTCCGTATGTGATCTTCCTCGAACCTTAATTTGTCCCTTTTATTTTGGATATTTTTGTGCTTTGCATGTGTTTTACTTTTACCGTGTGTTCTTGGGTGTCGCAGGAGACCAATGTGAGCATGATAATCACCGACTACTGGATGCCGGAGATGACGGGCTACGAGCTCCTCAAGAAGGTCAAGGTAATACATCACACGGCATCCTTTTTGTTCTTGCCAAAAATCACATGATAAATCATGCATGTACAGGAATATAAATACTTGTTTGAGATGACGATGGAAATGTGATGGTTGCATGCAGGGGTCGTCCAAGCTGAGGGAGATCCCCGTGGTGATCATGTCCTCGGAGAACGTGCCTACAAGGATCAACAGGTCAGTATCCATTCCATGGCATGGTCTCCCATGCATGACATATTCTTTCTTATTCAGTGGTAGCAGCTCTAGTAGCATGCATGCAGTTCGTTTTCCTGCTCGTTGACACGTTTCCGCTCCGTCAGGTGCCTGGAGGAGGGAGCCGAGGATTTCCTGCTGAAGCCCGTCCAGCCGTCCGACGTGTCGCGCCTCTGCAGCCGCGTCCTCCGCTGAGCGCCGAGTGGTCCGGTAACTCCGGTTGCACCGTCGGACGCCCCTGCACTGCACTACATGGCGTGCGGATTCAGTGTTTTGGCCTTCTGGGACATGGGCGCATGGATGGGTGGCAGTAGAGGAGTAGTATGATGGCCGTCAGTGTGAATGCATGCAGCCTGTGTTTTGCTTCTGCTAAGTAGGATGTGCCCTGTTTCCCCCTGTTATGTAGCAGTCGACGTATATCCCTGTCAGTGTTCTGTGCTTCAGTCTCGTGGATCAGTGTTCAGTAAAAAGGAAGTTTGCCTCAAGATATTTTCCCTCTGTTATGGTGCATGTTGAAGTTCATTTTGATCTCGCTGAAAAACTTACTCCATCACAACGTTGGTCATTTTCGTTTGTGCCCTTTGGATGGATTATTGGTGAGATTGTCGATCAAACTCGTACTGTCACGGGCTCACGTGCGAGCCTATTCATACGGTCGAAGAGATCTAAATGGCGAATGAAAAGGATGTCCGTAAGATCGTACATTTGATTGCTACTTTTGTTTCAAAGCTGTACTCTGCTTCTGTGTTATTTGATGCCATTTGCGGAAACAGGGCCTTAAGTACCCAGCAGGGAGTACTGCTGTACCGCTGTGCTGTTACGGAAGAGGATATCCGTAGGATCGTGCATTTGATTGCCACAATTATTAGTTGCTTCGACCTGTACTCTGTATCCGAGTTACTATTTGATGCCATTTGGGGCAACAGGGCCTCATTAACGAGCAGGAGTACTAGCGTACCACCAGTGGCGGAGCTTGACGGTGATCATTGGGACAAAACACTCAATTTTCAAGGGATAAAATACCCCAAAAAAATCAATCTCA
>NC_041383.1:575223865-575255927 GCF_002162155.2 Triticum dicoccoides | reverse complement strand
AGCTTTGTACATAGCTCCGCCAGTGCGTACCACTGTGACGACACCTTATCATTTTTTTTCGGGGGGGGTGACAGCACCTTATCAGGGTATACAAAGCGTGTCAGGATATTCAAAGCGTTCCATAGTTGATAATACAGTATTAGCTACTCCAGGTTCCATGTTTCAGGCTTACCGTTGCTAGGCAAGTAACTTTGAAGTTCAGTTACAATTTTTGTTTGTCTCCGCCATTTGATAAAGTCATGGAGGACTGGAGGAGGGCGTGTGAGTTGGAGCAACATGTTTTTGTCACAATGCCTTTTTCCACTCGCTTGTGCAACGACGGCCGATTTTGTCTTTCACAACACGAAGTTTTGGATTAAATGAAACGGTTATTTCTCTCATCATTCGGCTTGGAGCCTTGGAGCCTTGAGCAAAATGTTTAGACACGCCCCTTTGCGTGCATTATCAAAATGGACCTTCATCTGCAGTCCTTTTTTCTATCTCTCCTGGAAGGTCTGCTGGTTTGTTACTGTTGACAGAAAGTGATTTAGGACATGTATAATGATTGATAAGATAATTTTATCTTAAGTCTTGCATGTAATTTAGAGATGACAAAAAAATATGTCTACAATGGGTTATATCTTACCCTTATCTTCAATAACTAGTCATTCCTTAAAACATGGTGAGACAAATTATGCTAAGAGATCATCTCTTGTCTTATCTTAAATAAGAGAAGACAAGTCTTTTCTTATGAGTTCTCTCTTCTCCACCTCATCATTTATCCTACGTGACACTCCTAAAATAGCACCATTGTACATGCCCTTACTCGCCATAGAATACGCCTGAGATATTATAACTGCCTCACCTTTATGTTAAAGTGACACAGGCCCATGTCTTTGCCGACTACTCAAAGAGGTTTGAGACTACACAAGCGTGCCCACTTGGGCCAAAATCAGTGTTTTGACTCTTTTAAGAAACTTGAGCAAGATTTGACCCTAGTTTTTTTTAAGTCAGAATCTAAACGTTTTCCAACCGTTAGGCTCGATGGTGGTAGGGTATAACCGCGTACCACCGAGACCCCTAGCGGTAGGGTTAATGGCAGCCACCATCATCTGGGGAAGACACGGGAAACCCGTACTGTATCTTGGGAGGGGGGAAATTATGCGGTAGGCAGTGCACCCTACCGCCAACCGTCCTGGCGGTAGGCCATGCAACCCTGCCGTCAACGAGCCCGACGGTAGGTGGGTATGTGGATTGTATCTGAATCTTAAAAAAAATTGTGGTACGGTGTAAAAACCTACCGCCAGTGATTACGACGGTAAGGCCCTGTCCCATTTAAATTTTGATTTTCTTTGTGAAAAACTTGATCATTTCAATTCAAAATTCTCATCACACAGTAATATAGTTTGCAAATCAAAATATTAGGATCTCACACATCATAATATGAATCACACATCGATATAAAGGATAGTTCAACATATCAAACATAGCAAATAGGTTTACATGTCCAATATAGAAAATAGTTTAGCAAATGGACAATAGGAAGTAGTTCGACATAGCCAACAAGTTCTCATTCACAACTCAACACAAAACAAATAATTCTATCACTTGGTCCTCCCCCCTCTTGGCGATGCGTTCCTCATTCCTCTTCGAGTGAGTCTCTTGCGTTGTTGTTGTGCGATGAGAAGTACGCTTCCTCTGAAACGGGGATGGACTTTTCCATTGCTTCTTTGGCTGTTTTCCCTTGTTGTCCTGGGTTGGTTGAGTTGGTGAAGGTTCGTCATCCTCATCATACTCCTCCTCGCCACCCCCATCCTCTTCTCCCTCGGCTTGCTCCTCATCCTCTTCTTCCTCATCTTCCTCGTCCTCCTCAACAAGACAGTGATATCTCATTTTTATTGATCTGGTATTGGAACTAATAAAAGTATCTTGCACCTATTTCCCCAGAGGTGACCCTGGATTATCGAACCCACGAGAGGAAGATTCCCTTGAAGCAATTGTCTCTAGCAAGCTTGTGCCAAAGTGTCGAATTCACCTTTTGACCGGATCAGCAAGCAAATAGTGATTCAAAAACTTGTAATAAAAAGAGGTATGGGTATGAGGTCTTATGCTTACAACCATGTATTTGCTATGGGATCAAATATCATATTCGTTTCGACGATGGAAGTCACATGTTGAGATGTGCTTGTTAGGATCGAATGTTGGAAAGATGCCCTAGAGGCAATAATAAAATGGTTATTATTGTATTTCCTTGTTCATGATAATTGTCTATTGTTCATGCCATAATTGTATTAACTGGAAACCGTAATACATGTGTGAATACATAGACCACAACATGTCCCTAGTGAGCCTCTAGTTGACTAGCTCGTTGATCAATAGATGGTTACGGTTTCCTGACCATGGACATTGGATGTCATTGATAACGGGATCACGTCATTAGGAGAATGATGTGATGGACAAGACCCAAATCCTAAGCATAGCACAAGATCGTGTAGTTCGTTTGCTAAAGTTTTTCTAATGTCAAGTATCATTTCCTTAGACCATGAGATTGTGTAACTCCCGGATACCGTAAGAGTGCTTTGGGTGTACCAAACGTCACAACATAACTGGGTGACTATAAAGGTGCACTACAGGTATCTCCGAAAGTGTCTGTTGGGTTGGAACGAATCGAGACTGGAATTTGTCACTCCGTATGACGGAGAGGTATCTCTGGGCCCACTCAATAATGCATCATCATAATGAGCTCAATGTGACTAAGTAGTTAGTCACGTGATCATGCATTATGGAACGAGTAAAGTGACTTGCCGGTAACGAGATTGAACGAGGTATTGGGATACCGCGATAGAATCTCGGGTAAGTAACATACCGATTGACAAAGGGAATTGTATACGGGATTTATTAAATCCTTGACATCATGGTTCATCCGATGAGATCATCGCGGAACATGTGGGAGCCAACATGGGTATCCAGATCCCACTGTTGGTTATTGGCCAGAGAGTTGTCTCGGTCATGTCCGCATGATTCCCGAACCCGTAGGGTCTACACACTTAAGGTTCGATGACACTAGGGTTATAAAGGAAGTTTGTATGTGGTTACCGAATGTTGTTCAGAGTCCCGGATGAGATTCTGGACGTCACGAGGAGTTCTGGAATGGTCTGGAGGTAAAGATTTATATATGGGAAGTCCAGTTTCAGTCATTGAAATAGTTTCGGGGGTTATCGGTATTGTACCGGGACCACCGAAATGTGTTCGGGGGTCCACCAGGTGGGGCCACCTGCCCCGGGGGACTTAATGGGCTGAATATGGGAGGGAACCAGCCCCTAGTGGGCTGGTGCGCAACTCCCCAAGGGCCCAAGACGCCTAGGGTTGAAAACCCTAGGGGACGGGGACGCCTCCACCTTGCTTGGGGGGCAAGTTTCCCCTCCTGGCCGCCGCCCCTCCCCTCTAGATAGGATCTGGAGGGGGACGACCCCCTCTCCCCTTCCCCTATATATAGTGGGGGTTTTGGGGCTGCGCAACACATGAGTTTCCCTCTCTCCTGGCGCAGCCCTACCCCTCTCCCTCCTCGTCTCTCGTAGTGCTTGGCGAAGCCTTGCTGGAGTGCCACGCTCCTCCATCACAACCACGCCATTGTGCTGCTGCTGGACGGAGTCTTCCCCAACCTCTCCCTCTCTCCTTGCTGGATCAAGGCACGAGAGACGTCACCGGGCTGTACGTGTGTTGAACGCGGAGGCACCGTTCTTTGGTGCTTAGATCGGATTCGGCCGCGATCTGAATCGCTTCGTGTATGACTCCACCGACCGCATTCTTGTAACGCTTCCGCATCGCGATCTTCAAGGGTATGAAGATGCACTCCCCTCTCTCTCGTTGCTAGTATCTCCATAGATTAATCTTGGTGATGCGTAGAAAATTTTGAATTTCTGCTACGTTCCCCAACAGTGGCATCATGAGCTAGGTCTATTGCGTAGATTCTATGCACGAGTAGAACACAAGTTGTTGTGGGCGTTGATTTTGTTCAATATGCTTACCGTTACTAGTCCTATCTTGTCTCGACGGTATTGTGGGATGAAGCGGCCCGGACCGACCTTACACGTACACTTACGTGAGACAGGTTCCACCGACTGACATGCACTTGTTGCATAAGGTGGCTAGCGGGTGCCAGTCTCTCCCACTTTAGTCGGATCGGATTCGATGAAAAGGGTCCTTATGAAGGGTAAATAGCAATTGGCATATCACGTTGTGGTTTTGGCGTAGGTAAGAAACGTTCTTGCTAGAAACCTATAGCAGGCACGTAAAAAAACTTGCAACAACAATTAGAGGACGTCTAACTTGTTTTTGCAGCATATGCCATATGATGTGATATGGCCAAGAAGGATGTGATGAATGAAATATATGTGATGTATGAGATTGATCATATTCTTGTAATAGGAATCACGACTTGCATGTCGATGAGTTTGACAACTGGCAGTAGCCATAGGAGTTGTCTTTATTTATTGTATGACCTGCGTGTCACTGAATAACGCCATGTAATTACTTTACTTCATTGCTAAACCATTAGCCATAGTAGTAGAAGTAATAGTTGGTGAGACAACTTCATGGAGACACGATGATGGAGATCATGGTGTCATGCCGGTGACGATGATGATCATGGAGCCCCGAAGATGGAGATCAAAAGGAGCAAAATGATATTGGCCATATCATGTCACTATTTGATTGCATGTGATGTTTATCATGTTTATGCATCTTATTTGCTTAGAAGGACGGTAGGAAATAAGATGATCCCTCATAATAATTGAAAGTGTTCCCCCTAACTGTGCACCATTGCGAAGGATCGTTGCTTCGAAGCACCACGTGATGATCGGGTGTGATAGATTCTAATGTTCACATACAACAGGTGTAAGCCAGATTTACACACGCGAAACACTTAGGTTGACTTGACGAGCCTAGCATGTACAGACATGGCCTCGGAACACAAGAGACCGAAAGGTCAAACATGAGTCGCATAGAAGATACGATCAACATGAAGATGTTCGCCGATGATGACTAGTCCGTCTCACGTGATAATCGGACACAACCTAGTTGACTCGGATCATGTATCACTTAGATGACTAGAGGGATGTCTATCTGAGTGGGAGTTCATTAGATGAACTTAATTATCCCGAACGTAGTCAAAAGGTCTTTGCAAATTATGTCGTAGCTCGCGTTGTAGTTCTACTGTTTAAGATATGTTCCTAGAGAAATTTTAGTTGAAAGTTGATAGTAGCAATTATGCGGACTGGGTCCGTAAACTGAGGATTATCCTCATTGCTACGCGGAAGGCTTATGTCCTTAATGCACTGCTGGGTGTGCTGAACCTCGAACGTCGTCTGTGGATGTTGTGAACATCTGACATACACGTTTGATGACTACGTGATAGTTCAGTAATGTTAAACGGTTTAGAATTGAGGCACCGAAGACGATTTTGAAATGTCGCGGAACATATGAGATGTTCCAAGGGCTGAAATTGAGATTTCAGGCTCGTGCCCACGTCAAGAGGTATAAGACCTCCGACGAGTTTCTTAGCCTACAAACTAAGGGAGAAAAGCTCAATCATTGAGCATGTGCTCAGATTGTCTGGGTACTACGATCACTTGAATCGAGTCGGAGTCAATCTTCCAGATGAGATAGTGATGTTTCTCCAAAGTCATTACCACCAAGCTACTAGAGCTTCGTGATGAACTATAACATATCAGGGATAGATATGATGATCCTTGAGTTATTCGCGATGTTTGACACCGCGAAAGTAGAAATCAAGAAGGAGCATCAATTGTTGATGGTTAGTGAAACCACTAGTTTCAAAGAGGGCAAGGGCAAGAAGGGATACTTCATGAAACGGAAAATCAGTTGCTGCTCTAGTGAAGAAACCCAAGGTTGAACCCAAACCCGAGACTAAGTGCTTCTAAAATAAGGGGAACAGTCACTGGAGCAGAATTACCCTAGATACTAGGTAGATAAGAAGGCAGGCAAGGTCGACAGAAGTATATTGGATATACATTATATTAATGTGTACTCTACTAGTACTCCTAGTAACACCATGGTAATAGATACCGGTTCGGTTGCTAAGTGTTGGTAACTCGAAATAATAAACGGAGACTAGCTAAAGGCGAGGTGACGATGTGTGTTGGAAGTATTTCCAAGGTTGATGTGATCAAACATCGCACACTCCCTCTACCATCGGGATCGGTGTTAAACCTAAATAATTGTTATTTGGTGTTTGCGTTGAGCATAGACATGATTGGATTATGTTTATCGCAATATGGTTATTCATTTAAGGAGAATAATAGTTACTCTGTTTATTTGAATAATACCTTCAATGGTCTTACACCTAAAACGAATGGTTTATTGAATCTCGATCGTGGTGATACACATATTCATGCCAAAAGATATAAGATAGTAATGATAGTACCACATACTTGTGGCACTGCCATTTGAGTCATATTGGTATAAAACGCATGAAGAAGCTCCATGTTGATGGATCTTTGGACTCACTCATTTTTGAAAAGTTTGAGACATGTGAACCATGTCTATTGGTATGTGCGCATGAAGAAACTCCAAACAGATGGATCATTTGGACTCACTTGATTCTAAATTACTTGAGACATGCAAATCATACCACATGGGCAAGATGACTAAAAAGCCTCATTTTCAGTAAGATGGAACAAGAGAGCAACTTGTTGGAAGTAATACATTTTGATGTGTGCTGTCCAATGAGTGCCGAGGCACGCAGTGGATATCGTTATGTTCTTACTTCACAGATGATTTGAGTAGATGTTGAGTATATTTACTTGATGAAACACAAGTTTGAATTATTGAAAGGTTCAAGTAATTTTAGAGTGAAGTTGGAGATCGTCGTGACAAGAGGATAAAATGTCTATGATATGATCATAGAGAAGTATATCTGAGTTACGTGTTTGGTACACAATTAAGACATTGTGGAAATTGTTTCATAACTAATACCGCCTGGAACACCATAGTGTGATGGTGTGTCCGAACATCATAGATGCACCCTATTGGATATGGGGCATACCATGATGTCTCTTATCAAATTACCACTATCGTTTATGGGTTAGGCATTAGAGACAACCACATTCACTTTAATAGGGCACCACGTAATTCCGTTGAGATGACACCGTGTGAACTATGGTTTAGAGAAACCTAAGCTGTCATTTCTTGAAAGTTTGGGGCTGCGACGCTTATGTGAAAAGATTCATCCTAGTAAGCTCGAACCCAAAACGGATAAATGCATCTTCATAGGTCACCCAAAACAGTTGGGTATACCTCCTATTTCAGATCCGGAAGCAAAAGTGATTGTTTCTAAAATGGGACCTTTCTCGAGGAAAAGTTTCTCTCGAAAGGATTGAGTGGGAGGATGGTGGAGACTTGATGAGGTTTATGAACCATCACTTGAACCAGTGTGTAGCAGGGCATAGGAAGTTGTTCCTGTGGCACCTACACCAATTGAAGTGGAAGCTGATGATAGTGATCATGAAGCTTCGGATCAAGTCACTACCGAACCTCGTAGATGATAAGGACGCGTACTGCTTCAGAGTGGTACGTAATCCTATCTTGGAGGTCATGTTGCTAGATAACAATGAACCTACGAGCTATGGAGAAGCGATGGTGGGTCCGGATTCCGACAAATGGCTTGAGGCCATAAAATCCGAGAGAGCATCCATGTATGAAAACAAAGTGTAGACTTTGGAAGAACTGCTTGATGGTCACAAGGCTGTTGGGTACAGATGGATTTTAAAAGGAAGACGGACAATGATGGTAAGTATCACCATTGAGAAAGCTTGACTTGTCGTTAAAATGTTTTTCGACAAGTTCAAGGAGTTGACTACGATGAGACTTTCTCACTCGTAGTGATGCTAAGAGTCTGTTGGAATTATATTAGCAATTACTGCATTATTTATGAAATCTTGCAGATAGGATGTCAAAACATTGTTTCCTCGATGATTTTCTTGAGGAAAGGTTGTATGTGATACAACCAGAAGGTTTTGACAATCCTGAAAGATGCTAACAAGTATGCAAAGCTCCAGTAATCCTTCTAAGGACTGGAGTAAGCATCTCGGAGTTGGAATATACACTTTGATGAGATGATCAAAGATTTTGGGTTTATACAAAGTTTATGAGAAACTTGTATTTCCAAAGAAGTGAGTGGGAGCACTATAGAATTTTTGATGAGTATATGTTGTTGACATATTGTTGATCAGAAATGATGTAGAATTTCTGGAAAGCATATAGGGTTGTTTGAAAAGTGTTTTTCAATGGAAAGCCTGGATTAAGTTACTTGAACATTGAGCGTCAAGATCTATAAGGATAGATCAAAAACGCTCAATAATACTTTCAAATGAATACATATCATGACAAGATTTTGAAGGAGTTCAAAATAGATTGGCAAAGAATGAGTTCTTGGCTGTGTTATAAGGTATGAGTATTGAGTAAGACTCAAGACCTGACCACGGCAGAAAAGAGAGAAAGGACGAAGGTCGACCCCTATGCTTTAGACATAGGCTCTACAGTATGCTATGCTGTGTACCGCACCTGTAATGTGCCTTGCCATGAGTCAGTCAAGGGGTACAAGAGTGATCCAGGAATGAATCACAGGACAGCGGTCAGACTTATCCTTAGTAACTAATGGACTAAGTATTTTTCTCGATTATGGAGGTGGTAAAAGAGTTCGTCGTAAAGGGTTATGTCGATGCAAACTTTGACACTAATCCGGATGATTCTGAGTAGTAAACCGGATTCGTATAGTAGAATAGTTATTTGGAATAGTTCCAAATAGCGCGTGGTAGCTGCATCTAGGAGATGACATAGAGATTTTTAAAGCACACACGGATCTGAAACGTTCAGACCCGTTGACTAATAACCTCTCTCACAAGCGAGATATGATCAAACCCAATGGGTGTTGGACTCGTTACAATCACATAGTGATGTGAACTAGATTATTGGCTCTAGTGCAAGTGGGAGACTGTTGGAAATATGTCCTAGAGGCAATAATAAAATGGTTATTATTGTATTTCCTTGTTCATGATAATTGTCTATTTTTCATGCTGTAATTGTATTAACTGGAAACCATAATACATGTGTGAATACATAGACCACAACATGTCCCTAGTGAGCCTCTAGTTGACTAGCTCGTTGATCAATATATGGTTACGGTTTCCTGACCATGGACATTGGATGTCATTGATAACGGGATCACATCATTAGGAGAATGATGTGATGGACAAGACCCAAATCCTAAGCATAGCACAAGATCGTGTAGTTCGTTTGCTAAAGTTTTTCTAATGTCAAGTATCATTTTCTTAGACCATGAGATTGTGTAACTCCCGGATACCGTAAGAGTGCTTTGGGTGTACCAAACGTCACAACATAACTGGGTGACTATAAAGGTGCACTACAGGTATCTCCGAAACTGTCTGTTGGGTTGGCACGAATCGAGACTGGAATTTGTCACTCCGTATGACAGAGAGGTATCTCTGGGCCCACTCAGTAATGCATCATCATAATGAGCTCAATGTGACTAAGTAGTTAGTCACATGATCATGCATTATGGAACGAGTAAAGTGACTTGCCGGTAACGAGATTGAACGAGGTATTGGGATATCGACGATCGAATCTCGGGCAAGTAACATACCGATTGACAAAGGGAATTGTATACAGGATTTCTTGAATCCTTGACATCGTGATTCATCCGATGCTATCATTGTGGAACATGTGGGAGCCAACATGGGTATCCAGATCCCGCTATTGGTTATTGGCCAGAGAGCTGTCTCGGTCATGTCTGCATGATTCCCGAACCCGTAGGGTCTACACACTTAAGGTTCGATGACGCTAGGGTTATAAAGGAAGTTTGTATGTGGTTACCGAATGTTGTTCAGAGTCCCGTATGAGATTCTGGACGTCACGAGGAGTTCCAGAATGGTCCGGAGGTAAAGATTTATATATGGGGAGTCCAGTTTCAGTCACCGGAATAGTTTCGGGGGTTATCGGTATTGTATCGGGACCACCGAAATGTGTCCGGGGGTCCACCGGGTGGGGCCACCTGCCCCGGGGGACTTAATGGGCTGAATATGGGAGGGAACCAGCCCCTAGTGGGCTGGTGCGCCCCTCCTCAAGGGCCCAAGGAACTTAGGGTTGAAAACCCTAGGGGAGGGGGACGCCTCCACCTTGCTTGGGGGCAAGTTTCCCCTCCTAGCCGCCGCCCCTCCCCTCTAGATGGGATCTGGAGGGGGCCGGCCCCTTCTCCCCTTACCCTATATATAGTGGGGGTTTTGGGGCTGCCCAACACATGAGTTTCCCTCTCTCCTAGCACAGCTCTACCCCTCTCCCTCCTTGTCTCTCGCAGTGCTTGGCGAAGCCCTGCTGGAGTGCCACGCTCCTCCATCACCACCACGCCATTGTGCTTCTGCTAGACGGAGTCTTCCCCAATCTCTCCCTCTCTCCTTGCTGGATCAAGGCACGGGAGACTTCACCGGGCTGTATGTGTGTTGAACGCGGAGGCACCATTCTTCGGTGCTTAGATCGGATTCGGCCGCGATCTGAACCGCTTCGTGTACGACTCCACCGACCGCGTTCTTGTAACACTTCCGCATCACGATCTTCAAGGGTATGAAGATGCACTCCCCCCTCTCTCGTTTCTAGTATCTCCATAGATTGATCTTGGTGATGCGTTGAAAATTTTGAATTTCTGCTACGTTCCCCAACATCAAAGTGGGGGATGTGTCCAAATAACATCTTGATCGACACAAGTCATGCATCAAGAATCAGTTTTCCTACCGCATGCCCTATCCGTCGCGCCGGATTACCTCGATAATTAAGATATTGAAATAAGACAAGAGCTTTGGGCGTTTAATGACTACACCTCACGTATCCCCAAGGATATGATCCATGTTACCCTACTGAACCTTACTGTCACCGGTGTTTAATATAACACTTCACGGTCCCCTCGCTCCTAGCCTTACCGGTTCTCGGTCTCCATGATCTGGGGTACCTGCAGGGATGAAGATCACGGACAAGACAAGAGACATCTTCACGGAGCAATTTTATTTCACACATACGGGGCGTTATATCAAAGTCTTCCATTGACCCCCTCAACAAATACCGTGTCAACGAAAACTTGATCATTTCAATTCAAAATTTTCATCACACAGTAATATAGTTTGCAAATCAAAATATCAGGATCTCACACATCATAATATGCATCACATATCGATATAAAGGATAGTTCAACATATCAGACATAGCAAATAGGTTTACATGTCCAACATATCAAATAGTTTAGCAAATCGGCGATAGAAAGTAGTTCGACATAGCCAAAAAGTTCTCGTTCGCAACTCAACACAAAGCAAATAATTCTATCACTTGGTATTCCTCCCCCTCTTGGCGATGCTCTCCTCATTCCTCTTCAAGCGAGCCTCTTGCACTGTGTGACGAGTAGTACGCTTCGTTGGCTATGGACTCTTTCATTGCTTCTTTGGTTATTTTTCCCTTTTGTCCTGGGTTGGCAGAGTTGGTGAAGGTCCGTCATCCTCATCGCCACCCCCTTCCTCTTCTCCCTCGGCTAGCTCCTCATCCTCTTCTTCCTCATCTTCCTCGTCCTCCTCAACAATGCGAGACGACAAGGCAGCACAGCTAGAGGAAACTCTGCCGGCATGGCTCGATGAAGCGATGGTACGTGTCGATGGTCCAGAAACATGCACACCAACCGTGGAAGTGGACCCAAGCATGCTCACTAGCTTGCAACAACTGTAAGTGCATCAAGTGCCTCCTTAGTGGTTTTGAAGTATTGAAGACAAATAGGTTGAAAGATCATGGATGTCGCCTAGAGGGGGGGGGGGTGAATAGGCGCTTTTAAAATAATTATAGTTTAGGCTTGAACAAATGCGGAATAAACCTATCGGTTAATTTGTCAAGCACAAAACCTACAACAACTAGGCTCACCTATGTGCACCAACAACTTATGCTAAGCAAGATAAAGTACAAGGTGATATAAAAAATATGACAAGAAACAATATGTCTATCACAAAGTAAAGTGCATAAGTAAAGGGCTCGGGTAAGAGATAACCAAGGCACGCGGAGACGACGATGTATCCCGAAGTTCACACCCTTGCGGATGCTAATCTCCATTTGGAGTGGTGTGGAGGCACAATGCTCCCCAAGAAGCCACTAGGGCCACTGTAATCTCCTCATGCCCTCACACAGTGTAAGATGTCGTGATTCCACTAAGGGACAGATGTCTACTACACAACCTTCTTCTTGTAAACGTTGTTGGTCCTCCAAGTGCAGAGGTTTGTAGGACAGTAGCAAATTTCCGTCAAGTGGATGACCTAAGGTTTATCAATCCGTGGGAGGCATAGGATGAAGATAGTCTCTCTCAAATAACCCTGCAACCAAATAACAAAGAGTCTCTTGTGTCCCCAACACACCCAATACAATGGTAAATTGTATAGGTGCACTAGTTCGGCGAAGAGATGGTGATACAAGTGCAATATGGATGGTAGATATAGGTTTTTGTAATCTGAAATGAAAAAAACAGCAAGGTAGCTAATGATAAAAGTGAGCACAAACGGTATTGCAATGGTAGGAAACAAGGCCTAGCGTTCATACTTTCACTAGTGCAAGTTCTCTCAACAATAATAACATAATTGGATCATATAACTATCCCTCAACATGCAACAAAGAATCACTCCAAAGTCACCAATAGCGGAGAACAAACAAAGAGATTATTGTAGGGTACGAAACCACCTCAAAGTTATCCTTTCTAACCAATCTATTCAAGAGTCCGTAGTAAAATAACACGAAGCTATTCTTTTTGTTCGATCTATCAT
Organism: Triticum dicoccoides; assembly: GCF_002162155.2. Classification (NCBI taxonomy): domain Eukaryota; kingdom Viridiplantae; phylum Streptophyta; class Magnoliopsida; order Poales; family Poaceae; genus Triticum; species Triticum dicoccoides. The sequence continues at coordinate 575,243,073 of NC_041383.1, read as the reverse complement.
AGAGTTCGTAATAGAATAACACCTTAAGACACAAATCAACCAAAACCCTAATGTCACATAGATAATCCAATGTCACCTCAAGTATCCGTGGGCATGATTATACGATATGCATCACACAATCTCAGATCCATCTATTCAACCAACACAAAGTACTTCAAAGAGTGCCCCAAATTTTCTACCGAAGAGTCAAGACGAAAACATGTGCCAACCCCTATGCATAAGTTCACAAGGTCACTGAACCTGCAAGTTGATCACCAAAACGTACATCAAGTAGATCACGTGAATATCCCATTGTCACCACAGATAAGCACATGCAAGACATACATCAAGTGTTCTCAAATCCTTAAAGACTCAATCTGATAAGATAACTTCAAGAGGAAATCTCAATCCATTACAAGAGAGTAGAGGGGGAGAAACATCATAAGATCCAACTATAATAGCAAAGCTCGCGATACATCAAGATCGTGCCAAATCAAGAACATGAGAGAGAGAGAGAGAGAGAGAGATCAAACACGTAGATACTGGTACATACCCTCAGCCCCGAGGGTGAACTACTCCCTCCTCATCATGGAGAGCACCGGGATGATGAAGATGGCCACCGGTGAGGGATCCCCCCTTCGGCAAGGTGCTGGAATAGAGTCCCGATTGGTTTTTGGTGGCTACAGAGGCTTGCGGCGACGGAACTCGCGATCTATTGTGGTCCTCGATGTTTTCAGGGTACGTGAGTATATATAGGTGAAGGAAGTCGGTAAGGGGAGCCACGAGGGGCCCACGAGGGTGGGGGCGCGCCCAGGGGGGTAGGGCGCGCCCTGGACCCTCGTGGCCACCTCGTTGCTTCCCTGGCGTCCACTCCAAGTTTCTTGTATTGTCTTTGTTTCAAAAACGATTCTCCCGAAGGTTTCATTCCATTTGGACTCCGTTTGATATTCCTTTTCTACGAAACACTGAAATAGGCAAAAAAACAACAACTTGGAATGGGCCTCCGGTTAATAGGTTAGTCCCAAAAATAATATAAAAGTGTATAATAAATCCCATTAAACATCCAAGACAGATAATATAATAGCATGAATACTTCATAAATTATAGATACGTTGGAGACGTATCAGCATCCCCAAGCGTAATTCCTGCTCGTCCTCGAGTAGATAAATGATAAAAGAAAGAATTTATGAAGTGTGAATGCTAGCAGGTGCACCAGTTTGATCATGATAATTTCAGTCACCTTTTCTAGCATCATTATATGTCATAACAGTAGCTCATCTCATAAAACTTCTCATGATCAAGTAACAAGCTATTCACATGTTAAAGCATAGACCACAAACTTTCTTGAAAACTAGCAAACTACATTCTCAGCCATCAAACAATTGCAATTCATCTTATTTTCAGGAAGGGTCTATGTCAGAGCTTTGATTTAGCAAACTCCACATACTCAACTATCATTTAATCTTTCACAACTGCTAACACTCACGTAATATTTATGGGTTCAAAGTTTTAATCGAACACAGAAAAAGATAGGGGCTTATAGTTTCGGCTCCCAACCTTTTACCTCAAGGGTAATGCCAACAATAATAATTTATGAACACCTACATCCAAGTGGATATATATATCCAGATTGCTCCAACACAAAGTGCTTGCCAAAGGAAAAAGTGTAAAAAGGAAAGGTGGTGATCACCATGACTCTTATACAAGGGTAGAGGATAATAGTAAAAGATAGGCCCTTCGCAGAGGGAAGCAGAGGTTGTCATGCGCTTTTATTGTTGGATGCACAAAATCTTAATGCAAAAGAACTTCACTTTATTTTGCCGCTTGTGATAAAGACCTTTATTATGCAGTTCGTCGCTTTTATTTCTTCCCCGTCACAAGTTCGTATAAAGCTTATTTTCTTCGCACTAATAGATCATACATATTTAGAGAGCAATTTTTATTGCATGCACCAATGACAACTTACTTGAAGGATCTCACTCAATCCTTAGGTAGGTATGGTGGACTCTCATGGCAAAACTGGTTTGAATGATGTTTGGAAGCACAAGTAGTATTTCTACTTGGTGCAAAGAATTTGGCTAGCATGAGAGGGAACGGCAAGCTCAACATGGTGGATGACCCAAGACAATATAATGTTTCAGATATAGGAAAACATAACCCATTAAGTTGTCTTCCTTGTCCAACATCAACTTTTTAGCATGTCTATTTTAATGAGTACTCACAATTACAAAAGATGTCCAAGATAGTATATTTATATGTGAAATATCTCTTCCTTCAATATTCTTTCATGAATTGTTCAAGTGACCAATACAATGTTTGCTAACCTTCAATAAATTTACCACCTCTACTTTTTATATATGAAGTCATTACTCCCCATGGGATAAGCATATGAAACATATATAATTTCAGATTTATGATATTCAAATCATTCAACCATTTACTCATAAGATATAAGTGAAGCACACGAGTAAATGACAAACTACTTCCAAAAAGATATAAGTGAAGATCAATGAGTAGTTTAATAATTATGCAGCTATGTGAGGACTCTCTCTCATTTAAGTATTTCAGGTCTTGGTATTTTATTCAAACATCAAGCAAAACAAAACAAAATGACATTTCAAGGATAGCACACATCATGTGAAGAAGCAAAAACTTAGGTTCAACCGATACTAACCGATAATTGTTGAAGAAGAAAGGTGGGATGCCTACCGGGGCATCCCCAAGCTTAGATGCTTGAGACTTCTTGAAATATTATCTTGGGGTGCCTTGGGCATCCCCAAGATTGAGCTTTTGTGTCTCCTTAATTCCTTTTATATCACGGTTTTCCTAAATCTCAAAAACTTCATCCACAAAAACTCAACAAGAACTCGTGAGATAAGTTAGTATAAACCAATGCAAAACCTTATCATTTTATACTGTAATAAATCACTAAAATTATTATTCAACATTGCATAATGAATGTCTCTGCATATTCAGTACTCCTATCCTCAAATAGAATCATTAAACAAGCAAACATATGCAAACAATGCAAGCATAACAGCAATCTGCCAAAACAGTATAGTCTGTAAAGAATGGAAGATTCATCATACTTCCCTAACTCAAAAAATTATGAGAAACATACTACACTGTATAAGATTTATCAGAGCTAAATATGCAAAAAGTTTCCACATTATATCATTCTCTGAATTTTCTAGGGAATTTTTGCAACAGTGGTAAACTTTCTGTTTTGAAACAGCAACATGTATACTTGCAAAATAAGCATGGTAAAGGCTGTCCTTGACATTTTTATTGAAAATATAGATGCAAAACATTATTATAAATATCATAAAGCAAATACTAACAAAATAAAATGATGTTCCAAGCAAAACACATATCATGTGGTGAATAAAAATATAGCTCCAAGTAAAGTTACCGATGAACGAAGACGAAAGAGGGGATGTCATCCGGGGCATCCCCAAGCTTAGGCTCTTGGATGTCCTTGAATGTTACCTTGGAGTGCCTTGGGAATACCCAATCTTAGGCTCTTACCACTCCTTATTCCATAGTCCATCGAATCTTTACCCAAAACTTGAAAACTTCACAACACAAAACTCAACAGAAAATCTCATAAGCTTCGTTAGTATAAGAAAATAAAACCACCACTTAAGGTACTATTGTGAACTCATTCTAAATTAATATTGGTGTAATATATACTGTATTAAAACTTCTCTATTGTTCATACCCTCTGATACTACTCATAGATTCATCAAAATAAGCAAACAACACATAGAAAACAGAATCTGTCAAAAACAGAACAGTCTGTAGTAATCTGTATCATTAGAGTACTTATGTAACTCCAAAAATTCTTAAATAGATTGGCGGACATGAGGAATTTGTCTATTAATCATCTGAAAAAAGAATCAACCTAAAATCACTCTCCAGTAAAAAATGGCAGCTAATCTCGTGAGCGCTAAAGTTTCTACTTTTTACAGCAAGATCATAAAGATTTCACCCAAGTCTTCCCAAAGGTTCTACTTGGCACACACACTAATTAAGATATAAAACCACATATAAACATAGGCTAGATAAATTATTTATTACTAAACATTAGCAAAAGGCAAATAACAAAAATAAAATTGGGTTGCCTCCCAACAAGCGCTAACGTTTAACGCCCCTAGCTAGGCATGATGATTTCAATGATGCTCACATAAAAGATAAGAATTAAAACATAAAGAGAGCATCATGAAGAATATGACTAGAATATTTGAGTCTAACCCACTTCCTATGCATAGAGATTTTGTGAGCAAACAACTTATGGGAACAATAATCAACTAGCATAGGAAGGACAAACAAGCATAACTTCAAAAACTTTAACACATAGAGAGTATAACCAGCACATAAAGCATTCTTTTCATGATCTACTTGCATAGAAAATTTACTACTCTCCACATAAGCAAATTTCTACTCATGAATAGTAGTGGGAGCAAACTCAAGAAAATAACTATCATGTGAAGCATAATCCAATTGAAAATTAAAATCATGATGACAAGTTTCATGGTTATCTTTATTGTTTATAGCATACGTGTCATCACAATAATCATCATAGATAGCAACTTTGTTCTCATAATCAATTGGAACCTCTTCTGAAATAGTGGATTCATCACTAAATAAAGTCATGACCTCTCCAAATCCACTTTCATAATTATCACAATAATTTTCAACATCCTCCATAATAGTGGGATCATTACTTCCTAAAGTTAACACTCTTCCTAACCCACTTTCATCAATATAATCATCATAAATAGGAGGCATGCTTTCATCATAACAAATATTCTCATCAAAACTTGGGGGACTAAACATATCATCTTCATCAAACATAGCATCCCAAGCTTGTGGCTTTGCATATCATTAGCATTATGGGTATCAAAGAATTCATACTAACAACATTGCAATCATGCTCATCATTCAAATATTTAGTGCCAATCATTCTAATCCATTCTTCTTTTAACACTTTGGCACAATTTTCCTTTCCATCATTCTCACGAACGATATTAAGAAGGTGAAGCGTATGAGGCAAACTCAATTCCTTTTTTTGTAGTTTCCTTTTATAAACTAAACTAGTGACAAAACAAGAAACTAAAAGATTCGATTGCAAGATCTAAAGAAATACCTTCAAGCACTCACCTCCCCAGCAACAGCGCCAGAAAAGAGCTTGATGTCTACTACACAGCCTTCTTCTTGTAGACGTTGTTGGTCCTCCAAGTGCAGAGGTTTGTAGGACAGTAGCAAATTTTCCCCAAGTGGATGACCTAAGGTTTATCAATCCGTGGGAGGCGTAGGATGAAGATAGTCTCTCTCAAATAACCCTGCAACCAAATAACAAAGAGTCTCTTGTGTCCCCAACACACCCAATACAATGGTAAATTGTATAGGTGCACTAGTTCAGCGAAGAGATGGTGATACAAGTGCAATATGGATGGTAGATATAGGTTTTTGTAATATGAAATTATAAAAACAGCAAGGTAACTAATGCTAAAAGTGAGCACAAACGGTATTGCAATGGTAGGAAACAAGGCCTAGCGTTCATACTTTCACTAGTGCAAGTTCTCTCAACAATAATAACATAACTGGATCATATAACTATCCCTCAACATGCAACAAAGAGTCACTCCAAAGTCACAATAGCGGAGAACAAACGAAGAGATTATTGTAGGGTACAAAACCACCTCAAAGTTATCCTTTCTGACCGATCTATTCAAGAGTCCGTAGTAAAATAACACGAAGCTATTCTTTCGGTTCGATCTATCATAGAGGTCGTAATAGAATAACACCTTAAGACACAAATCAACCAAAACCCTAATGTCACATAGATACTCCAATTTCACCTCAAGTATCCGTGGGCATGATTATACGATATGCATCACACAATCTCAGATCCATCTATTCAACCAACACAAAGTACTTCAAAGAGTGCCCCAAAGTTTCTACCGAAGAGTCAAGACGAAAACATGTGCCAACCCCTATGCATAAGTTCACAAGGTCACTGAACCCGCAAGTTGATCACCAAAACGTACATCAAGTAGATCACGTGAATATCCCATTGTCACCACAGATAAGCACATGCAATACATACATCAAGTGTTTTCAAATCCTTAAAGACTCAATCCGATAACATAACTTCAAAGGGAAATCTCAATCCATTACAAGAGAGTAGAGGGGGAGAAACATCATAAGATCCAACTATAATAGCAAAGCTCGCGATACATCAAGATCGTGCCAAATCAAGAACACGAGAGAGAGAGAGATCAAACACATAGATACTGGTACATACCCTCAGCCCCGAGGGTGAACTACTCCCTCCTCATCATGGAGAGCGCCGGGATGATGAAGATGGCCACCGGTGAGGGATCCCCCCTCCGGTAAGGTGCCGGAACAGAGTCCCGATTTGTTTTTGGTGGCTATAGAGGCTTGCGGCGGCGAAACTCGCGATCTATTGTGCTCCTCGATGTTTTCCGGGTACGTGAGTATATATAGGCAAAGGAAGTCAGTAAGGGGAGCCATGAGGGGCCAACGAGGGTGGGGGCGCGCCGAGGGGGTAGGGCGCGCCCTGGACCCTCGTGGCCACCTCGTTGCTTCCCTGGCGTCCACTCCAAGTTTCCTGTATTGTGTTTGTTCGAAAAATGATTCTCCCGAAGGCTTCATTCCATTTGGACACCGTTTGATATTCCTTTTCTGTGAAACACTGAAATAGGCAAAAAATAGCAACTTGGACTGGGCCTCCAGTTAATAGGTTAGTCCCAAAAATAATATAAAAGTGTATAATAATGCCCATTAAACATCCAAGACAGATAATATAACATGAATACTTCATAAATTATAGATACTTTGGAGACGTATCAGGGACCCTTGAGGGCGGTCACCGAACCCGTACAAATGGCAACCCTTGGGGGCGGTCACCGAACCCGTACACTTTGGCAACCCTTGGGGGCGGTCACCGGTACCCGTCAAATTGCTCAGGGCGATCTCCAGAACCTAATTGGAGGCCCCGACGCTTGCCCGGTGCTTTACACCACAATGATTGAGCTCCGAACAACACCAACCATCTAGGGCGCCAAGGCACCCAAGAGGAACAAGCTCTAGGGTGCCCAAACACCCAAGAGTAATAAGCTTCTCAAACTTCACTTCCACGTATCACCGTGGAGAACTCAAACCGATGCACCAAATGCAATGGCAAGGGCACACGGAGTGCCCAAGTCCTTCTCTCACAAATCCCACCAAAGCAACTAATGCTAGGGAGGAAAATGAGAGGAAGAACTAAAGAAGAACATGAAGAACTCCAAGATCTAGATCCAAGGGGTTCCCCTCAATTAGAGGAGAAAGTGATTGGTGGAAACGTGGATCTAGATCTCCTCTCTCTTTTCCCTCAAAAACTAGCAAGAATCATTGGAGGAATTGAGAGTTAGCAAGCTCGAAGAAGGTCAACAATGGGGGAAGAACAAGAGCTAAAGAGATAAGGATCATTGGGGAAGAAGACCCCCTTTTATAGGTGAGGAAAAATCCAACCGTTATCCTCACAGCCCGCATAGAGCGGTACTACCGCTCCAAGGAGCGGTACTACCGCTAGGGCAGTAGAAGCCCTTTGAAAAACAACAGCGAGGAGGCAAAAGGCCATTAGAACCGCCGGAGCGGTACTACCACTCGTCCTCACGGTACTACCGCAAAGGGTAGCGGTACTACTGCTTGCGAGCGGTACTAAAAAAATACATCCGTGCCTACCACCGCTGAACCTATGACTAGTTTTTGGTCGGGAGCAGTACTACTGCTGTAGTAGCCACGGTAGTACCGCTCTGGAGCGGCAGTAAAACAATACATCCGCTCCTGTCTGCGGTAGTACCACTTCAGCCTTTTCAGAACACCAAAACTGCCACAACTTCTGCAAACGGACTCCGAATTCGATGAAACCAAGTTTGTTGGAAAGCTAGCGATAAGGGCTAACACAATCTTGATAGAAATAACAATAAGAAGAAAAATAGAAAAGGCCCAAGAGAAAATGGTGAGAACCCTCTCTCGAATAAGACCGGTAAAACCTCCAACACCGAAAACGCAATAGAAGAGGCATATGAAATCCGTTTTCGAAGTACTAGAGCTTGTCACAAAGATAACCACAAGCTCTAAAACCTCAAAATAAAATACAAATAAGAATCAAGAAAGATGATGCAAGTATGCAATGGTTTGAGCTCTCGGTGAACGATATGATCAAGCTACTCACTTGAGAGCCCCCCTTGATAGTACGGCTATCGATCCTATAACCCGGTCTCCAAACTATCACCATGAGACCGGTAAAATATAAAACCTATCAAGGTCAAACCTTTGCCTTGCACGAAGTCCACTTGAGCTAGATGATGATGATCTTGACTCCCTCAAGTTGGACCACCTTTCTTGATTGCGTTTGCTCGATGAAGACTAGTTGATTGCTCCCCCATACTCCACTATGGGTGAGCCACTCTTTGGCACATATTCACAAGTCCATTGATACCATAATGGATGGCAAGCTACAAGCATGATTTCTTCATGATGCTCCACTTGAACTTGCACAACACAACCTTGATTTGATGTCATCATCCATGGGTTGTATGTGATCTCCCTCTTGACGCAAGCACATGGAAGCAAACCTAACCCCACATAGAACTCTCACAAAGACCATGGGTTAGTACACAAAGCACAATGGACAATGCTTACCATACCATGAGATCACTTGATCCCACTCGGTGTATCTTCTACGCTTTGTGTGATGATCAACTTGAATCACTCTCTGTACTTAGTCTTGATCAACCTTGACTCTTTCCAACCTTCTTCATTTGGATGATGTCTTGAAGGTAAACATGAATGATCACACAATCTTCTTCTTCTTCAAGACATGCTTGCAATAAGCTCAATACTCACATGACCAATCTTTGGATAATTCCTTAATAGCACCTTGGTCAACTCATAGACTCCTTGAAACCAAAACATGTACTTCAAGAAATGCCTATGGACAAATCATTCAAATATAACTCAATGCAACCATTAGTCCATGGAGAATATCATCAATTACCAAAACCACACATGGGGGCACCACATGTCCTTTCATCTCCCCCATTTTGGTAATTGATGACAATCTCTTTCAAGAGAGTTTATATAAGGAATTATGCATCACGATGCAATGCAACAACCAATGATGCATGCGTATGAGATGCAAAAGCTTAGGAACAAAACCAAGGCAAGAAGAGATGACTCTCTAAACTTTTCCGTAAAACTCTCTGAAACTTCTCCCCCATTGGCATCGATTGCCAAAATGGGTGAAAAGCTAAGAAGGCCAATATAAATTGTGTTCCTCCATAAATTGTGTATTTCTGAATAAGAGAGTGGAATGCACTACACATATACGAAGGTAAAAATTTGGAGGAATACAAACTATATTGTGGCACAAAGATTGCTAAAGAATGATATGCCACAAGGACATAACAAAGAGAGACACAAGCAATCAAGCAATCAAAAGAAACCAATTAAAGCAAGCAATCAAAGGATATCAATTGAACCAACTAGACCAAATTTCCTACGAGCCACATGAATAAAGGATATTATGATATGAGCGAAGGAGTGTTCTAAAGAAACTAGAGAAGCTCCCCATGATTTGTGCACACATAAGATTTTTGTATTTGAATACAAAGTGCACAAAATAGGATCATAGCTCCCCCAAAATCAATAGAGACTTACAACAAGTGCAAGTGAGCATATAGGAAACAAAGCCTAGCACTTGCAACAAACACATGGTTGAGCAACATGTAAAAGAAGCAACATAAGAAAAGGCTCAACCAAAAAGATATGTGTGAGTCATGAAAAAGCACTTGAGAAGACTAATGTAAGGATGAGCATTAAGCATCAACGTAGTCTTGGATAAATGATATACAAGGTGCAAGACATGACCTTCCCACACACATAAGAAGCAAATGGATACACAAGCTTACTAAAATGATAGGAACAAAGCTTGCGACAACCCATGGTGAAGATAGACGATGAAAGCCTCAACAAGACGAGGGATACCAATTAAGATGGCAAAAGCCTCGTAAAGATAAGCATGAGGAAAATAATCTTCACCACACAAGAGTTCATCAAGATGCAACGATATAAGACACGCACTCTAGGCAAAAGCTTTCACGGAGCCACCAAAGAAATAACATAAGAAAGACAAGGTGGACGTGAAAGAAAGGATATCATCTAGACATGTAATTTCTCTCAGGTGTATAAGGTTCTAGTTAGACGAAATCATGATGATATATATCTACAAAGAAGGATGTACACCCGACATAGTTACAACACGAAGGAACAAGATATCCAAAAGGAAGTCATACATATACCAATAAGATATTTGCTTGGAAGTATAGCACATGGCTAGATATGGTATTATTGTATATAAATGAATTCCTACCACACAACCATCAAAGACATCACAACTAACAACATGAGATCATCGTTGAGATGCTTTGAGAAAGGAAACAAGTATCACAAGATGGAATGCATATCATGCCAAGATGCAACCTACACAAGGTTGAATGCAAGAAAATAATGCATGAATAGATACTTGTTACCAAGATATCATTGGAAGGATGTAGAAGAAACCAATTGAAGGTAGTAGATAGTAGTTCATTGAGCATCCTAGCTTGACTCCAATAAGCTCATGGTGACACCACCTTCCTTGTGAGTGAGCCGAGCATCCAATGCATCTCCAATTGTTTCTAGACCAACAACACAAACAAAATGGTACTCAAACTCATTGGGACCAAAGAGTTAGAAACACCAATACATAGGACGAACTCCACATAAATATGTGCATATAGATATATGAAAATGAGTTTCATGCACATCTCATCCAAATTGAGAATAGGTGGAGTTTCCCTTATATATTGGGTCAAAGAAAGAAAGCATGCCCAAGAAAATACATGAAGTAAATATGCATGCTCAAAACTTTCAAGAACCGATACAAAATGAAAAATAAATGCCAAGTGAAAAAGGATACCAAATGGAGAAATCATCACTTGGAAGATATCATTAAAGATACATCAAGGAATGAGATATCCATTGAAACGTGTAAAAAGAAGGATATCGAACTCCCTAAAGAGAGGATGGTTCCAAACAAACCATGCCCTCTATAAAGTTTGATGATGGCACAAAGTACCAAAAAGAAATGGCTTGCCTTCCACCAAAACACACTTGATAAGGATCACAAGAAGAGTGTTCTAAGGAAAATAGGATAGCTCTCCCACTAGTTGTGCATTATAGAGAATTTGCATTTGAATACAAAATGCACAAGGTGGGATCACCACTTTCACTATATCTAGAAAACACTAGACAAGAACAAGAAATAAACAAGATCCACAAGTGGTATGGAAGACAACTGGAGTTGAAACAATCCTTGGCAAGAGAAAAGGCAAATAAAAATAAAAGCCAATGTAAATATGATCAATAAATTCTACCACACATAAGTGACTAGCAATTGTCAAAAGACAAGAAGTATTTGGAAATAATTCCCGGTGATAGATAACAAGGATATCCAACATCATCTTCACAATAAACACAAGCAAATTGCAACTTGTAGAGCTAACATGTCACCTAGGAACAAGATAATTAATAATATCAACTCTAAGTGACAATATCTCAAATGTACACATTTTCTAGGCTTGTAATATGCACATAGCATATTACTCCCCCATAATGTGATACCAAGGAAAACTTAACAAGAGGCAATAAGAGTATCCAACAAGAGATAATTAATGGACTTTTTAGAATTTGAATTTCTCATGAGAGACATACCACATAGCGACTAGATAATCTTGTAATATTAATACTAGATGGTATTCCTCATGTGCACACATTTATGGGATTGTGAGGTGCACAAAGCACATCACTCCCCCAAAAATGGGATGTTCCATTAATCTCTCACACGATCCAACTAGGATACAAACAAGAAGCAAAAAGGCTCAACGCACGACACACACGTACATGTTGTGCAAACCAACACATACATACTTGATTGCTCAAGATAAGCAAGTTGGAAGCACAACATATACAAACATATGCATGGTACAAAACCAAAACATGCGAAAGGGCAAGTAGCTTTCAATGTAAAAAATTTAAGAATGAGTTACCGCAAGGAGGAACATTGGATATAAGATAGAAACTTGATAATCCGAATGACTTGGCTTGAGAAAATATGAATGATGAAGACCCCTTAATTCTTCATAATGTAGCCAAGTCTCCAATGCCGTCCAACAACACCTATTGATCAAGTTTGAGCTTGTTGGTCCCCAACCAAGTTGGGTCCTAAGAGGTTAGTCACAATAGGCTTGGCAACCCAAATGGTTCTTTGCTTGAAACCACTTTGAGTACCAAGAAACTTGGCAACCACATTGCCAACCTTGTCCTTCCCAAGAGAATAGATATCATCAATAATAATTGGGTTGGATAAGTTACCACTAGTGCATGAGGAAGCAAGGTGACCTTTCTCACGACATAGGTAGCAACGTCTACTCTTCACTTTCTTCTCACTTGATTTCTCAACTTGCACTACAAAAAAAATACACTTCCGTGATGATACGTGTTTGTCATAGTAGGTCGTGTTTTTTGTCATGCATGTACATCCATGACGATTTTATGACAGAATCAAGATAGTCATACCTATGCTGTCGTAGAAGTGTTCCATGACATGACCAAAATTATCATCACGGAAGTGTCCACTTCCATGACGATAAATCACGCATCACAGAAGTGCTTTCGTCAAGGGTGACCGACATGTGGCATCCACCGTAACGGAACACTGTTAAGCTATCGAGTCGGGTTTTGGATCCGATAACCCGTTAACAGCCCGGACCAATGGGAAAATTCCATGTGTAAAATTTTGATTGGCCGGAGGGAACACGTGTCGGCTCATCGTTGGGACAGATGTCATCCACTGATTGGACAAAAGGCGCCTATGATACATCGACACGTGGCACGACTCAATAGAGGCCCATTCCTGTGAAAAGGCCGGCCCGTTTGACTTGATCAAAAGGTGGCGGGCCAGCCCATGGAAAGCCTGTTAACGGCCTGTTCGCATATAGCCCATTTACAACCCGCTAACCCAAGGCCCGTTATGCCCTATCTGAATTAGGCCCAGTAGCGTCATCTGGGCCATCCAATATGATTCCAGCCTATTTTCACTTCTGGCCCATGTATGGCCCATGACATCTTTCAGCCCATATGAGGCCCTTTGTAACTCTTGACCCATTAACGACCTGTGGTGAAATTGGCCCGTAATGAACAGTGTATCACTTTACACCCATTAATTAATGGCCCGTGGTGAAACTGGCCGTAATGAACAGTGTATCACTTTATACCCATTAACGGCCCGTTATTCTGTTGGGCCGTTTCCAGCCCATGTTATCTTTCGGCCTTCTCAGATCCCATTTATTCTTGGGCTCATTTCCAGCATTCATTTACTTACGGCCCATTACTGTCATTTTCTGCTTGTGGGCCAAATTCAGCCCGTCGTTACAGTCGGCCCATTTGTGGACCGTTAATCTGTTGGGCCATTTTCATAGCATCACCAAATACGGCCTATTAACGACCCGTTATGGTCAGCCCATAAAACGTATGATTTCCACTCTAGCCCGTCTACGACCCACTGAAGGCCCATACAAGGCCCATGGATCCGACGGCCCATTGAAGGCCCATGGATCCGACGACCCATTGAAGGCCCGTGGATCCGACGGCCCATTGAAGGCCCATGGATCCGACAACCCGTACATGTCCCATGGATCGTACGGCCGTGGAGGGACATGGTCACTACAATGTTTGGGCGAGTTGGCCCCCGTTTGAACGATGTAGCATATTCAAATAATTCTCCTACTCTATACTATCACCTCTAAAAAGCATACACTATACAACAAAGAGACCAAGACATAGAAATGTAGAATAATCCTACACTATACAATAAAGAAATTACAGCCGATTATACCCGCTGGGCATTATGGTTCGGCATAGGTGATAATAAATCATACACAAATAGCAAATTACATACACTGGGCAAATACAGCTCATACAACATGGACACGCATCAACTTGACTCCATTTGAACTATAATCTCTTCAGAAAATAGGATTGGCCGGATTCAGATAGCACAAATTTCAGTCTGGAAAATCTTCAATTCCTTCGTGGTTACCTCAGTGTCTTGTTTCTTTTTTTGACTCCTCCATCTAGTACCTGCATGTATAGTCTCAACTTGTTGATTGTATGTTGACAATCATGTACACGTTGTCTTGCCACCTCTAGTTGATGCTCGAGAACATCAGCACATTCCAATTCCAATCCATAATCATTCGGTAACGGCCATGCCGGACTGCTCATAGATCTTTGTGTTGATGTCACTTCATCCTGAAATGTTTCTGTAAGTACACATGACCAGGGCAAATATATAGTTACAACAGTGAAGCGAGCAAGACACTATTTTGTACTACATGGAAAAACAGGACTAACAAGAATGTTACACGTCATGAAGCATAAGTAGGTGATATTTTAAAAATTATAAAAAAGATAGTTTGTGCAGCCTGCATATAGAAATCTCTCTTAGCTCACCAGAGGAGCATGATGTTGGGGCCCAATCCAAAACACAGACAAGTTACAAATTTAGACAGCACATTGCGTATAAGTAAGCAAGCAGTTGGCCATTCTGTAGCTCAATTAAAGTCATAGGGAGCATAATGAACAACAAAAGGTTTCATACAAACACACTACAACAAGCAAAACTATGCAATCATTAGCCTAGTATAAACTAGATTGTGAGCCTCATGCAATAATAGTTGGTTAATAGACTCCAAAGCTTCAGGCACACTTCGGTAGAGTAATTAAATGGTAAGGCCTTTAATTACGTCAACTAATAGTTATACAAGTACCCAACATCAGACATGATTCTTTGGGCATCTCATTAACTGAGGACAAATAAAGCAATTGAAAAGAGCAAATTAACTATCCCTGAAACCAACAAGGAATTGAACTGTTGAGTTGCATACAGTGACTTACCTTAACAGGTTGAAGAGGCTCAGCGCAGCTCCTACTTCTCTTGCAAGGCTCCTTCCTAACATCTTGTACTTGGAAATCCTCAATCTTATCTTCATTGCACCCCCTCTGCATGATGACACAAACTAGTTACTCGTCTCCTTGGAAGATAAACATGCATACTTTCCAGTCTATGAACACAAAAGGATGAGATTATAACAAAACAACACCACATAATGAAACATGCTACATCGCTTGCACTTGCACACAATGAAATGAGCATTTACTATGTCTGCACTATGTAAAAACCAGGCATACCTTCAAACTGGATCTCCAGGTACTCTTGGAGAGCCTACTTTAGTGTACAGCCAAACCTTTATGTCACCTATGAGTTAGACAAGGCCCCACTACAACATCCCTTAGTGTTTAAATCGTTGACAAGCTCTGTTAGAGTGTTAGGTCAAGAACAACAAGTAATCAAAGCAAATAGTCCTAGTATGGCTGGCTAATGCAAACAAGCAATTGAACAGATGTGTGAGAAAATCTTACATATCAAGAAAAGAAGCAAAGAAGGAGGCTTAAAGACCATCACTTGACTGACCAGATTTAAGGGGCATTTAAACATCATGTGCAATGTATGAACCAACATAAACATTGCATATTCCAGATTCTACAATGGAATGCACATGTATTAGGTTATTCCATGTATGATGATGATTAAATGTACACTATAGCAGGTAGGAGTGATTCATCATTGCACGCACAATTGAATTACAGGTTAAGGGCCAGTTCGATTCCGCCTTTTCAGGGCTTGTTGTCAAAATAAGCCATAAAAGATGTAAAGAAGTCATTTTTGAGTTATGGGCTTGGGCTTAACTAATTTCGCTTTGGAGGGGGGTGTTTCGGGTAGAACCTCACTAAAAATTGAAGGGAAGGGGAATAGTGAAATGACTCTGTTGTCTGCCTATATTACACTCAAAATACAACTGCTGACGCTCGTGTCACACTTGACCCTCAAGTAAAAACAAACACGCAAGCGTTCATTGCCCTGCCCTCTTGCATCTCCTCTCCCCTTTCCCTCTACCTCGATCCCCTGCCTGCAGCACTAGGGTTCCTCCAGCAAGCCTTCGCCACTGGTCCCATCTGGTCTGGTCCTCGACGATGCTATGTCCAACTAGGCTACATGGCCGGCGGGTAGGGGCAAATCTCCCTGGCTGCTATATGATGCTTTCAGGTGGTGCTGCTATATGATAATAACAAGCCACTTGGACCATCAAATTTCAATAAATAATTGTTCTTCATTTAAATGTGGGTCATGCGTTCTTCGTTTAAATTAGGAAATGGGATCTCTATGGAAAACATTGACCAAAGTAGATTGTGCCAAGTAGATGGTATCTTTGTATTTGCATTTTGAGCAAATAGTGATGGTTTGTTTTCCTATCATATTAATTACTGCACTGGGTTCAATTTGTGATGTTTGCAAGTCAAATTAATTTTCATATGGGCAGCAAAATGAAAAAATATAATGCAATCTAGACTTTCCAGTGGTCATACCAAAGATAAGCTGAAAACGCAATGAAAAGAACTGGTTGGCTTATTACATGGAGCTTATATTCACATGTGCTTATTTTCTTAGGATAACTCATAATAACTGTCCCTAAGAAACTTGGCTAATAGAACTGACATACAAATAACATGTCACGATGATTGCAATGGAGGAGTGACGTACCATAGCACACTGTATAGGCTCACCGCTGCCTCTCCTTTTTTTGCGATGTTCCATGAAATTGCCACATACATCTTGTACTTTTTCATTGTGTAACCCTATGTGCAAGTTGACATGGCTAATTTTAGACATCTCTACATGATACTACATTGCATATCCCTTGCGCATATTTAAACCACCAATTAATGATTGTGTGCGTAGCATAAACTAGCCATGACTCTGTGTGCTGGACTAGCAGGCACTCTAAGGGAGCCTAATGTAGTGCACTGGATATCCTACATGCCACCTACGATTTTGTGTAATGTACTACCTCTGTTCCTAAATATATGTCTTTGTAGAGATTCCAGTATGGACCACATATAGATGTATATAGATGCATTTTCGAGTGTAGATTCACTCATTTTGCTCCATATGTAGCCTATAGTGGAATCTCCTGAAAGACTTATATTTAGGAACGGAGGTACAGGTAGTATCATGTATGATATCTAGATATCTGATTTAGTAGCCAGTAGTAGAAATCATTGTCTGCACAAAGGGATTACTGGTCGAAAATCCTAGCAAAGCACATTGGCAGGCACAGAACAATACAAGAGAGAGAGACACACTTACAAGATCATAGCAATGCCTCAGTCCAGGATCTTGGTTGGCCAAGCTGTTAGATCCAGAAGAAACATCGTCCTTGTAGTTTTTGCCAGCTGCATAACAGGTAACAGCGACCGGTTAGTATATTTGAAGTACATCGGGCAAGTGATGCTGGACGGGTTTAAAGGTGACAAGTACCTAGGCTGTGGCGGGTGCTTGGCATCTCTCCAGACGGTGGGAATCAGGTTAGAAATGTCAAGGGTGATGACACTGCGCTGGCTGTCGGGGTTCGGTAAGGAGATCTAGAACCGTCGAGTAGGGTGTTTGTGGAGCGGAAATTTTGCATGCTAAAGACTAAGGTGGCGGAAATTTTAGAAGGAAGCGGGAGATTTTGCCGCCCGCGGGATTGTTTGTATCCAGTTTCAACTAATTTTGGACCGTGCTAGTGGGAAGGTCATGCTAGACTGTGTACACGGGGCAAGCGTCAGCAGTTAATAACTGGTGTGAAGTCCACCCTAGAAAAAAAGAAAATAACTCGGGATGATGCGCCGATAGCTTGGACGTTCACACGGGCGCGGCCAATCGTACGGGTGTAGTGGCACGTTCACAAAAAAAGGGATCAAACGCTCAACCTATGTATTTCTTGTGTAAATAGATAATTTAGTGCCATTGGTTATTTACTTTAAACATAATGCATTGACGTGTTTAGTGTAGAGGCGCACAAAAATAAATGGATATTGTAGTCCGCTACTTAAAAGTGTTACCTCATATAATTACATAGCCTCCATTTCATAAATTGTGTACCCGTTGAATTCATATATGAATATTACATATATTACTTCAAAATAGAAACTTAAATCATCCAAGACTAATGAATTTGAATGCAAGAGTAACAATGGTGCATGTACATGACAGCTACATTGGTTGTTTGAAGAAACATCACTGTAACTTCGGCATGCACAACTGAA
Source organism: Triticum dicoccoides (assembly GCF_002162155.2). NCBI lineage: Eukaryota > Viridiplantae > Streptophyta > Magnoliopsida > Poales > Poaceae > Triticum > Triticum dicoccoides. Next base: position 575,224,770 of record NC_041383.1, on the reverse strand, counting down.
AAGGTTTATTTAAATAGAAAAAATGTGATATGTGAGTGTCCAATCTTTATAGCGTTGAATCGATATTGTACCTTTGGCCACGATACGAAGAAGATATTGACTTATGTTCAAGCGATGCACGTGCACGATCGCTAGATAGTGATATGTGAATGAATTGTGCAATCTCTCTCACATGCATACATATCTCATTTCCCTGTGGGCATCGGAATCACACACGCGCACTTCATGTATTTCTCTCACTCCATCAAGGTTAAATTCGTCTTTCTACCCCGTCCTACAAGTATCTCACATAGAAACACACACGCTCTCTCTGTCTAACATGACCACCTCTGTAATTCCGCCCACCCACAGCCACTAATGTCCCAAGTATAATCATGTCTCTCACACATATGCCTAAGGTTAACTCGAGTTCCAGAACCATATGAATACATACAATGGGATTCCAACAGAGCACCTTTTGTTTTGAGATTTCTCTCTCTCTCTCACACACACACACACACACACACACACACACACACACACACACACATGCGCGCGCGCACATAGTTTCTCGCTTCATTTTTTCCGGCAATTGCATGCACACTGTTTGTTTATCTTCGTGATGCTTTAAGTGTGCCTCACACAAATGCTATCTACATATCCCTTAATATAGCTAGATATGTGTCACACAAACTCCTTCTCCCTACTAGCAAGATGCCCATGCGTTGCACGGAACATTAAGATGCATTTGTATGAGTAGTTTATCTTGTGGGAGAAAAGGATGAACGAGGGAATGCCTTATTTGCAAATGCAGAGAGGGGTGTGGGTATCTTTTTGCAAAATTGCCATAATTTCCTTCCTATCCGTCGGATATAAATCAGATGGCCTATATTGCAGGATAGCAGGAACACCATCATCACCAACTC
>NC_041383.1:575123169-575223543 GCF_002162155.2 Triticum dicoccoides | reverse complement strand
GACACCGAAGGAGTAGGGTGGCACCTCGATCTTGATAATAATCTATCTACTCCTCTTTCAAACACACACACATACACACACACTCGCTAGTTGTGCCTCTGTGCCTACCGTGCACACTCTCGATACATCTTTCTCTCCCCCCAACAATGACAACAGAAGGGTGACAACTCGATCTGATCATAATCTATCAATTGGTTTCTCGCTCAAACATTGTGTCTTGATGCCCCGCTTGGTAGCCCCCTCGATATGTAGACTTGTCACGCGCGCACAGCTATAGTGACGATGACGCGAACCCAGTGTGCCTTGTTTTTACCGGCCTCATGTGATAGTTCTCACCCTGTTTTCTGTTAATTAACAAGGCAACCTTTTCTTTGTTACTACTAGTGAATCTAAAATCATTCGGGGCAGACATAAAATATATCACTTCAACCCAATTATCGCAGCAACTATTTTAAAAGAAACTAGCTAGCTGCCCGTGCGTTGCACGGAACATCAAGATGCATTTGTATGAGTAGTTTATCTTGTGAGAGAAAATGATGAACGAGGGAAGGCCTTATTTGTGAATGTGGAGAGGCGTGTGGGTATATTTTTGCAAAATTTCCATAGTTTCTTCCCTATCCGTTAGATATAAATACGACGGCCTATAATGCAGGATGGCACGCACACCATCATCACCTACTCTGTTTTCTACTCCCTCCGTTCCTAAATACTCCCTCCGTCCGAAAATACTTGTCATCAAAATGGATAAAAAGAGATGTATCTAAAACTAAAATACGTCTAGATACATTTCCTTTTATCCATTTTGATGACAAGTATTTCCGGACGGAGGGAGTATTTGTCTTTTTAGAGATTTCAACAAGTGACTATGACCGGACCTTACCAACATACACAAAAAAGTAGTCCATAATTTTGATGTTACCCTCTTTTCTTGGCTGTGCAGTGCCATCTGGATACCTCATAAATAAATCAAGGAGAAATCTGACCCCTTCCTAAAAAGACATACGGAGCAAAATGAGTGAATCTATACTCTAAAATATGTCTACATACACATCCGTATGTGGTAGTCCATTTGAAATCTGAAAAAGACAAATATTTAGGAACGACTGGAGTATAAGAGTAGACATGGATATATATCTCCAGCATGGTCTACAACAAAAATGTGCTGGACTGGTTAGCGCCGGATGCTTGCAACGCGATGACATGAGTTCGAATTCTGTCTTTTAACTTTAGATTTTTATATTATATATTACTTATTTAATACATACTTCTTTCGCTACTGTACTGACAGTGGAACCCACATAGTACTTAGAATACAAGATTAAGGATGGACTTGTTTCTTTTTAACTTTCTGTACGAAGTTGTAGCCACCCTGCAAGTCACGTGTACACTGTACATGCAATTAACTTTTTATAGAGGGACAATCATACAACAAATTAACTCAAATGGATTGGATGTCACTCTATTATTTCCAGCATAAGAGCATCTCCAACGGCAGCCGGCAAATTTCCTCCCGCTTCCTTCCACGGAGGACGACATCAAACGCCAGTGGCATACATTTTCACAACTCTAACCAACCAGATGAAATTCGTGCAAACACGGACTGATTTCATATAAGCATGAAGGATTTCGTATAAAAAAAGCCGGATCTTCATATAAACATGATGGATTTCATTATATTTACATGAACTAAGTGGTGCCAATCCGGCTCTCTTGGTATAATTAATACTCCCTTCGTCCTGAAATACTTGTCCTAGAAATGGATTTATCTAGACTTATTTTAGTTATAGATACATACAATTTATCCATTCTTAGAACAAATATTTCCCGCCAGCTGGAGAGGGAGTACATAATCTAAATGGCCGCCCGCGGATCCCTTTGTCTTCCTCATGTCCGGCAGACACTTGCGGGGTCGACGAAGGTCCACGGAAGAGACGAAGTAGCAAAGAAACCACCTAAAGGCACAGTCGTCGCCTCGGCGGTGGCATTCATGGGACCCAAGTGGCAACGACCTCCAGTGTTCTACTTCTCCTCGATGATGGCGGCGGACACAGAGAAGCTGGCCACCGACTCGTCGCTCTCCACGCACCAGCCTTCTGTCTCTGCCTGCATGGCGCTGCCGTAGGCACGGGAGGCGCGGCCGCAGGCACGGGAGGTGCGGCCACAGCAAACACTGGTGGCGCGGTACGACGCGGCAGCGACGACGCCCGTACCGGGGTATTCGCCGCCATGCCAGCGTGGAGCAACTCACCACTCCTCATGGAGCTGAACTGGAGCGGCGAGTTCTTGAACCACTCACCTTCTTGGGGCGGCAACTGGCTCCGTCGGGCCAAGCGAGATTGGTGAAGCGTTGAGCGGCCTCGCCCATATCCGGAGGGCTCGGCAGGCCACCCAGTGGGGTAATATGCCGTAGAACGGCTCCTCGGAAGCCATTGGAAGAGTGGAGAAAATGGTGAAGGAGGAGATAGGGGAGCGGCGGAGGGGTGCGATTCTTGCCCGCTGTCTGTCTGGCCTCATGTAAATAGAGGGCGAACGGTAGGAGCTTGGCCGGCGTCTGGCCTCGTTTAAACTAAGGGCGGATGGGAGGAGCTCAACCCGTGTTGCGTTTAATTCCGTCCCGCTCATGAACGGACGTGTGGCCAGAGTAGGTTTCTCGGTTTGCATGCGGGTTTAATGGAGGGGTTTTATGGAGGCGAGGAGGCGTGTTCAGCCGGGCGTGCAGCGGGCGGCACAGTACTATTCGATTTGACAGCAGTAATGAGCCGTCAAATCGCAAAGGCCCTCGCCTCTCGTGAAACCGACCAAGCTAGACTGCCATGCCCTCTAGCCTTTAAAACAATGTATATACTCCACTTTTGTACATGGTGTACTACCTCCGTCCGGGTTTATTAGTCCCTTTAGTATTTTGTGCAAAACTTTGACCTTAGATTAAACTAAAGAAAATGTTAATGCATGTAACCAAAAATAATATCTCTCAAAACTATTTTCAAATATGAATCCAGGGATATAATTTTTGCTAGCATGCATTATTATTTACTTAGTTAAATATATGGTCAAAGTTTGGCATAAAATACTATGGGGACCAATAAACCAGGATGGAGGTAGTACTCAACATCTAGCCCAATGACCCACTCATCATGTGAGTTTTCGAACATGCATCTGAAGCGAGAAAGGCATCCTTTCACCATCGCGGAAGAACGGGTGTAGATGACATCGAACTCATCGCCGGTGATAGTTCTAACCTTGTACTCACCGCCAATCATGGAGATTTGGGACGCCATTTGTCGGTGTCAAAACCGGCGGATCTCGGGTAGGGGGTCCCGAACTGTGCGTCTAGGCGGATGGTAACAGGAGACAAGGGACACGATGTTTTTACCCAGGTTCGGGCCCTCTCGATGGAGGTAAAACCCTACTCCTGCTTGATTAATATTGATGATATGGGTAGTACAAGAGTGGATCTAACACGAGATCAGAGAGGCTAAACCCTAGAAGCTAGCCTATGGTATGATTGTTGTTCGTCCTACGGACTAAAACTCTCCGATTTATATAGACACCGGAGAGGGCTAGGGTTACACAGAGTCGGTTACAATGGGAGGAGGTCTTCATATCGTATCGCCAAGCTTGCCTTCCACGCCAAGGAAAGTCCCATCCGGACACAGGACGGAGTCTTCAATCTTGTATCTTCATAGTCCGGGAGTCTGGCCAAAGGTCAAAGTCCGGCTATCCGGACACCCCCTAATCCAGGACTCCCTCAGTAGCCCCTGAACCAGGCTTCAATGACGACGAGTCCGGCGTGCAAATTGTCTTCGGCATTGCAAGACGGGTTCCTCCTCCGAATACTTCATAGAAGATGTTTGAACACAAGGATATTGTCCGGCTCTGCAAAAATAAGTTCCACATGCCACCGTAGAGAGAATGATATTTACACAAATCTAATCTGCTGACGTATTCCACGGCGTGACATCACGCCACGGCCAGGCTTTTATTCTTTTTACTGTTCCACCTCAGCGCGTTTAGCGAGGCGGTTTCCTTGGCCTGTCTTGTCAAAGCAGAGATCGTGTCCCCTTATTCCGGGATTCTCATCAATACGGGCGCTCGCTTAACGAAGCTGCTGGTTCCGGCACCTCACGTGGTGCCGGAGAAGAAGGCCAAGAAGAAGGCCACGGGGACTCGAAAGAGCTCCCGGCACCTGGTGGTGTCGGATTCATCGCTCGACAACCCCGACGCACCCTCCTCCTCTGAAGACGAGGAGGAGGAATAAGAAGAAGATGCCTCTCCCCCTCCAACGGGGGGAGGAAAGAAAAGAAAGGCCGCCCCAACTGGGGAGGCCGGAGGGTCCAAGAAGGGGAAGACCCTTCTACCGGACTATGCCTCCGATGCCGAAGACGGCGGGGAGGAATGGCCATCCGGGATCAAGCCCCTAGCAAAATCGTAAGCATTCGGATACGAATAACTTATGGCGCTTATCCGTTATTTGGCATTTTCTGACGCCGAATTTGACCATACAGTCCGCCCAACACTCAGCTCAACGATTCGACGAGCGGCTCCTTGGATTCGTCGGATGTGAACAGTGCTTCACTTCCGATGGCCTCCTCCCCTCTCCCTACGGACGATGCCGAGGTGGAGTCCCGAAAGGGACTAAACTAGGAGGAGGTGGTCCTGGAGGCGCCTCAAGGCGACCTCCCGGACTCTAGGCCAAAAGGGGGTAAGGCCCCCGAGGGATCTAAGTCCGGCCTCGGGCCGGACACTGCTCCGGAACCATCAATGGTTCTAGAGTCCGGCAGGCGGCGCCTTCATAAGAAGGGCAAGCCTACGACGCTGGCGACCGCCGTCCATCCGGAGGCGCCGGACAATTTGCTGGAGGTGCTTAATGGCGCCTCCATCAACAAGGAACACCGCACTGTTATGAGTGCGGTGATTCAGAAGGTTCAGTCCGCCAAGAGCGGGCTGACAGAAGCCTGTACAAGCTTGTTAACAGGCTTTGAGGTATGTGTTAAAAAACATATAAAAAATGTTACCGCATAGACAGTAGTCCCTGATGCTCAGTTCGGAGTTCGGAAAGAAAAGCCGAGCTGAGGATCTAAAAAGATATACGCAGGAGTCTAATAAAAATATGTCAATATGGGAATGCAGGCTGCGCTGCTGACCTCTGCCGCACTGACTGCGGAGGTCAATGCCTTGAGGGAGAACCTCGAGCGGTCCGAGAACGAGCTCGGCCGTGCCAAAGCAGCTCGAGGACAAGGAGGGTATGTAATACCGCATGTAAATGTATATAGAAATACTTGGTTGCAAATAATGACAGGACCAACTTAAATGTTGCAGGGGCCACAGCCGAGGTGGCGACCCTGAAGGAGGCGGTCTCCAAGGCCGAAAACAGTGCGGCCCTGGAGCACACTGAGCGAGAGAAGCAGGAGGCGCGGGTGGCGGAGGTGCGGCAAGAGCTCCAAGCTCTCGTGGAAAAACACGAGAGTTTGGAGCATGACTCGAAGACTCGAGAGTCCGAGCTCGCCTTGGCTCTTGAGAGTGCCAAAAACGCTAAGGCCGAAGCCCAGAAGGCCCTCCAGGAGATCGAAGCAATGAAGAAGATAGCGGCGGGTAAGGCATTCTTTATGCAAAGCAAGAATATAAAAGTTAATTATCTGCTACTTACCCGAATCCGGAGCTCTCCAGGAGCGTTCGCCGATCTGCCCCGTAGTGTGTCTGATGCCGCCGCATACTACCGAGCCGAAGAGGGGAGCTCGACGGAAAAAGTGTTCTGGTCTCAGTATGCTGAGGCCGAACATCCGGTGCCCCTGAGCGACCAGCTGAAGCAGCTGGTCGAGCTCCACAAGGTGGCCGAACAGGCCATGAAGGGCCTCATAGCTCGGTTGTGGCCTGGAGAAGCCATGCCTGGGAGCTACTTCGGTCTGGTGTGGCGGCTGGTGGACGCGTGTCCGTGGATTGAGGTCGTCAAGTGCTCCGTCTATATCGAAGGTGCCCGTCGGGCCCTTGCCCGTGCTAAAGTGCACTGGGGAAAGCTGGACGCTGAGAAGCTTTTGACGGACGCGCCACCGCCGGGCAAGGAGTATCGCACGCCCGAGATGTATTATAAGGGCGTCCTGAAGGGTGCTCGCCGTATAGTGGACGAATGCTCCAAAGATGTAATTTTTGAGTAGGCTCGCATCTGTTATCCTGTACGCTGAAAACTTTGTTCATATGCGTTAAGCAACGCTTGTTAATTTAAAATACCTTCTGTGCGGCCGTTTATCAAATCAGAGAGATGCAAGTCGTCGGCTTCGACCCCCATGCCATGAGTGCTGGGGTGTTCGGGATAAACCTGAGCGCTCTTGTTCCCATTCTTGGGTCCATCTAGGGAGGCGCTCAGCACAACGAACTAGGCCGTCGGACTTATAGTGCTTTATCACTCTCACTTAGCCATATAATTCTATAATTTTAAATTTCGGCGAAGCCCCTAGTATTCAGAAGACCGAGTTCGGGGCTCTATCCACGCCTAGGCCGGATAAGTCCGGTTCCTCGCTCTAAGCGGCATAAGTCTTTAAGGACTCGAAAAACCTCACGAACAGCGACCGGTCTCTTGCACTATCATGACGGTCAGTTTTAGCTTTCTCTACTGAGGTGTTAACCCAGCTCAACTGGGGCACAATCGCAGTAGTTCTCCCAGCGCTACCTTAGCCAACATTGTGGAACATAAGATACCAAAACATGGGAGTCGGGCAAACCCAACTATTGACCAAGGACATGATTCGGAGCCGATGCATATAGTGCTATAAGTTCGGGGTGCCGCACTCATGAGAGTGTTCGGTCTTCTCACACCATGTTATGGGGTGCTTAAGCCCCTGGTGTATTGGCCGTACCAAAGTGTACGGTTGCAGAATGTCATGACTGAACATATTTGTATATATAAAAAATAGATGAGTACAATAATAGATAAGAGCTATGTATTGTTTATTAAAAAAGGGCTGCTGCGAAAGCAGAACGATACAAGTAGTGCGATAAGCAAGAGATGGGCTTATTTGACATGTCCCCCTCCAGGGGCAAGCTGCGGGATTTTAAGTAAAATAGGTATTAAGCTCGTTATAGAGACCACCTGGACATTTGACGCGGCTTGTTTTCTCCCTGGCTGTTGCATCTTATGTTCGGCGAGTGTATTGCCGGATAGGCCTTCCGAATAGTTGGGTCCTGAAAGTGTATAAAAAGGAAACGACGGAATAGGGAGCCCCTTAGTGCGGTTGAGCCGCATTCTGGGCGTGCCGTAGTTGTGCCCCTCCCCTTATGCCCATGGTATCTCTAAGGCGTAATTATGTACGTGTGGTACCGATATCACCATCTGGCGAGGGCTGGGGTTGGGGCCGCACTGCTATGCTTGCTCGGAACGTGCCAGCCGGATTTGTTGTAGGTTACTTCAGGCTCGCTTGACGTTGTCCGGACGTTTGACACCTGGGTTGGAGGATTGCCTTGAGAGGCTACTCTGTACTTCCGCCGCCAGGGCCGCCGTGTGCTCCTCCGTTCAGAGAGAGCGTTCGGTATTTCCATTTACCGTGATGACTCCGCGAGGTCCTGGCATCTTGAGCTTGAGATATGCGTAGTGCGGCACCGCATTGAATTTTGCAAATGCGGTTCGTTCGAGCAGGGCGTGATAACCACTGCGGAATGGGACTATGTCAAAGATTAACTCTTCGCTTCGGAAATTGTCCGGGGATCTGAAGACCACTTCGAGTGTAACCGAGCTTGTACAGCTGGTTTCTACACCTGGTATGACGCCTTTAAAGTTTGTCTTTGTGGGTTTAATCCTTGAGGGATCGATACCCATTTTTCGCACTGTATCCTAACAAAGCAGGTTCAGGCTGCCGCCGCCGTCCATTAGGACTCTGGTGAGGTGAAATCCATCGATAATTGGGTCTAGGACCAATGCGGTGAATCCGCCGTGACGGATGCTAGTGGGGTGGTCCCTTCAATCAAAAGTGATCGGGCAGGAGGACCATGGGTTGAACTTTGGGGCGACTGGCTCCAACACATAGACGTCCTTGAGAGCACGCTTCCGCTCCCTTTTGGGGATGTGGGTTGCGTATATCATGTTCACCGTCCACACTTGCGGGGGGAATCCCTTCTGTCCTCTATTGTTCGGTGGCCGGGGCTCCTCCTCGTCATTGCTACGCAGCCCCTTGTCTCTGGTTTCGGCACTTAACTTGCCTACCTGCTTGAACACCAAACAATCCCTGTTGGTGTGGTTGGCTGGTTGTTCGGGGGTGCCGTGTATCTGGCACGAGCGGTCGAGTATCCGGTCTAAGTTGGATGCGCCCAGAGGGTTTCTTTTGAATGGCTTCTTCCGCTGACCGGGTTTAGAGCCTCTGAATCTGGCGTTGACTGTCGTATGCTCAGTATTGTTGCCGTTAATGCGGCGCTTGTGCTTGTTGCGACGTGACCTGCCATTGTTGTCCTTGGTATCTGAATTACCAGGGCTCTTGGTTATGTTATTGCTACGAGCTAGCCAGCTGTCTTCGCCCGCGCAGAAGCGGGTCATGAGTGTCGTGAGGGCTGCCATAGATTTCGGCTTTTCCTGTCCTAGGTGCCGGGAAAGCCATTCGTCTCGGATGTTGTGCCTGAAGGCAGCAAGGTCCTTGGCGTCCAAACAGTCGACTATTTGATTTTTCTTAGTTAGGAACCGTGTCCAGAATTGCCTGGCCGATTCCTCTGGCTGCTAGATTATGTGGCTTAGGTCATCGGCGTCTGGTGGTCGCACATAAGTGCCCTGGAAGTTGTCAAGGAATGCGGATTCCAGGTCCTCCCAACAACTAATTGACTCTGCTGGCAGGCTGTTAAGCCAATGTCGAGCTGGTCCTTTAAGCTTGAGCGGGAGGTATTTGATGGCATGTAGATCATCGCCACGGGCCATGTGGATATGAAGGAGATAATCCTCGATCCATACCACAGGATCTGTTGTGCCATCGTATGATTCGATGTTCACGGGTTTAAAGCCCTCGGGGATTTGATGATCCATTACTTCGTCTATGAAGCATAGTGGGTGTGCGGCGCCCCTGTATTGGGCTATATCACGATGCAGCTCAGATGAGCTTGGTCTGTTGTATTCGGCCTGGACGTACTTATCATGTCCGGCGTGACGGCTGGCGTCACATGAAGCGGGGCGCCCATGCGATACGTAGATCGATCTTGCTTGCGTTGCCTTGTTCTCCAATATGTCTCACAGGTCTGTTGCGTCTCCCCATACTCTGGTATGTTTTGAGCGGTGCCGGGGTGCGGCTTGGGTCGAGGGCCTGAAGGCCTCTCTGTCGCGGCCACGGGGTGGCCGATCGGGTGCATCATCGTACACTGGTGATGTAGGTTTAGTTGCTTCCTCCTCAAGTTGGGGTAGCAGCCTGCGCTTTGGGTAGCTCTTGGAGGGGCGCTCGAGTTTATACTCTTCAGCCGCCAGGACTTTGGTCCATCTATCGGCTAGCAAGTCTTGGTCAGCTCTAAGCTGCTGCTGTTTTTTCATGAGGCTGCTTGCCGTGGCCATAAGCCTGCGTTTGAAACGCTCTTGTTCGGCGGGATCCTCTGGCATGACGAATTCGTCGTCGTCGAGGCTTGCCTCGTCTTCGGAGGGAGGCATATAGTTGTCGTCCTCAACCTCCTTGTCGGCCGCTCTCTCTTGAGGGCTGGCTCCTTCGTCCTCCTGCATTGAATCCTGCTGGAGGGGGTTATCTTCGGCACTGTCCGGCGTGTTGTTATCTCCGGTGCCGGAATCGCCGTTTTTGCTTTGGCGGGACTTATAGCGGCGCCGCTGACGTCGGCGCTTGGGTTGCTTCTTGGAGGGGTCATCCTCCGTTTTTTCCTCGCCATCCCCTGCTTTGGGGGTGTCCACCATGTATATGTCATATGACGAGGTGGCTTTCTAGTTCCCTATAGGTGCTGGTTCTTGGTCGTCTCCTTCATCGGCGTCCATACCGTCGATGTCTTCGGAGTCAAAGTCGAGCATGTCGGTTAAATCATCGACAGTGGCTACGAAGTGGTTGGTGGGTGGGCCTCAAATTTCTTCGTCGTCCGTATCCCAACCATGCTGACCGTAATCCGGCCAGGGCTCTCCTGACAAAGAGAGAGACTTTAGTGAATTCGGGATATCGCCAAAGGGCGAGTACTGAAAGACGTTCGCGGCGGTGAACTCCATGATCGGAGCCCAACCGGGTTCGATCGGAAGGGGTGCGGAAGATTCGGAGTCCGGAACAGAGTCCAGCACCTTGGAGTCATGGGCCTTGCAAAGGACTAGGCTGGTATTCGGCTCTATCGCCGTAGAGATTGCGGCTCCTGGGGCGGCGTCTAACCGTCCGTCCCTGGTTAGCGCAGTCGGCTCCGGGCTAATGGTCGGAGCGGACACCTGAGCGGTGCTCTGGGCGCTGTCCGGCGGCAGAGCTAGATCATGCCCATCGAGACAGTGCGGCACGCTCGGTCGTGGCTCGAATCCGTCGAAGATCAAGTCCCCGCGGATGTCGGCCGTGTAGTTTAAGCTTCCAAACCTGACCTGATGGCCAGGGGCCTAGCTTTCGATCTGCTCCAGATGGCCAAGCGAGTTGGCCCGCAGTGCGAAGCCGCCGAATACGATGATCTGTCCGGGGAGAAAAGTCTCACCCTGGACCGCGTCGTGATTGATGATTGAAGAAGCCATCGGGCCTAAAGGTGACGACATAGAGGAACTCTCAATGAAAGCACAAATGTCGGTGTCAAAACCGGCAGATCTTGGGTAGGGAGTCCCGAACTGTGCGTCTAGGCAGATGGTAGCAGGAGACAAGGGACACGATGTTTTTACCCAAGTTCGGGCCCTCTCGATGGAGGTAAAACCCTACTCCTGCTTGATTAATATTGATGATATGGGTAGTACAAGAGTGGATCTACCACGAGATCAGAGAGGCTAAACCCTAGGAGCTAGCCTATGGTATGATTGTTGTTCGTCCTACGGACTAAAACTCTCTGGTTTATATAGACACTGGAGAGGGCTAGGGTTATACAGAGTCGGTTACAATGGGAAGAGATCTTCATATCGTATCACCAAGCTTGCGTTCCACGCCAAGGAAAGTCCCATCCGGACACGGGACGGAGTCTTCAATCTTGTATCTTCATAGTCCGGGAGTCCGGCCAAAGGTCATAGTCCGGCTATCCGGACACCCCCTAATCCAGGACTCCCTCACCATGGATTTGGGAGGAGGGTTAGGATTAGTGGAACTGCCATAATGTGAAAGAATGGGACGACTAGGAGCGAACCGCCGTAATATTAAAGGATGTGCGGGGACGAGTAGGAGCGAACTGCCAGCGTGCAAACGGCAGGGTAGTGGCTTTCCATTCTCCCATGATACGGGCTTCCGAGAGCCCTTGGATCTGAGATTGAACGGTTGCATGGAGTGATGCCAGTAGCCCGTATCATGGTCGCGCCTACCACGACTGTCGCGTCGCTCGCGCGGTCGCATCCTTGGAGATTTAACACGGTGTGTTAGGCTATCTGATGTTCGCATGTCATCACTTAGTCACTCATACTACAACAAGGTTAGTTATAAAGTTGGCTATAAGTGTTTTTTTTACTTCTCTCTATCTCTTTCTTCATACTCTCTCCGTCCCATAATATAAGAACGTTTTTTGACACAAGTGTAGTGCCAAAAACGTTCTTATATTATGGGATAGAGGGAGTAGTATTTATTGCATTTGCCAAGGAGTGACCTCTTCCAATGAAATGGTGTGCTTATTAGTTTTTTGTTGCTAAGTTTTCTTCATTTAATTAGCTATAGACTCAAAATTATCTTTTCACCTAGGTACACACGCTTAGCACCGTTTCTTCCTTGGGTCACCAAACTTGCCACATCAGACTTTATGCCTATGTGGCAAGCTTAGCACCTGTAGGAGCAAGTAAGTACTACTAGTGGGCTATAAGCCCGCTTTACATGGCATTTTTGCATATGTGGAGGAAAGAGGCAATGAATAAGTGGAGAAGTGGGCTCTCATGCAAGAGCCAGCCTCAACTACATGGTGGAGCATTGGGAGAGGCACCTGTATGGAGGTGGTCCGGAATTGAGAGAGTCACACCGATCGTAGCGCCGCAGTTCAAATGATAATGGCAAGTCAAATCACGGGACCCCACCTGTCCAGCAGTAACTCGCTGTCAAATCACACAGCCCTACATTTGCAGCAGCCTACTCCATCATCTTCTCGCGTCTCTGTCGAACCGACTAGGCGGAACTACCCCGCCTACCGCGCAGGAAAAGCCCCGCCTGGTTTATTGGTCCCCATTGTAATCTGTGTCAAATTTTGACCATAAATTTAACTAATGAAATGTTTATGCATGCCATCAAAAATTATATCATTGAAAACTATGTTCATATACGAATCCAACAATATAACTTTTGTTGACATGCACTAACATTTTATCAATTAAATCTTTGGTCAAAATTTATCACAAATTACAATGGGGACTAATAAACCAGGACGGAGGTAGTATGATACTAAGCATTATTAATATCATTGCGTGCAACGAACTGACCACTTCATGTCATGTTTGATAGTCTCAAGTCATTAAAAGCATACAAGCCCCACATCTCTTATTGGTTGATTCCTCTATTTATGTCAAAAAATAAGAAACAATGTGAGAGTTAATGCACCGCGCCTATGTGTTTACTATTTGGTTTTCGTAAGATGACTTACTCACCTAGACGGAGGGAGTATTCGATTTGACAGCGGGCGGTGCAGTTCCCGATACGGCTTTAATGCAGACGAGGGAGGGAGTAGCGGTTCCTGAAATGTTGAACGGCCAATGCATCCTCCTTCAATTAATGCATGAGGGAAGTAATGAGAGGACGTCCGGGAAAAGAGGCTGCACGATGTGAATGCAACACAATTTGCCCTCATTGCCCTCATATAAAGGCGCCCCTCCATTCCAATGCATCTACCACATCGTATGCACCTAAGCATTTGCCTAAGCACCTACACTAAGCACAAAAGAGCTCACTCCAGACCCATGGCGGCGATGCGCGTGAGCGGCCAGCGGCTATGCCAGATGGTCCACGACGCCGGCCTGCGGCATGGCGGTGAGAATCGTCTCCAGACGATGTTGGAGACTGGCTGGTGGATGGCCGCCGTCGATGCCAACTACGACTCTCAGTTGGACCAGATGATCATTGCCACCAACAACAAGTTCACCATCCTCAAGAAGCTCACGGATGACATCGCCGTACTCCTCCAGCCCGCGCGCCCGGGCTCCTCATTTCCTGCCACCCTAAACGACCTCCATGGTCGGAACCTCTTTCAAGCACTGGTGGCCCTACGACTGCCCGCCGACGCCACGAAGAATGTCCACCTGGAGGTCGCGCTCGCCGCGAGGCGCCTCGCCCTGCAAGAATTCGTGGACCTACACATACACGTGTAGGAGTAAATCGTGTACATAGGTATCTACAAGACCAGTGATGACGCTATGACGTTGGCCTTCCTCAACCGGCTGGAAGCCTTGGATGCCTTTGCTGAGAAGCACCTCGACCTCGCCACAAAAGCCGTCGCTCCTTAGCCGCCGGTCGGTGGCCTGACGCACTAAGTTGAGGAGGAGGAGGTCGTACGTTCATGGATCCATCTTTCTTCTTGCCTTTTGTAACCACCACTGCGACCGCATCATCATGGCCTTAATTCTTATTGTGTTGTTCCATTCTCGTTCCAGTCAATACCGACATGTGCGATCCCTTTGCTTAATTATATGCATCACTGTAACTAGTACTCCATCCGTCAATTTATAAGTTGTGCTTACCTTTTCCATCAACTTCGTGCAACGCGCGGGCATCTTGCTAGAAACACTAGAACATGTCGGACCGCGTGTGACCAAACCGACGATGCGCCAACCTAGTACTACGTACCCTGCTTATCTGGCGGAAATAGCCCCTCCCTAGCGTTTCCAATCGTTATTTCTATCTATTGATCGTGCCAAGGAGCGGAACCAAATGTTACAATTTATCCATGTTTCTCTACTCCTACTTTTTTCTCTACTCTTATAAAAAACAGAGTTGGTGATGATGGTGTGCCTGCGTTCCTGCAATATAGGTTATCCGATTTATATTTGACGAATAGGAAGGAAACCATGGCAATTTTGCAAAAAGATACCCACACCCCTCTCCACATTTGCAAATAAGGCCTTCCCTCGTTCATCCTTTTCTCCCACATTTGATGTTCCATGCAATGCATGGGAATCTTGCTAGTCCTTATAAAAGACTCAGTTGGTGATGGTGGGATTTCTGCCATCTGTCGTTTCTGACCATTAGATCTGCATCTAACGGCTATGAGGTAAGTTGTGGCATTTTTGCAACAATACCCACTTCTCTGCTCCAATTTGTAGAAAACCCCTTATTATCTTGAAAGCAACCACATCCCTCCCTCACCTCATCAAAACAGCCTGAAAAATATATTTTGAGTGAAAAGTACTCCCTCCGTTCCTAAATATTTCTCTTTCTAGAGATTTCAATAAGTGACTACATACGGAGCAAAATGAGTGAATCTACACTTCAAAATATGTCTATATAATCCGTATGTGATAGTCCATATGAAATCTCTAAAAAGACAAATATTTAGGTACGGAGGGAGTAATATATTAGGAGTATATCAAAACAAGAGTGATTTATTTCAAGTTTGTGAACAAGTACTACTATTCTACTACTTTTAATCCGTCGCAACGCACGGGCACATTGCTAGTAAAAGGAAAAGGCCTGCCGCGTTCGCGTCGCACCCCCACACGCCCAGGTTTCGGGAGTACTCCACGGCCCGTCCGGCACGACACATAACTTAGGGAAGGAGTGTTGCCTAGCATTTTCACTTTCATGTGGGACCGCCGTTGAGCAAACCGACTATTGGCAAACCGCACCCCGCTCGCCGCCGGGTTGGAAAACAGAAATGAGGGGAAGATCTAGCTGTAGCACGGAAGCCAAGAAATTTGGTGTCATATGGGGCTCGTTGATAGAGTAGGAGCATTCCGTACTAGTACTACTCCTACTAGTACCAAGTTTGTATTCCTAATACTATATTACTAGTACTACCACTATACAACTAGTAGGTACGTGCACGGCACAACATCGTAGGAACAAAAAACGGGAAGATCTTGTTTTGGGTGATTTATCTTTTTTCAGTCAACGTAGTATGAATGATATGATGTGGGGGGCACCCATGAAGCTTATGTGGCTTGGTTGCATGGCTACGAAAGGTTAGAGAAAAATAAATAGATAATGTGTTTAAAGTGCACTCCACTAAATAGATATACTTTGGATCCATTGCAATGGACCGACACATCTATATCTATACCCCCTATATAGTGTGTGAAAAACTTTGAAAATTGGTCGTTGGATGAAGCCAATCCGACGGTACAAAGATGGCAAATCCGAGCACTACTGGCCATTGGATATCATCCACCAGATTCTGCCACATGTATAATCTAGAAGACTCCATGGTTGAACTTAGTTCATGACTAACTTTGCCACAACTAAGCTTAGGAAAAGTTATTAGTTCGTCAAAATGAGAGCCACAAGTTGGCAAGCCTAAAGGAATCCACATTTTTGTGTGTATGTCATGTGGGGCCTTAGTGTGGCTTGCCTAAGGTGTGGCTTGAACCAAACACTCACCTAAGTTAGTCAAACTTGCCTAACCTTACGTGTGGCAATCTTTGGCAATCTTAGTGGCTGTTCGGTTCCTAGCCACACTTTGCTACACCTAACCTTAGGCAAGTTTGACCAAGTTAGGTAGGTGTTTGGTTCTAGCCACACCTAAGGTAAAGATTTTTTTATGAGCAGTGAGCCCCACATGTCATAGACACAAAGGGGTTGTTTGGTTCTAGGCCTAGCATTGCCACACTTTGCCACACATTTTTGCCAAGCTTACCTAAGGTTAGTTCATCAAAATGAGAGCCACAAGTTGGCAAGCCTAAGGGAATCTTGCCACATTTTTTATGTGTATGCCATGTGGGGCCCAAGTGGGGCTTGCCTAAGATGTGGCTTGAACCAAACACTCACCTAAGTTGGTCAAACTTGCCTAACTTTAGGTGTGGCAATCTTTGGCAAAGTTATAGTCACAAACCAAACAGGCCCTAATAACTGTGTGGCAAGATTCCCTTAGGCAAGCCAAAGTGTGGCTAACAAAGCAACTGAACTAAGGCAAGTGTGGCAAGTGTGGCAAAAATCATGTGGCGATATATGGCAAAGATAGTCACAATTCAAACAGCCCTACTAACCAAACAACGCCTAACCTTAGGAAAGTTTGGCAACATTGTATGATAAAGTGTGGCATTGCTAGGTCTAAAACCAAACAACCCCTGTGTCTGCCGCAAAAAATGTGGCTAACAAAATGGGCACCACAAATGTGGCAAGGTTTGGCAAGAACTTGAGTCTATGACATGTGGACCATGTAGCTAGAAAAGTGTGGCAAGCCACAAGTGTAGCAATGAACCAAACACATGCCTAAGATATTGTGGCATGCCTAAGCTTAGGCATGGCAACCTTAGGCTGCAAACCAAACATCTATATATCTATACCCCTATATAGTGTGTGAATAACTTTGAAAGTTGGTCATTGGATGAAGCCGATCCGACAGTACAAAGATGGCAAATCCGAGCACTACTTGCCGTTGGATATGATTTACATTCCACCAGATTTTGCCACATGTAGAAGCATAATACACAAACCACCAGAATCTCATGCGTGCAATGCACGTGTACCTTACTAGTACTAGTTCGTAGTATAATAAGAAACAAATTCCAATTTTGGCATGAGCTCCTACTGCAGGAGCACCACAAGGCCTGCCACAGGAGTTACATTTCCCTCTCAGGGCTGACGGGGCCGAATTTCGGTGGCTTAGTGCCCGGCCTATGAGTCAATGACATGCGGACCTTAAATGCAGTTGTCCCACATGTCATTCTCATGGTGGTGGCGTGGTTCGTGACTCACTCGTTCGAGATGAACCGGCTGGTGGTGGCGTGGCCCTGGTGAGGGTGCCACAGCTGGGCGTCGGGGCGTTACGAGGCGTAGATGGCCAGACCTGCGGGTACTACCTGTAGTACAGAAGTACTCCAGCTGAGGATTGATGCCCGGGATGAAATGTGTCACAGACACTGGATGAAAAATCGATGGTGCAGGAGTACGGATCGAAGCACAGCTGCGGAGCAGGCAAACCGCGTCCAATCGGGTGTGTCTATGGTAGAAAGTTGATGGTTGCCGCAGTTCAGTTGGCCCGCATGTCATGCACACAAAGGCAGAGGAAAGGTGGAGCCGAGAGGGATGAGGCGCACGTCGGGGATGAGGATCCCCTAACGCGAACAACCCTACCATTCTGTCACTGACATGTGGGACCGTCGGGCGTGGGTCCCACCTGTCAGCGAAGGAAAGGTAGGGCAAGGCAGTGATAGCCACGTCAGAGGAACCATGTCCATGTCGGGGAATGTCGTGCCGTGGGTTGGAGCGGCGTCGTGGGAATCGTGTGTGGGTGTGGCAGTGGTAGAAACAAGAAACGTGATGGTCGTCGTGGTTCAACTTCCATGGACAAGTCATCATGTCTGCTGACACATGTATATCAAAACCAGAGTGTTTATATTTCAAGCACGTGAACAAGTATTATTCTACAGTACTACTTTGGATCCATTGCAATGCACGGGCCAGCACATTGGTAGTAGTAGTGTCTATCTCTATCTCTAGAGGCCTTCCCTCATTCATCCTTTTCTCTCACAAGATAAACTACTCATACAAATGCATCTTAATGTTCCGTGGAACGCACGAGGATGTTTCCTTGGGGGTCTCTCTAGCGCGGCGTGGCAGTAGTTGCAAGTTGACGCCGCTTGAGATGCCTCTAAAGACTACCTCCGTGTCCATTTCCTATTCTCCCCCTGTCCATTGTTTCATAGGTTAGGCTCGGTGCGAGTGGAGATCTGCTTGCATATGTACGGGCGGGTACCAACATCATTTTGCACAACATTTACAACGGTGACACCGTTCCCGTAGAACCTTTGTCCAACATTGGGATCAGCCATGCAACGGGCCACTGCATGAATTGGTACGATGGAACCAAGGGTGAGATTGAATAAGATAGCACGAACCTTTCACATGGCAGTCAAAGGTGGACCATGCTGTCTGCGGTTGATTTGTTGCCATACGAGTACGAAGATGTTGTGCTCCTTTCTAACCGCATCTTCACGGTGACAAACCATGGGACTTATTTTGTATGGGACACATCCTACGATATACTCCATCTCTCCCAGTTTATTTGTTTTGAATTTTTTCGTTTTATAAGTTTGAAATTCAAACTTAGAGCTCCCCATCACATGTTGAGATTACAATGTCCATGAAAAAGTTGCGTGCATGTATAGTAAAGAAACAAATCTCGAGTTTGGCACGAGTTCGTGCAGCGGTAGCACCACAAGGCCTGGCGCAGGAGTTACATTTCCCTCTCAGGGCCCTCGAGACTGAGCTTCAACGCCTTACTACACCTGCCTTTGAGTCAATAACATGTGGACCCGATAGGTGACTTGTCCACATGTAATGCTACCGAAGGCAGAGGGGCAGTGGGGCCGAGAGGGGTGAGCCGCAGGTCGGGGGACGTGTGGTGTCATGGGTTCGAGCGGTGTTGTGGGAATCGCGTGTGGCTGTGGTAGAAACTTGATGCTCGCTGCATTTTAGGTGGCCCACATGTCATGCACACAAAGGCAGAGGGGCCGTGCGAACGAGAGGGGTGAGGCGCACGTTGGGGATGTGGTGTCGTGGGAATCACGAGTGGTAGTGTATGAAACATGATTGTCGTCGTAGTTGAACTTCCATGGGCAAGTCGTCATGTCTACGGACACATGCACTACATACCGATCACTGGAAGGAGTAACAGAGAAATCTATATATGCAGATAAATAGTTCCTTATAGTCAAGCGGACCCACACTACTACTTTGTTCCAAAGACATGCACACCATCAAAATAGTCCCTTGTTCCAAAGACCCTTGTCTCTACCTTTTTGAGGGAGTTGGATACATTGTTGATCCACTGCCGAACAACCCTTGGGTGGACGGTGACGGTGGCAACTATGCTCAACGAGCCTTGGACGAGGACATGTTGGACGCTAAAAACCTGCATCTCGATCTCTTTCGCCATTTGGAACCGCTAGAACGGAGGGCCATGGTTTGGAGAATTAGGATTAGATGGCTAGTCTAACTGAAGTAGTAGATGATTATTTAAAGAGGTTAAAACAATGTGAACGCGGTGGGGTTTGGATGCAAATGAAGACGAAGGGGAGGTGAAGAAGCCGAGGAAAATCGGTTCCCAATGGAGAAGTAAATGGGAGAAGTGGCGTGCAGGCAGTTGATTAGACGGCTAGGTAGACTAAACGAAAAGGCTATGCGGGTAGACTGATGAGTCGTACCTGTTCATGTACGTGCCCATCCTTCCTGATAGGTGGGACCTATGCAAACATATAAAAAAAATGTGTCGTAGCTGGTTCAGATGGATATTGGCGCGTGAGTGGGAGACACACTTTACCATACTTTGCCATACAATGCTGCAACATTCTCTAGTTAAGGAATAATCCCTCCGTTTAGGTGAGTAAGCCACCATATGAAAATCAGGTTTTCCCAAAACCTTTAGGCGTGGAGCATTAACTTCCTACTCGATCCCCTCCCAGCCTCGTTAGCCAGTGTTCTCTTCCTCTGCTGTCGTGTTCTACCTTTCCATTTTCCTCTTCTCAAGTGTGGAACGATCTGCATGTCGTCCTTGATGCACCAGAATGACCACTGCATGCATCGCGGCAGGGCGTTGATTGGGCCTGCTAGGAGAGCTGAAAAGGCATCCTTATAACTATGTATTAATTGCTGATTTTGCTTCCATTTGTAATAGTGTCGTGTTTGGGAGTTTTGCTCGTCCCGGTGCTCTTTCTCGTCCAATCTACAGCCAGCTAGGTTGTGCTCACCTAGACAGAGGGAGTACACGGTTATCCTCATCAAAGGCCCATCTTCGCACTTCCGCATGCACGAGAATTTGGTTCTGCTCGCAATATGGATGATACCTAGAGGATGAAGTGAATAGGCATGCTAGCACAGGAGAACTATTTCCGCTATACAGTACTGGAGTACTCATGTTCCTACTACTACTACTACTACTACTACTACTACTACTACTACTACTACTACTAGTAGTAGTAGTAGTAGTAGTATTAGTAGTAGTAGTGGTAGTAGTAGTAGTAGTAGTAGTAGTAGTACAACTGTGGTACACTTGATGGTTAAAATACTATTCATCCGGTCCTCATAGTGAAGTGACAACACCCTGTGCCTGACACTAGTCCAGTCGGCGTGTTCGGGTTACCAAAGTCAGCCTCACCCTGTGCACTGTGCAGTTTGTCACCGCCGTTGTACAGCACATTAGCATGCCTCGCATCATCTCGCTCTCCCCTCCCATAGCACCACTCCATATCCAGCTCCATCTCCGTCTCCATCTCACTGTGCCCCCATGTACCGTCGCCTCGCTCGCCTCCCCCAGTACCACTATTCCCTCGCTAGCCGCTCCAGCACCGACAGCCTTCTCCCCCATAAATCAAGCCCCCCAAAACCCCCACCTTCCAAACTCCACCATGGCCGAACACGAACCGCGCAGCATCCATATGAGCCACGATTGGAGCAATCTCCATAGTGACATCCTCGACCTCTGTTGTTCGTGTATGGATATGTTGAGCGCCCTGCGGCTGGCTGCATGCTCGAGGGACATGCACACGGCCATCGTCGAAGCAAGGCATAAGCTTTTGAAGACACCCTGCTTGCTGCTATCTGGTCTTGCGAGATTGGCTCACCATGATACGGAGGCGTGCATGATGCCCCTCGACTTAATCCGATCTCCATTAGCTGAAACTTCTTTGCAGGTATGTAGTGGGTCGCCGTACATCATTTTCCTCGACTTCGATCCGATCACCATCGCCCGAAACTTCTTGGAAGGTATGTACTGGGTCGGCAAGAACTCCCACTGGATGGCTGCCTTCAGAGAAGACAGTAAAAAGTTGGTGCTCGTGAACTTCCAGACCTCCCATGAGATTATCATTCCTCCGTTGGATTATATAGAGTTTTACCATCATGGTCCAAGTCATCTAGATTACCACGTCAGTTGGACGGACCTTGTTTTGCAGAAGATCGTAATCTGCCAAGTGCCCACATGACATGCGAATTACGCAGACTTCAAGCTAATTGCCATGTTCGACCGCAGACTCGCCTATCTTTACACCGGTACCTTCTTTAGCTAGAGACAACTCAGCTCACAGTGGATCATCGTCAAAGCTGATACACACTTCTGTGATGCTATTGAACACAATGGCATCATCTACGCGATCAACAAAGTAGATGGCACCAAGTATTGCTGGGACGGCGCGTGTAAGTTGTTTCCGTCTCATGTTAATGATGACACCATGACAGTGTTTGAACTTTTTGTGATGATTGGCATATCCCTGTTTGAGCAGAATTTAAGTAGAACTATGGCAATGTATTAGAGACACTGTAAATCAGCTATATTTGGAATGAGTTATTCATGCGATTGTGACCATGTCATTAGAGCCATTTTGTACGCCTGAATAATCAAACGGTTAGGAATATATGGATATTATCCTTATTTTACAGTAATCTATATACTACTACTAAATATGAGTGTGTATCAATGGTCATGTTAGTTTCCTCATTTTCATGATGTAGAAACATGCACCACACTGTTGGTTTCATCTAACCATACATTAGGGAAGTAAATGTGCATATGGAGAACTCTATATTTGGAAGTAGTGAAATCCTGCAATGCTTACCATGTGTACATACCTATATTCGCCCTTCAACAATCAATGGCTAGAATAATATCCTCACAAAAAATTTGCCCACAGAACACGAGTATATAACAATGCATGGTCTGTTAGTTACCTTGAAAAATTTGTTTGTGAGGACAGAACATGATTACATAACATGCATGACATGGTAGTTTCCTTTGAAGAATCAATTGCGAGATAACATGATTATAACCATGCATGGCACTTCTATATTTTCGAACCCAGTATACATTTCCCTGTATTTTCCTCCCAGTTCCAACATGGACATATCAATGCTGTTTCTTGCATTATCCTACTCATACTCTGAACAATGCTGATCTTACATTAACAATGCCTGTCCTTTTTGATATGATGCAGTGTCCCTACAATTACTGCACTTTGTAATCACACCACCTTTGCCAAAAACATGGAAGCACAACTGGTTCCTCGCTCGACAGACGACGGCAAAAGACTGATGATCATTCGGACACATGAGCCGAAAAAGTTATATTGCAAAAACCCCACTGTATACAAGCACCGTGAAATATGTGAGTATCTGGATAGTGGTTGTTACGTCTATGAGCAGGATACCAGCTTGTTGGGGCCTTCAGGATTTTTTAGTTGGAGGCCGGTAAACAGCCTTGGTTCACACTCTCTGTTTCTCGGACTCAGTTATCCAATTAACCAGGAGATCACCGTTGGCAAGGACCTTGATGGCAGAGAGGCTCTGTTTGCTATGGAAAACTATGTCTACACGGCGAGCCCTAGGAGTTCGGGAGCAAACTTCCCTGATTGTCAACAATACAGCCTGCAGCCAAAAGAAGGTGAGAATGAAAAAGGCATCCAGATTAACTTTGATCCTTGGATGTCTCAATTACGACAGGCAGTGATGTGGTTCAAGCCTTCAGGTTGATAGGTAATTGGGCTGTTGCATCGAAAGGGTGGAGTACTGGTGTCTCCGGATCACTGGTCGCTGAAGCGGGGCTGCAAATTATGATGGTGTTGGATCATCTCTGCGAATGACTTTGTTGACTTTGCTGCTGGTTCTGGATGGGTAGTTCTTTCTTTTGCTATGCATATTCCTTGTCATTTGGTCATCCTCGTCTATGTCACTCTTACTATGTAATAGTTGCCTCTGTTTAGAATGTCATTCTCGTCTGGATCACGAGAGTCTGAGCGCTGCAGATGAGTGCGTTTTGGTGGTGTAGCAAGACTTCTTATGAACTATCATGTCTTGCTGTTTATGTCAGTAGTAGTCACTAGTCAGTTATTGAATGTTGTATATATCGTTGTTTCGAACTGTTTATTGTCTCGAACTACTAGTGGGCTAAATGAGGGCATCACCATTCTGCACTGTTCAGAGTATATCTCCTTTTTTCAAGTTATATAATTTGAGCTTAGTGTCTTTTCGATGATGTACACTTGTTTGGGCCAGTGAGGTGTCGTTGAATATGGGCCGAGTAGTAACACAATGCCAAACAGGTCAATTTTGACTCCCAAGCCGGGCTCTCAAAAGATCGTCAAAAAAAGGTCGGGCTCTCCAAAAAATAAAGAATAAGGACTCTTAGGCCGACATGTGGGTGCCACCGGTGTTTTCGTGCGCTTGCGCGCCGAGAGCATATTGGCGCGTGCTCAAAATTCATGCTACCTTTTCATCCCCAATCTCCCTCCCCCCACCTCTGGAATCTCGATTCCTACTCTAGTTCCCCCAAATCCCCCTCCTGTACTCCCTGTACTCAAGCACACTATCATGTCGCCGGTCAAAGCAGATCTCCGAGCCGGAGATCCTGAGGTCTATCCTGCCTTCGGTAGCTGTGTGCTGTCGCTCAACAGTGGCATGGTGGCGCTTGACGACCAGTTTACCAGCAAAGTGCTGATGGTAACCATCAACAGCGACCGGCCTCCTATCTCGTCGGATGACCTTGTCAAAGCTCTTAGCATTGCGCATGGCATCCAAATAAATGACTTGCTCGTCGAAGTCTGTCCGCCACCGGCTGATTTCTTCGTCAGGTTCCGGACAACTTTCGACAGCAGTCATGTGTTCGTATCTTCCCGGCGTTTGTTCTGCGATGGCACGCTGGTGAGCTTTGATCGGTGGCACAAAGGATGGGGCTCGGTGCCCTCTGAGCTTGAGTTTTTAACAAAGCTTACCTTCCATGGCATGCCTCGACGTGCTTGGAACAACGAGTCCATGAATGAGCTTATCAACGACCTTGGAGGTGAGCTCGTAAGTATGTTTGTTCCTCCAGACAGCTAGGCTCTGACACTTATGGCATGGATGAAGAAGCCGTCCACCATACCGAAGGTGATTGGTGTTGAGATACCAGTGCAGGAACCGGGGTTGTACTATTCTTTGCCACCAAGACCGTCGTGGACCACGTTAGGGATGTACCAGTATCGAGTGTTCATGCATGTCGAAGAAGTGGTCAATCCATCAATCGAAGTCCTGCCGCCGCCGCTGGTGCCAAGGTCCGTCGACGATGTCCATTATAGGAGTCAACGTCAGATTTTCCCCGTGTTGCTGGGAATGATGGATGGCACAAGGCCTACTCCATCGCGCGGCGGAGGCCATTGCTTCTTTGGGAGAAGAGGCGGGGATGGCTGCCTGAATGTGCTCTAATTTGAGGTAACAACTGAATCATGTCAGATACTAGTTAAATCTGAGCTATGGGTGTGAAGCGCTGATATGCCAGTACATTTGATTGTGACATGTTCTAACTTTGTACCTGAACTTTTTTTAGAAAGGGTTGTATGTCAACTTAATGTGCTAGCAGAACTTATTGTGTTGTGTGTCTGTTTTCTTTGCACAACATTCAATATATTTCCCCGTCATTGATAAAGACGATGAACCGTTATGTACGACTTTGTTGGTTTCAACATAGCCCTACCCGTAGCGATCCACTGCTTCCATCCTGATTGTGTCGCCTGCGTGAAATTTTTGTATGCAAGTTCAATGTGCTGTGATGTTCTATATGATTGTGTCAACTATATAAGTTTTTACTGAGCATATGGAGAAGGACTGCTGTGGACTACAGGTTCCATACAAAGGAACAACAGGACTTCTATGAGACAGTGCTGCTTGATAAGAAGCCAATTGTCTGCGATATGAGATGGGTGGACTAGGAGTACATCAGGAAAAATGAAGAGCATTATCCAGGAGTCTATGATAGTTTCAAGTCTTGTGGGGTAGAAAAATTTGTTGGGCAGAAGCTCACAAAATGGAATGATGAGCTTATTATGCAGTTCTACTCCGCAGCTCACTTCTACCCAGATGGAAGGATTGTCTGGATGTCTGAAGGTACTAGGTACCAATCAACTGTCGAAGAATGGGCAAAATTGATCAATGCCCCTAAGGAGAGTGAAGATGACTTGGATGTCTCTGCCAAGAATAAGAAGGATCACAACTCCATGGCACATATGTACAGAGAGATCCCAGATGCTGCTGTTGAGACACACAAATTTGAATCAGTACATTACCTTCTGTCATGTTTGCCAACAATCAACTGGATCCTCAGGCATACTTTGTTTCCAAAGTCAGGTGATTACAAATGCAATTAATTTGCTTCACATATTTGATGTGCCTCAGAAGTTCAAAGTCATGAGCTTAATTGTTCAGACTATCAAGAGGATAGCTGCTGACCAGAAGAGGAGTTGTGGGTATGCCCCATAGATTCAGGAGCTCATCAACTCTAAGATGGGCACAGGCACTTACCTCTTGGACAAGGAACACCTTCCCATCTACCCAGACTTTGAGGACAACACTGTAGTGATGGATGAAAATGAACCATCTTTTGTGCAAGCACAAGAGAAGAAGGAAAAGGCAAGGACTGAAAAGGCTGCTAAGATGCCAACTGCTGAAGATGCATCTCAGTACTTCCTGAAGAGCAAGCAAGATCAGCTTGGCTACTTGATTGCCTCCACTCTGAGGATTGAGAAGGGTTTGGCCACCCTGACACAAAACCAGGAGAGCTTGGAGAGAATCATGGAGCAGAAGTTCTATGATTTCGATGAGAAGGTCACTGAGATACATTCAGTTGTTGAGCAACTTCAGGATGAAGTGCAGGAGAAGAAGGGAAAGACTACCACTGATGCATTTGCTAGAGTGCCCAGAAGTCAGAGATTTGCTGCAGTGCCAGTGACAGACACCAGAGCAACTTCATCAGCACCAGCAACAACTTCAGTGCCACCAGCTCTAGTAGCCACTCCACCAGCTCCATCATCCTCAACTGATGCCTTCGTCCTTGGAGTCATTTCTACACCACCACATCAAGACTGAGCCTGAGACTCGATTTAGCACTATGCATTTTTTATGAACTTTTTGGTAACTTGTTGCCAAGGGGGAGAAGATGTATAGATCATAGGCTACGAGAGAGAGAGTGTTGCTTTTGTTCTCTCTTGTTTTTGGTGGTTGAACTTTGTTATTTGCTTGTTTGAGATACTCTATTGTTTGTGTGATACTTGGATGATCATGTGTTTGATCATATGCTATGCTACATTAATGCTTGTTGGATGATATTATCTCTTATACTCTCATATGATCATTCACTTTGCTTGGTGATGAGTGCATGTATTTAATTATCATCATTTTGAGCGCTCCACCAAGATGTATGTGACATGGAAGAGTAACCCATGATCCTAATTCATTGTGCATTTGCAGTCCAAAGCAAATCTTAAACTATGCACAAATTTAGGAGGAGCTCTTGATTTTCACATACTTCTCAAAGCGACAATGTTTTCAATCTTATTATCACTTGTCGAAGCTTTGATCTATATGTTGTCATCAATTACCAAAAAGGGGGAGATTGAAAGTGCAACTATCCCTAGGTGGTTTTGGTAATTCCTAACAACATATAGCTCGTTGAGCTAATGCTATTCCAAGATAAATATTTCAGGAAAGCTCAATGATTGGCATGGCATGGATGAGAAAAGTGGACCCCTCAAAATGCTAAGGACAAAAGGATTGGCTCAAGCTCAAAGCTCAAGACTCTACATTTTCTATTTTAGTGATCCAAGATCACATTGAGTCTATAGGAAAAGCCAATACTATCAAGAAGGGATGAGGTGTTGTTTAATGAGGTTCTTGCTCAAAATTCTTAGTGATATGCTCAAAAGCCCTCAACTACTTTCTCACATGCACATATGACCTAAACCAAAAGTCAAACTCGGCCCCGCCGATTCTTTCTATCTGGCGCCACCAAGTTCAGCTGTCATAGCCACTGCCATAAACCCTAGGCAAATTGGTCTCACCGATAGGGATCTCAGTCTCACCGAGATGGGATTGTAATCTCTCTATTTCCCTTCGTAACATTTCGGTCCCACCGAGATGAGAGATTGGTCCCACTGAGATTGCAATGTAAACTCTCTGTTTCCCCTTCGTAATGTTTCGGTCCAACCGAGATGAGCGAATCAGTCCCACCGAGTTTACCTGACCAACTCTCTGCTTAGCTTATTACCAAAATCGGTCTCAGTGTTTGTGTAATCGGTCTCACCGAGATTACGTTATGCCCTAACCCTAACCATATCGGTCCTACCGAGTTGCATGTCGGTCCAACCGAAAATCCTAACGGTCACTAGATTTACTGAATCGATCTGACCGAGTTTCTCAATTCGGTCCCATCGAGATTGGTAAGTTGTGTGTAACGGTTAGATTTTGTATGGAGGCTATATATACCCCTCCACCTCCTCTTCATTCGTGGAGAGAGAGCCATCAAAACATGCCTACACTTCCAACTTACATTTGCTAAGAGAGAACCACCTACACTTGTGTTGAGGTCAAGATATTCCAATCCTACCACAAGAATCTTGATCTCTAGCCTTCCCCAAGTTGCTTTCCACTCAAATCTTCTTTCCACTAAATCCAAATCCTGTGAGAGAGAGTTGAGTGTTGGGGAGACAATCATTTGAAGCACAAGAGCAAGGAGTTCATCATCAACACACCATTTGTTACTTCTTGGAGAGTGGTGTCTCCTAGATTGGCTAGGTGTCACTTGGGAGCCTCCAACAAGATTGTGGAGTTGAACCAAGGAGTTTGTACGTGCAAGGAGATCGCCTGCTTCATGAAGATCTACCCCTAGTGAGGCAAGTCCTTCGTGGGTGATGGCCATGGTGGGATAGACAAGGTTGCTTCTTCGTGGACCCTTCGTGGGTGGATCCCTCCATGGACTCGCGCAACCGTTACCCTTCGTGGGTTGAATTCTCCATCAACGTGGATGTACGATAGCACCACCTATCGGAACCACGTCTCAAAAATCTCTGTGTCTCCAAATTGCGTTTGCCTCCTCAAACTCCTCCCCTTTACCTTCATATGCAATTGTGTTACTTTCCACTGTTATACTCTAGAATTTCATGTGTAGGTTGATTGCTTGACTTGTGCTAAGTTGCTAAAACCTGCCAAGAATTAAAATTGGGAAAAGGCTAAGTTTTTATTTGGTCAAGTAGTCTAATCACCCCCCCATCTAGACATACTTTCGATCCTACACGCTACGGTCGAAACGGGGGTCCTGTTCATCAGGAGGGGTGTGGCATACCACAAAACGGGACTCCACGGGATACTGTTCACCTCCATCGTCAACCTCCTCCAGCCTCCACGGGCTACTGTTCATCCACCGTCGACCTCCTCCAGCCTCCACCTGCGACTGTTCATCCACGAGCTCATGTTCATCCAGCCTCCACCGCGCGCTACTCCACCAGCTACTGTTCAACCACCCCTCTACACGGGCTCCTGTTCAACCACCCCTCCACGGGCTACTGTTCATCCACCCCTCCACCATCTACTGTTCATCCTGCCCTCCACGGGGTTGTCTTGTTCATCCAGCCCTTCATGTGGTCCTGTTCATCCAGCCCCAATCGGCTCGATCGATCGGAGTCCTGTTCATCCAGAGGCAACGCCACGGGGTCCTGTTCATCCACCCCCACCGCTCACTGTTCACCTCCCCGCAATGCTCACTGTTCATCCAAAGGCAGCATCGATCGGCTTCAGTTAGCAGCAGTAGCAAAGGAATCGCTCGATCAGGTTCAATTAACAGCCATCAATCGATCGCTCGGGTTCAGTAACGCATAGCCTACAGTGCAATCGCTCGGGTTCAGTTAGAGCCCAATGCCTCGCACACACGCGCGTACGTGTACGAGAGAAACGTGCATCGCTCGACCCCCGACCACCCACCGTAACCGGGAACTCGCCGAAATTTTCCTCGCCCTCGCTTCTACCACTGTTTTTTCTGTCATGGATGGCCCAAAGAATGTCATGCAGCTACATCTCTGGCCCGCCCAGGACGAAAAGCCCATTTTCTGTCATGATTTTTTGTCATAGAAGTAGGATCCAACCACATCTATGATGATACCGGGTTTTGTCAAAATTATCGTCATAGAAGTGTCATAAGTATGACAGAAAATAATTTCGTTTGGCCCAAAATGTCACGGATGTGTCTTTTTTTTGTAGTGTTGTGAAGCACTAGCTTGAGTTTTCTTAGGAAGAGGTGTAGGACCTTAAAGTATGTCTAGAGGGGGGGTGATTAGACTACTTGACCAATAAAAACTTAACCTTTTCCCAATTTTAGAGTTTGGCAGATTTTAACTATTTTAGGACAAGTCAAGCAATCATCACACAATACAAGCAAGCATGCAAAGAGTGTATAGGCAGCGGAAATTAAAGCATGCAACTTGCAAGAAAGTAAAGGGAAGGGTTTGGAGGATTCAAACGCAATTGGAGACACAGATGTTTTTGGCGTGGTTCCGATAGGTGGTGCTATCGTACATCCAAGTTGATGGAGACTTCAACCCACGAAGGGTAACGACTGCGTGAGTCCACGGAGGGCTCCACCCACGAAGGGTCCACGAAGAAGCAACCTTGTCTATCCCACCATGGCCGTCGACCGCGAAGGACTTGCCTCACTAGCGGTAGATCTTCACGAAGTAGGCAATCTCCTTGCCCTTACAAACTCCTTGGTTAAACTCCACAATCTTGTCGGAGGCTCCCAAGTGACACCTAGCCAATCTAGGAGACACCACTCTCCAAGAAGTAACAAATGGTGCGTTGACGATGAACTCCTTGCTCTTGTGCTTCACATTATAGTCTCCCCAACACTCAACTCTCTCTCGTAGGATTTGGATCTGGTGGAAAGAGGGTTTGAGTGGAAAGCAACTTGGGGAAGGCTAGAGATCAAGATTCATATGGTAGGAATGGAATATCTTGGCCTCAACACATAAGTAGGTGGTTCTCTCTCAGAAATGGTAAGTTGGAAGTGTAGGTTTAGTCTGATGGCTCTCTCCATGAATGAAGAGGAGGTGGAGGGGTATATATAGCCTCCACACAAAATCTAACCGTTACACACAATTTACCAAACTTGATGGGACCGAATCATTAAACTCGGTCGGACCAATTTAGTAAACCTAGTGACCGTTAGTGATTTTCGATGGGACTGACATGCATCTCGGTGAGACCAATTCGGTTAGGGTTAGGGCATAACGTAATCTCGGTAGGACCGATTACACAAACTCGGTGATACCCATTTTGGTAATTAGCTAACCAGAGAGTTGGTCAGGTAAACTCGGTGGGAATGATTTGCTCTTTTCGGTGAGACCGAAATGTTACAAAAAGGAAACAGAGAGTTTACATTGCAATCTCGGTGGGACCGATCGCTCACTTCGGTTAGACCGAAACATTACAAAGGGAAATAGAGAGATTACAATCCCACCTCGATGAGACCGAGATCCCTATCGGTAAGACCGATTTGCTTAGGGTTTGTGGCAGTGGCTATGACTTTTGGAATCGGTGGCGCCGGATTGGAAGAATCTGTGTGACCGATTTTGGCTTTAGGTTTAGGTCATTTGTGGATGTGGGAAAGTAGTTGAGGGTTTTTGGAGCATATCACTAAGCACATGAAGCAAGAGGCTCATTAAGCAACACCTCATCCCTTCTTGATAGTATTGGATTTTCCTATAGACTCAATGTGATCTTGGATCACTAAAATGTAAAATGAAGAGTCTTGAGCTTTTGAGCTTGAGCCAATCCTTTGTCCTTAGTATTTTGAGGGATCCACTTTCATCATCCATGCCATGCCATTCATTGAGCTTTCCTGAAACAATAGTCTTGGAATAGCATTAGCTCAATGAGCTATATGTTGTTATGAATTACCAAAACCACCTAGGGATAGTTGCACTTTCAATCTCCCCCTTTTTGGTAATTGATGACAACATATAGATCAAAGCTTCGACAAATGATAATAACATTTAAATAACATCGTCGCTTTGAGAAGTATGTGATAAGCAAGAGCTCCCCCTAAATTTGTGCATAGTTTTAGATTTGCTTTGGACTGCAAATGCACAATGAATTAGGCTCATGGGTTACTCTTCCATGTCACATACATCTTGGTGGAGCGCTCAAAATAATAGACAATGAATACATGCACTCATCACCAAGCATAGTGAGTGATCACATAAGATAGATAGGATAATATCATCAAACATGCATAAGTGTTGCTTATGATCAAACACATGATCATCAATGTCTCACAAGCATAGTATCTCAACCAAAAGCAAACAAAGATTGAAAGACCACCAAATAAAGCAAGAGAGAACAAAAGCAACACTCTCTCTCTCTCGAAGCCTATGATCTATACATTTTTCTCCCCCTTTGGCAACAAGTTACCAAAAAGTTCATAGAAAATGCATAGTGCTAGATCGACTCTCAGGCTTGATCTTCTGGTGGTGGTGTCCTGATAACTCCAACGACGAAGGCTTCAGTTGATGTAGAGGGTGCTGGAGTTGATGCTGAAGCTGGTTGCACTGGAGCTGAAGGGGCAGTAGCTGGTGCTGAAGTTGTTGCTCTAGTGTCTGTCACTGGCACTGCAACTGACCTCTGGGCTCTGGGCACTTTGGCAAACACATTGGTGGTAGTCTTGCCCTTCGTCTCCTGCATGTCATCCTGCAGCTACTCCACAACTGACTGAATCTCAGTTACCTTGACATCTAGATCATAGAATTTTTGTTCTATGATTCTTTCCAGGCTCTCCTGGTTTTGAGTTAGGGTGGCCAACCCCTTCTCAATCCTCAGAGATGATGCTATCAAGTAACCAAGCTGCTCCTCTTTGGTTTTCAAGAAATATTCAGATGCCTCCTCTTGAGTTGGCATCTTGGCAGCCTTCTCCTTCCTTGTCTTCTCCTTCTTCTCCTGAGCTTGAACTGATGATGGATCATCCTCATTCATGACAACCTCATTGTCCTCAAAGTCTGGATAAAGTGGAAAGTGTTCCTTATCCAACTGATATTTTCCTGTGCCCATCTTTGAGTTTATCAATTCTTGAATCTGAGGTGCATATCCACAGCTCCTCTTCTGATCTGCTGCAGTCCTCTTGATTGTTTCAACTATAAGGCTCATGACTTTGAATTTTTGTGGCACATCAAATAAATGCAACATATTGATGGCATGCCCTCTGATCATGTTATGGTCACCTGACTTGGGCAATAAAGTGTGCCTCAGAATCCAATTTATGGTAGCCAGCCCTGACAGCAGAAAGTGGACTGATCCAAAAGTGAAAGTCTCTAGGGCTTTGTCTGGGATCTCCTTATACATGTGTGCCATGGTATTGTGTCCATTTTCTTCTTGGCATATACATCCAGATCATCATCATTTTCCTTTGGGCATTTGTCAGACTTGCCCATTCTTCTACAGTGGACTGGTACCTTGTACCTTCAGACATCCAAACTATTCTACCATCTGGGTAAAAATGTGTTGTGGAGTAGAATTGCATGATAATTTCATCATTCCAATTTGTGAGCTTTTGCCCAACAAAATCTGCAACTCCATAAGCAACAAAGTTGTCTTGCACTCCAGGATAGTGCTCTTCATTCTCCTTGATGTATTTCCAGTCAACCCACTTCATGTCACAGACTATGGGCTTCTTGTCCAACAGAATTGTTTCATAGAAGTCCTGATGTTCCTTTGTATGGAACCTGTAGTCAACAGCAGTTCTTCTCCTTGTGGCATATGGATCTGCCATTCTCCACAGTCTCGGCCCTGAATCCTTCCTGATTCTCATGTCCTCAGCCACAGGATGGGCATCATTGTGGTCTGGTATCTTGGGCTTGAGCTTCCTTAGAACCTATCCTTCTTCATCTTCCTCCTCAGCAACCTCAGGCACTGGGGCCTTGTTCTTCTCAGCAGCTGGAATACTCCTGGTATTCCTCTTTGGTGCAGACTTGGCCTTGGGGGGCAGCTTTGGGTGCTTCCTTGGGCTTAGATGTTGCAGCCCCAGATCTGATTGCATCACCCATAAGCTTTGGTGCCTTTGGTGCTGGTGCAGAAGGCTCTTCCTCTTCCATCATTGAAGGTTGCCCTACAACTCTGGCTATGGTCTTCTTGACCCTTTCCTTCCTCTTCTTGCTTTCATCAGCTGGCTCTTTGAGATCAGGATTTTCAGGCAGTTGAGTTGATGCTCTGGCCTTGGACATAGGTTGTCTTCTTGCAGGCCTTTTAATCTTCATGTCTGGCTTTATGTCCTTTGCTGAGCCATATTCCTTTTTGAGCACCACTTTCTTGGAAGTAGCCTCATCTTCCTTAGCTTTGTAATCTTCATCCTCTGAATCTGAAGTTCTTTTCCTCCTTTGCCTAGTTGCGTCCTTAGGCAAATTGCTAGGAGTACTTCTGCTCCCTTCATCTGAGGTACTGGAGGGACTAGTGCCCTCACTCAAGTTCATCTGCTCTTCTGCCCTGTTCTGGCTGTCACTTTGATCAGACATTCTGCACAAGCTGACTGCTGACCCTGTGAAGAGTTATAGATGAGATAGAAAAGATGAGCATCACAAAATGCAGAGGTTTTTGCAAAAGAATGACTCAAAAGTTCAGTTTTAGTTTTCCACAGAAAGCATTTCGGATCCACCGATTTTCAAACTTGGTGATACCGAAGCAGTTTTGGAACCTAAACTGATGATCTCGGTTGGATTGAGTTTCAGTTCGGTGGTACCGAGACTACTAGGGTTTCACAGAATTCTCAAATCGGTTGCACCGATTAGTAATTCTCGGTCAGACCAAGGGTCACTAGTGCAATGGCATAAGCCAAATTGGTGAGACCGAGTTTTTCAACTCGGTGGGTCCGAGATGGTTTCGGCGGAAACCTAAACCTAAAAATTTGAATCACCTCTAATCTATGAACTACTTTGGCTGGATAGAAGAGTTTCAATCGTGGCAAGAATCAATATGAAAACAATGTGCCAGGAATCAGACGTGGATAGCACAAAGATTAAGTCCATACCCTAACTTGGCGGTGGACTTGCTACGACGGCAACGGCGGGGACGAAATTCATTGACGGCGGCGGAGACCAGCGACAGGAGGCTGCTGGCGACAAGGAGATGATTCGGAGACCACGATGGCAGAGCGAGCTGTTGCGCGGGCGAAGGGTTTCGGAGAAATTTCCAAAATTTTGCCCGTGTCTATATATAGCCTGACCCTATCAGTGTGACCAAGTGGAACAACTCGGTGGCACCGAGATGCATAACTGTGTTCAGTTACAGCAACTCGGTGTGACCGGAAAGTTCAAATCGGTTGCATCGAGATTGAAAACTCAGATCAACTTAATGATCTCGGTAGGACCAAAATGGAGGAATCGGTCAGACCGAGAATCACAAAGAGGTTTTGGAAGTTTAAGTCCATGACGAATCGGGGACTCTGAGTGCTCCTCACACAGAGTGGTTCGAATCTGACTAGATCAAATTTTGTGATGTAGCATGAATAGAGTTTGAGACGAGAAAAGCATAGATAGCTAAAGAAGGTTCTTAGGCATTCTTGTCCATCCACTTGGCACAAAGAAAAGAATCCAAACAAACAAAACAACAAGTGGATGTCCTTGAATGATTAAAATATGCACCAACATGCTCACACAATAAGATGGCAATTGAAATATGTGGCAAATCATGCACAACCAATTTTAGCATCTATCAAACAATTGGTGATGACTAGGTCATCTATATATGATTATATTGACTTAGGAGTCAAATGAAGGACATTTGATCATAGGTCATACTCATCGTTTAAGCTCAAGTGGGGTTACCACTTTTATATTATGCATTAATGTGTTCACACCATTAGGAGTTGCTTTGACTCAATTCTTAGAGTTAAGCTCCCCCTAGATGTGAGATCCCCCCTTAGAGGGATGAACTAACCTTGGGTTTTGTCGATGATGACTTCATGTAGGTGTTGAAGATGTAGATGCTCAATGTTGATGTAGATCATTTGGAGCAATCCTTTGGAGTGAGTTGCACTTTCAACTTGCCTACATGGGTTAGTCCCACAAGGAACAAACAAGGATATCCATAGACATAGAGTGATGCACACACAAGATGATGTCCATGAAAACATTAGGTTACCTTGTCCCTTGCCTTACCAACATGAGGGTTTGTGACTCCTTGAACTAGTGCAAGATGTGAAAGTTGATTGCACTTGTTCTTGCCAAAATGATATGAGTGAAGAATGTTGGCGGAGTCACCCTCAAGAACTCTCTAGTTCTTCTTCTTCGGGATCCACATCATCTTGATGGGAATCCTTGGAGTTGTAGTTGTACTTGATGAAGTAGAACTTGATGTAGTCTTGGGAACCCACTTGACCAAGGCCTTGGGAGCTTCTTCAAATGCATCAATCTCTTCTTGAAGCTTGTCCTTGCCTTTGTTCTCATGGTCTTGTGGTGGAAGATCATCTTGAGCTTGTGTCCCTTTGAAGGAAGTAGGATCATACTTCTCTTGTTGAGGAACAAACTTTGTCTTGGGGTATTGATCTTCTTCCCACTCAACTCCATTGGCGTTGAACTTTCGTTCAAAACCAACACCTTGATTCTTCCGGTGCCTTCCTTGCTTGCGTACGATTTCCTCGAATTGCTTACTCCCGGCAAGGCTCTTGTAAACACCTTTCTCTATAATTCCCTTCAATAAACTATGTTCTTGCTCAAGTGCAACTTGGCTAAGAGAATCATTAGTGTAATCAAGAGAACTACTAGAAGCAACAATATTTGATTTGACATTATTGTTGTTACTACTAGAGGAAGTATCTTTCTTGTACTTGTTACTAGACTTGACTTGAGGCATGTAAGTAGATAAGAGTAAACGCTTGGCAATGTAAGAAGAACTTTTCTTGCGGAGATCATCATTGATTGCCTTTAAGAACTCATGCTCTTTCTCAAGATTGAGCTTTTCAAAGCGTAACTTCTCATGAGCCCTTAAAAGTTCTCGATGATCTTCGAAGATAGTTTCATGAGCCAACTTAAGAGTGTTTAGTTCTTTATTTAGAAGCTCAATTTTCTCCTTATCATTGTCATTCGTTTGATTAGCATGATTAATTGACGTTTCATCATAGTATTCATCACTAGAGTTGTCAATAAGTAAATCATCATCCACAAGCAAGTCATCTTCGTCACTATTGAAATCAACATACTCGGGGTGTGTTACCTTTGGACCTTTGGCCATGAAGCATCTTCCAACACCTTCATTTGGTGAATCAAATATGTCGTAGGAGTTGGTTGACAAAGTGCTAGACCGGCAACACCTTCATCTTGAGTATATTCGGAGTCGAGTGATAGCTTCTCTCGGAGTGTTTGTCGGAGTCAGAGCCGGAAACCCATTCACCAACATGAGCTTGATGTCTTAGTTTTGTGTAGCTCCTTAATGACTTGTCCTTTCTTTCCGAATCCTTGCTTCTCCGTGAGGGTCTTCGTTCATAACGATCATCTCTACTCCTCCTCTCTCTTGGTGGTGATTCTTCTCTTTTGCTCCTTCTTCTTGGAGAATCTTCTCTTATTTTGTAGGGTGCCGTACACTCATTGGAGTAGTGTCCAGGCTTCCCACAATTGTAGCAATTGCGCTCTCGACTAGAAGATCTCTTGTCATGATAAGACCTTGACTTGGAGCTTCTTTCTTTGCTTCTACTCTTGTAGAATTTGTTGAAGTTCTTCACCATTAAGCTTAATTCTTCATTGAAGGTTTGTTTCTCACTTGATGATGTGGGGGCTTCACTTGAGGCTTTGTAAGCACCACTTGACTTGTTGTGAAGTTCCTCCTTATCCTTGAGTGATATCTCATGAGCAACAATTCTTCCAATGACTTCCGTTGGCTTGCAATCTTTGTAGTTTGGCATCATTTGGATCAATGTGCACACGGTATCATACTTTCCATCCAATGCTCTTAGGATTTTCTTGATGATGAATTTGTCGGTCATCTCTTCACTCCCTAAGCCGGCAATCTCATTTGTGATAAGAGCAAGCCTAGAGTACGTTTCAGCGACACCTTCACCATCCTTCATTTTGAACTTGTCAAGCTGACTTTGGAGCACATCCAACTTGGATTCCTTGACGGACTCGATACCTTCGTGCATATCAATCAAAGTATCCCAAATTTCCTTTGCATTCTCAAGACGACTGATCTTGTTGAATTCTTCGGGGCACAATCCGTTGAAGATGGTGTCACATGCTTGAGCGTTGTACTGCAACATCTTCAATTCTTTCGCATTAGCTTCACGGTTCGGTTCTCTCCCATCAAAGAATTCACCTTGCAAGCCAATACAAATAATTGCCAAAACGGCGGGGTTATGTCCAAGAATATGCATTTTCATCTTATGCTTCCAACTAGCAAAATTAGTACCATCAAAGTAAGGACCTCTACGGTGATAATTTCCCTCGCTAGACGCCATACTCTCCTAGGTTGTGAAACCAAGGCCATGACCACCAAAAGCTATGGAGATCAAAGCAAATGGAGACCAAGTCTCTGATACCACTTGTAGGACATTGAAGTATGTCTAGAGGGGGTGATTAGACTACTTGACCAATAAAAACTTAACCTTTTCCCAATTTTAGAGTTTGGTAGATTTTAACTATTTTAGGACAAGTCAAGCAATCATCACACAATACAAGCAAGCATGCAAAGAGTGTATAGGCAGCAGAAATTAAAGCATGCAACTTGCAAGAAAGTAAAGGGAAGGGTTTGGAGGATTCAAATGCAATTGGAGACACGGATGTTTTTGGCGTGGTTTCGATAGGTGGTGCTATCGTACATCCACGTTGATGGAGACTTCAACCCACGAAGGGTAACGGTTGCGCGAGTCCAGGGAGGGCTCCACCCACGAAGGGTCCACGAAGAAGCAACCTTGTCTATCCCACCATGGCCGTCGCCCACGAAGGACTTGCCTCACTAGCGGTAGATCTTCACGAAGTAGGCGATCTCCTTGCCCTTACAAACTCCTTGGTTCAACTCCACAATCTTGTCGGAGGATCCCAAGTGACACCTAGCCAATCTAGGAGACACCACTCTCCAAGAAGTAACAAATGGTGCGTTGATGATGAACTCCTTGCTCTTGTGCTTCACATGATAGTCTCCCCAACACTCAACTCTCTCTCATAGGATTTGGATCTGGTGGAAAGAGGGTTTGAGTGGAAAGCAACTTGGGGAAGGCTAGAGATCAAGATTCATATGGTAGGAATGGAATATCTTGGCCTCAACACATGAGTAGGTGGTTCACTCTCAGAAATGGTAAGTTGGAAGTGTAGGTTTAGTCTGATGGCTCTCTCCACGAATGAAGAGGAGGTGGAGGGGTATATATAGCCTCCACACAAAATCTAACCGTTACACACAATTTACCAAACTCGGTGGGACCGAATCGTTAAACTCGGTTGGACCGATTTAGTAAACCTAGTGACCGTTAGTGATTTTCGGTGGGGCTGACATGCATCTCGGTGAGACCGATTCGGTTAGGGTTAGGGCATAACATAATCTCGGTAGGACCGATTACACAAACTCGATGAGACCGATTTTGGTAATTAGCTAACCAGAGAGTTGGTCAGGTAAACTCGGTGGGACCGACTTGCTCTTTTCGGTGAGACCAAAATGTTACAAAAAGGAAACAGAGAGTTTACATTGCAATCTCGGTGGGACCGATCGCTCACTTCGGTTAGACCGAAACGTTACGAAGGGAAACAGAGAGATTACAATCCCATCTCGGTGAGACCAAGATCCCTATCGGTAAGACCGATTTGCTTAGCGTTTGTGGCAGTGGCTATGACTTTTGGAATCGGTGGCGCCGGATTGGAAGAATCGGTGTGACCGATTTTGGCTTTAGGTTTAGGTAATTTGTGGATGTGGGAAAGTAGTTGAGAGTTTTTGGAGCATATCACTAAGCACATGAAGCAAGAGGCTCATTAAGCAACACCTCATCCCTTCTTGATAGTATTGGCTTTTCCTATAGACTCAATGTGATCTTGGATCACTAAAATGTAAAATGAAGAGTCTTGAGCTTTTGAGCTTGAGCCAATCCTTTGTCCTTAGTATTTTGAGGGATCCACGTTCATCATCCATGCCATGCCATTCATTGAGCTTTCCTGAAACAATAGTCTTGGAATAGCATTAGCTCAATGAGTTATATGTTGTTATGAATTACCAAAACCACCTAGGGATAGTTGCACTTTCAAGAGGCCTTTCTTCAACTTGAGGTTGAGCATGAGATTGAATTTGTGGCTGCTTCCCTTGTTGCTTGTCACTAATGGCCTTCTTCAAAGGGCAAGATCTAACATGATGCCCTTCAATTTTGCACTTGAAGCAAATGATCTTGGCCGAATTCTTGACTTGTTTTTGGCCCTTCTTCTTGACGCTCTTGGACTTCTTCTTATTATTATTGGAGTTGAATCCAAGTCCACCTTTGTCATTGGGGGATTTTTGCAGACTCAAGATATTGTTGAGTGTGGCCTTCCCTTCATGACACTTTTCCAAGTCTTTCTTCAAAGAAGTGACTTGGGCCTTGAGCTCTTTGATTTCCTCTACATGGTTAGTCTCAACAAAAGCACTAGAGGAAGTATAAGCTTCATCATTAGAGCAATAAGGCAAGGAAAGCAATTCATCACAAGATGTATCAATGTTATGGGTGGATGAATTACGAGGACTAACACAAGGCAATATAGCATTTTGACTAAAAGTAGTGCTAGTATCCACATGAGGCTCACTAGATGTTACCTTAGCAATCATGGCCTCATGAGCTATCTTTAGCACATTTTGGGATACTAGAAGATCATCATGAGAGCTTTAGAGATTTTCATGGATTTCTTCCAATTTCCCATAATTGCTAGATAGCAACTCAAGTTGAGCTCGTAGTTCAACATTCTCCTTCAAAATGGATGCTTCACTATAAATAGAGTTAGTAGCACAAGCACCATCAATAATAGCAATAGGAGAAGGCAACTTGTCAAGCTCTTTAGAATATGAATCTTTAAGTTGTGCATGAGACTCGGTGAGTTTGATTAGCTCACTCTTAATGACCCTTGAGCCATTTTTGAGGTGCCCAAAGTTCTCAAGGAGTTTAGCATGCGCAACTTCAAGCTTCTCATTTTTAGTTTCAAAATAATTGGCCACCTCAAGAGCTCTACCATGAGATTCCTTCACTATAATTGGCCACCTCAAGAGCTCTACCATGAGATTCCTTCACTCTATATAGTTCTAGAGCAAAAGTCTCCTCAAGAGATTCAGGGGTGGTTTGTTCATGTTCAAGAGCTTGAGATAGCTCTATGATCTCATTTGCGTAATCACGCTCATGAGCTTCCATTTTATCAATTGTGACCTCATGCTCCTCTAGATGAGATCCCAACTCCTCAATGTATTTCTTGCCCTCAATGGCAATAGACATGATTTCCATGAAGTTGGAATGAGCAAGTTTATTTTTGTGAAGAGCTTTAAGAATCATTTCCCCTTAATTTTTAAGGAAGCAATGGTATCATTCTCTTCATCATTATCCTCATCATCATTAGCATCAACATCATGATCGAGCGACATATTGGGGTTCAAAGTAGGAGATACCTTTGACACCTTAGCCATAAGGAAGAAAGCAATAGATGATGATGTAGGATCCCTTGAGGCACCATTCAAGACCACATCTTGTTCCATGGAGTGTTGGGTTTCCACTACATTGTTAGCACAACAATGATACGTATCCAACGTATCTACAATTTTTGATTGTTCCATGCTATTATATTACCTGTTTTGGATGTTTATGGGCTTTACTTTACACTTTTATATCATTTTTGGGACTAACCTACTAACCGGAGGCCCAGCCCGAATTGCTGTTTTTTTGCCTATGTCAGTGTTTCGAAGAAAAGGAATATCAAACGGAGTTCAAACGGGATGAAACCTTCAGGAGCGGTCTTTTTGGAACAAATGCAAACCAGGAGACTTGGAGTGGACATCAAGCAACGAACAAAGCAGCCATGAGGGTGCCCGGCGCGCCCTAAGAGGGTGGGCGTGCCCCCCACCCTCGTGGGCCCCTCGAGCGTCCACCGACCTACTTCTTCCTCCTATATATATCTACGTACCCCTAAACCATCCAGGAGCACCAAGAAAACCTAATTCCACCGTCGCAACCTTCTGTATCCGCGAGATCCCATCTTGGAGCCTTCGCTGGCGCTTCGCCGGAGGGGGAATCGGCCATGGAGGGCCTCTACATCATCTCCAAGGCCTCTCCGATGAGTTGTGAGTAGTTTACCACAGACCTTCGGGTCCATAGTTAATAGCTAGATGGCTTCTTCTCTCTCTTTGATTCTCAATACACAGTTCTCCTTCCTCTTCTTGGAGATCAATTCGATGTAACTCTTTTTGCGGTGTGTTTGTCGAGATCCGATGAATTGTGGGTTTATGATCAAGTTTATCTATGAGAAATTTTTTAATCTCCTCTGAATTCTTTTATGTATGATTGGTTATCTTTGCAAGTCTCTTCGAATTATCAGTTTGGTTTGGCCTACTAGATTGATCTTTCTTACAATGGGAGAAGTGCTTAGCTTTGGGTTCAATCTTGCGGTGTCCTTTCCCAGTGACAGCAGGGGCATCAAGGCACGTGTAAGGGCATATTTATCCCTAAGGTGTTTTCGTGATTGATGACAATGCTTTTGCAGACTAATCGTGTGCCTTCAGTATCTCAGACAATTCATCACTAGGCACAAGACGGTTTGGTGCCCCTCGAAGACTATTGAAGATGGCGTGTTTCTACGGTTCTTTTCGGTGATTTGAGTCATTGGAGAGCCGTCCTATTAAGAGGGGGTCCGCGTTGGAAAGGTTCGGGTGGAATCATCACATACATGTTTTCTTCCTTTTCATCGCCTTTCCCTCTGCGCTTTGGAGCATCCTCCGTTGTCCTCATATCTTGCAAATAGAAGAATTCCTAGTACTGCTCTTAGGAGCAGTAGTACCGCAGGCCACCGCGGTAGTACCGCACACCGTTGCGGTAGTACCGTAGGTGCCCACGGTAGTACCGCTCTTAAGGAGCGGTAGTATCGTGACCTCGGATCTTGCACAGCAACACGAGCGGAAGTAGGGGCGGATGTAATTTTTTACATCCACTCCCTGCGCAGTAGTACCGCACGCCAGGCGCGGTAGTACCATGTCGGATTTTTGCACCATCTGTTTTTCAGCAGAAGTAGGCTGATGACCCACAAGTGTAGGGGATCTATCATAGTCCTTTCGATAAGTAAGAGTGTCGAACCCAACGAGGAGCAGAAGGAAATGATAAGCGGTTTTCAGTAAGGTTTTCTCTCCAAGCACTGAAATTGTAGGTAATAGATAGTTTTGCGATAAGATAAATTGTAACAAGTAACAAGCAATAAAAGTAAATAAGGTGCAGCAAGGTGGCCCAATCCTTTTTGTAGCAAAGGACAAGCCTGGACAATTTCTTATAATGAGAAAAGCGCTCCCGAGGACACATGGGAATTATCGTCAAGCTAGTTTCATCACACTCATATGATTCATGTTCGGTACTTTGATAATTTGATATGTGGGTGGATCGGTGCTTGGGTACTGCCCTTACTTGGACAAGCATCCCACTTATGATTAACCCCTATTGCAAGCATCCGCAACTACAACAAAAGTATTAAGGTAAACCTAACCACAACATTAAACATTTGGATCCA
The DNA here is from genome assembly GCF_002162155.2 of Triticum dicoccoides. Classification (NCBI taxonomy): domain Eukaryota; kingdom Viridiplantae; phylum Streptophyta; class Magnoliopsida; order Poales; family Poaceae; genus Triticum; species Triticum dicoccoides. The sequence goes on along the minus strand of NC_041383.1, from coordinate 575,180,840 downwards.
AATCAGCCCCTTACGAAGCAACGCATAAACTAGGGTTTAAGCTTCTGTCACTCTAGCAACCTATCATCTACTTATTACTTCCCAATGCCTTCCTCTAGGCCCAAATAATGGTGAAGTGTCATGTAGTCGACGTTCACATAACACCACTAGAGGAAAGACAACATACATCTTATCAAAATATCGAACGAATACCAAATTCACATGACTACTAATAGCAAGACTTCACCCATGTCCTCAGGAACAAACGTAACTACTCACAAAGCATATTCATGTGCATAGTCAGAGGTGTAATAAAATGCATTAAGGATCTGAACATATGATCTTCCACCAAGTAAACCAATAAGTATCAACTACAAGGAGTAATCAACACTACTAGCAACCCACAGGTACCAATTTGTGGTTTTGGATACAAGATTGGATACAAGAGATGAACTAGGGTTTGAGAGGAGATGGTGCTGGTGAAGATGTTGATGGAGATTGACCCCCTCCCGATGAGAGGATCGTTGGTGATGATGACGGTGATGATTTCCCCCTCCCGGAGGGAAGTGTCCCCGGCAGAACAGCTCTGCCGGAGCTCTAGATTGGTTCCGCCAAGGGTCTGCCTCGTGGCGGTAGAGTTTCGTCCCGTAAGCTTGCCCACGATTTTTTCCAGGGTAAAAGCCTTCATATAGCAGAAGATGGACACCGGGGGGCCACCAGGGGGCCCAGGAGACAGGGGGCGCACCCAGTAGGGGAGGGCGCGCCCCCACCTTCCTGGACAGGGTGTGGGCCCCCTGAGGTGTTTCTTCTGCTCAATATTCTTATTAAATCAAAAAATAAGTTACATGGAGTTTCAGGTCTTTTGGAGCAGTGCAGAATAGGTTTCCAATATTTGCTCCTTTTCCAGCCAGAATTCCAGCTGTCGGCATTCCCCCTCTTCATGGTAAACCTTATAAAATAAGAGAGAATAACCATAAGTATTGATACATAATGTGTAATAATAGCCCATAATGCAATAAATATTGATATAAAAGCATGATGCAAAATGGACGTATCAAGTCCCCCAAGCTTAGACCTCGGTTGTCCTCAAGCGAAAGCCGAAATCGAAAAATATGCCCACATTTTTAGAGATAGAGGTGTCGATAAAAATAAAATACGGACATGAGGGCATCATGATTATTCTTATAATAGCAACATAAATAGATTTTGTCATATAAATTCTTATGCTCAAGTAACAATCAATTCACAATGTCAAATATGGTTCAGAAACTTCATTAAAAGCTAACAAACTATAATCTCAGTCATTGAAGCAATTGCAATTTATCGTAACATCACAAAGAGTCAAGAATAGAGCTTTTCAGCAAGTCCACATACTCAACTATCATATAATCTTCTACAATTGCTAACACTCACGCAATACTTGTGGTTATGGAGTTTCAACCAGACACTGAGAAAGATAGGGGCTTATTGTGTTGCCTCCCAATGTATTCACCTTTAGGTGATGTCAACAATAATAGTCCATGCTAGCGAACATCCAATTGGATATATATATCATGATCTTTCAAACACGAGGAGCTTGCCAAAGGATAAAATGAAAAAAAGGGAAAGGTGAAGATCACCTTGACTCAAGCATAGAGTAAAAACGAAAAGTAAGAACATAAAGTAAAAGATAGGCCCTTCGCGGAGGGAAGCAGAGGTTGTCATGCGCTTTTAGGGTTGGATACACAAAATCTTAGTACAAAAGAACGTTACTTTATATTGCCACTTGTGTATGGACCTTTATTATGTAGTCTGTCGCTTTTATTGCTTCCATAACAAGATCGTATAAAGCTTATTTTCTCCGCACTAATAAGTCATGCATATTTAGAGAGCAATTTTTATTGCTTGCACCGATGACAACTTACTTGAAGGATCTTACTCAACCCATAGGTAGATATGGTGGACTCTCATGGCAAAACTGGGTTTAAGGATATTTGGAAGCACAAGTAGTATCTCTACTTGGTTCTAGGAATTTGGATAGCATGAGGGGGAAAGGCAACTCAACATGTTTGAAAGGTCAATGACAATATACTTTAACTAAGATGTGAGAAAACATAAACCATTATGTTGTCTTCCTTGTCCAACGTCGACTCTTTTAGCATGTCATACTTAATGAGTGCTCACAGTTATAAAAGATGTCCAAGATAGTGTATTTATATGTGAAACCTCTCTTTCCTTATTACTTCCTATTAATTGCAACAATGACCAAAACTATGCTTATCAACTCTCAACAACTTTTAAGCCTCATACTTTCTATTGTGAAGTCATTACTATCCATAAAATCAATATGAACTCTTTCATTCTTTTTATTCTTTCTATTTTTCTCAAGATCGTAGCAAGATAGCAAAGCCCTTGACTCAACACTAATCTTTATTATAGATAACTCACGGACTCGATTACATAAAGAGATCACAAAGAAAACTCAAAACTACTTGATATCAAAACTTCGATCTACTAAATCAAGATACTACTAAAAGGATCAAACTAAATAGAACAATAAAGATAGGAGTGTGATGGTGATACGATACCGGGGAACCTCCCCCAAGCTTGGCAGTTGCCAAGGGGAGTGCCCATACCCATGTGATTATGTCCTCGGAGGTGGTGAAGTAGGAGTTGTCGATGATGTAGGCTTGTCGTCTGTCTTCCAAGGCATAGGCTCACCATCATAGAAGGATGATCGAGTCTCCGAGATCCTTAAATCTGCAGCCAAACTCATCCTCTTGAATCTATATTCATACTCATAGTTTTGGTTTTGCAGGTCATAAATCTGGGCTTGAAGGTGCTAGATTTTCTCTTGAAGCTTGAAGATGGTTTCCCTAATGACTTTGGCATCCAGCTTGTGGTTGTTGGTGAACTCCGTGATCATCATCTGGTTGGCATTTAGCCCACGCTCCACCATCCCTTGGCACTTGAAGACTTGCTGCTCCATAGCTTCGAGCTTTGTCTCCACTCTTCCGGTACACCTTGGTCCCTCCACATCACGGATGTGCAGCACCCCCTCACGCATCTCAATGGATTGAGGGTGTTGCAGCACCTCCGCTAGATAGGGATTGATAAACCTCTCTAAAAACTTGTCCTTGGGAGCTCTTGGAGATGCCATGATGCTCTAGATCTGTAACAGAAAACACCTCGAAACGAAAACAGAGGATATTTGCGTGATACGGTGGTCAAAACTTTCGGGAGATTATATAATGAATTTTTACCAACCAAAATACGTAACGTGCAAGAAAACGGAGTCCGAGAGGCACACGAGGTGTCCACGAGACAGGGGGCGCGCCCAGTAGGGGTGGGCGCGCCCTCCACTCTCGTGGAGACCTCGTGTCCTTCCCAGACTACTTCTTTCTTCCTAAAATTCTTAAATATTCCAAAACTGATAGAAATTGCCTTTAGAATTGTTTTTGAGTCGGTTTACTTACCGTACCACATACCTATTCCTTTTTCGGAGTCTGGAACGTTCTGGAAAGTGTCCCTTATGTATTCCTCCGGGGTTACGGTTTCAATAATATTAGTTTCAACATTGATAGGATTACCTAAAATATAATGTTTAATTCTTTGACCGTTCACCACCCTCGGACTTGTGCCTTCGAAGTTGTTGATTTTATGGCACTCAAACGGTAGGCTTCCTCGACAACGTAAGGACCTTCCCATTTAGAGAGAAGTTTTCCTGCAAAAAATCTTAAACGAGAGTTGAATAATAACACATAGTCACCTACGTTAAACTCACGCTTTTGTATCCTTTTGTCATGCCAGCGTTTGACTTTTTCGTTGAATAGCTTGGCATTCTCATAGGCTTGGGTTCTCCATTCATCAAGTGAGCTAATATCAAACAACCTCCTCTCACCGGCAAGTTTGATGTCATAGTTGAGCTCTTTAATAGCCCAATATGCATTATGTTCAAGTTCTAGAGGTAAATGACAAGCTTTTCCATAAACCATCTTATACGGAGACATACCCATAGGATTTTTATATGCAGTTCTATAGGCCCATAATGCATCATCAAGTTTCTTGGACCAATTCTTTCTAGATCTATTAACAGTCTTTTGCAAAATTAATTTGAGCTCTCTATTGCTCAACTCTACTTGACCACTAGACTGCGGGTTATAAGGAGACGCGATTCTATGATTAACATCGTACTTAGCAAGCATCTTACGGAAAGCCCCATGAATAAAATGTGAACCACCATCAGTCATACGATATCTAGGGACTCCAAACCTCAGAAAAATAACTTCTTTAAGCATTTTAATAGAAGTGTTATGATCAGCACTACTAGTTGGAATAACTTCTACCCACTTAGTAACGTAATCAACATCAACTAAAATATGTGTATGTCCATTAGAGGCAGGAAAAAGTCCCATACAATCAAAGCCCCAAACATCAAATGGTTCAATAACAATAGAATAATTCATAGGCATTTCTCGACGTCTACTAATATTACCAATTCTTTGACATTCAACACAAGACAAAACAAACTTACGGCATCTTTGAAGAGAGTAGGCCAATAAAAACCAGAATGCAATACCTTATGTGCAGTTCTGTCTCCAGCGTTGTCGGGGAAACTGATCCTCGAACACCTATGGGACCGGTGGACCAAGCCCCTTTCGGTTCGGCGGGGGGCGGAGGTCGCACGAAGAGCAGATCGAGGCGAAGCACACGAGCAGTTTACCCAGCTTCGGAGCTCTCCGGAGAGATAATACTCCTACTGCTGCTTGTCTGATTGTATTGTGTTCTTGCTCGGGAGCGCTGAGTGCTACAGTACACACGAGCAGCTAACGAGACCGAGCGTGAGTGTTTTCTGGCTTCGAACTGAGCCGACCCCCCCCCCCCTCTACGTTGCGCATGGGCCTCCTTTTATATGCTCAAGGGGTCACCGACAGGTGGCAACGTAGACAAGGGTAAAAATGTAAAAAGAGAGGTGGTTGGTACAGCTACCTGCACAGTGTATCCTACCTAACCCTGACGGCAGGGGACAAAGGCATTAAATGCCCGTCTGCGTCGCCCAAATAGTGCAGAAAAGGACCGCCAGGGACGCCACCGCTTGCCACGATGGCGATCTTGTCAGCATCGCATGCCACTACACACTGCTGGCTGCACAGCCTCCCGCCACACGCACCTGGAAAGGCCCCAAGGCGACACGTTGGTGGATGCGCTGGAGCGTGGGCACAGAGTGGCCGCTTGCCGCGGCAAGCTCCTTGCCGCGGTCGTTGCCTTGTCGCGTCTGGAAGCTTGTCGCTCACCGGGCCTTGCCGGGACGCGTGGCGCGTTGCGGCAATTTCCTTGAGATGCTTCGGTCGGCCTTCCCGGCAAGCTCCTCTTGCCGGGGCCTTGTCTCCTTGGCTTGAATACTTTGTTCTTGAATGGCTCCAAAGGAACCACAGAGGACCTTGGCGGTCACCCGGCAAGCCCTGTCGCGGGGTGCTGCAACTGCCCGTGCACAAGTTCGGCATACTAAGGTACCCCTACTCTAGTACACCGATAGGAGCCCCCGGGCCTGGGCCACACACGGTGCTGAGCGCTGTTGGGCCAGGCCCAAAACAGGGCACGGGCACACGCGGCCTGGGTTACGCCGTGTCTTACTCCGTATCCACCGCGCCCTCCCCCAACGGCACGCGTCGAATGCGGCGTCGTGGGAGAGATCGTGGGTGGTTTCTTTATTCGGAAGGGCGAAACGTCCGCCCCCTCCCTCTTTATAAGCAGGGGAAACAGGGGCAGTTCGCCCATCTCGCCGGTTGCTGCTCTGATTTCACAAATCTCCGCCGCTCCCTTCCTTCTTCCCAAAGCTGAAAGAGAGCGGCGCTCCGCCCCCCATTGCCACCAGCATCACCAACGCCATCGATCTCCCCCACCACTTCCGCTATGGCTCCGAAAGCCGACAAGGGGAAGGGCGTGAAATCGGTCAAGGCACAGCGGCTCGCGGCGCTGCGAAAGGAGCGGGCCATCTTCCCCCCTCAGCTTGACGCGAAGGAGCTGAGGGAGTACTACTACCTCTTCTGGTCGACGGAGACGCGAGCGCATCCGCGCACGAAGGTACTCCCGGCCACCGCTTCGAGACTGGCTCCGAACGGGTATCCCTTCTTCGCGTTGTTCTTCTACTGCGGGCTCTGCCCGCCTTTCTCTGAATTCTTCTGCGACATCATGAACACCTACGGGTTCCACCTCCTTGACTTCACCCCCAACACCGTTCTGACCATGGCAGTTTTCGCACATCTGTGCGAGAACTTTGTCGGAGTCCACCCAAACATAGCTCTCTTCCGCCATTTCTTTATGCCTTGGGTTGAGAGAGGACAACCTCTTGCCGGCGGGATCGCTTGGATCTCGAGAGTCGGCAAGAAGGAAGCGTATCTGGAGGGTGAGCTCTGCAGCAAGTGGGAGGAGTGGAGAGCAGAGTGGTGCTGGATCGTCGAGGAGAACCCGCAGCCATTTACTGCCCTGCGACAAGCTCCAATAGCGCGCGGCAACGATTGGAGCAACGTGGCCCCGGAAGATGATAGGCTGAAGATTGCCATCACCCGGATCTTGCGCCTCAGGCTTGCCGGGCTCACTGTAGGCACCGTTGGCGCAGATTTTCTTTGCCGCCGCATCGCCCCCCTGCAGGAGAGGAGGAGACCCGCCTAGGAGTTCAAGAACTCGGCGGATATCATGAGGCTGCGCCCGGGCCTCAACTTCAACTTCACCGTCCTGGAGCTGGATGCGATGCTCCTGGAGCTGTTCAAACGCGATCCTCAGCATCCCTTCATGTTGCCGAGGGGTGTTGTTCCGTTGTGCAACAATTCTTCGCTCGACCGGATCCGCGCAATGATGCCGTTGTGCGATTCGCACGGAATCACCCCAACTTGGCAAGAACCTGCGGATGACGTCGTGCGGGCGTTCTTTGACGACTTGGTAGAAGTGCCGGTCCGCGCTGATGAACAGAAGAGCCTCACCCGCGACACCACTGATGATGAGATGCAGCGCATTGCCACCAGGCTGGAAGAGGTGGCGGCAGCAGTTGCCGCGGGTGAGTTCGGGTTCACCGTGGAGGAGGCAGAGGCAGCAGAGGCGGCAAGCCTTGCCGAGCGCGAGGAGTTTGCCGGCGAGGAAGAGCTTGCCGGGCCTGAGGACGAGCCGAGCGAGCCCGGCGAGGGAGATCTTGTCAGGCCCGATCTTTCGGACAACTTGCCGGAAGTGGAGCCCCCAGCTGCACCAAGAAGGCGTCTCCGCAAAGCCGGGGATGTAGTGGGGCGGCAAACGAGTCAACAGCCACCGAGCCGCGCGACACGCTCTACCACGGCAAGCACTGTTGCCGCGGGAGCGCCTCACGTTGCTGCGGCAACTGGAGCGGGATCTTCCCGGTCCATCGCTACCGCCCCTGCCAAGAGGGCAAGGGAACCTACTCCTCCGCCTCGCCGCACCGGAGGTGAGCCAGACTTTGATCTCTCCGCGCTCAGCTCCGACGAGGAAGAAGAAGAGTAAGATCCCTTGCTGTTCTTGTAATTCTTCAATCTTGTAGCTTTGCCTTGTATCTGACTAGCTTCACTCTGAACCCATTCCTTTTCAGGACGCTGGCCCAGAGAGCGGCGAAGAGAGCCAAGGTCCCGGTGATTGTCATCGAGGACAAACCTACCGCGACGGCAGAGGACATGTCGGAGACCACCTTGTCGGACCCGGCAACCATTCCTCAAAGCAGCCCCTAGTGCAGCCCCCCACGTAAGTATATGGTTTACTTCATGTTGTCAGGCGCGCATGGTTGCTCTTTCTTTGCTGATATCCAACTGTTGGTTTGTGTAGGAGTAGAGCAGCCTCATCAGGGGGACCCGGAAGCCGCTCCCGGAGCGCCATCTGCTTCGACTACACCGCCAAGGGAGGATTCCCCGGCAAAGGAGCGCTCTCCGGCAAGGGACAGTTCTCCGGCAAGGGACGGCACCAGCGATCCTCCGGCGGTTGAGACCGCGACCGCAGATCCTAGCACAGGTAATCTTCTTGCTTGAAAACTTCCCTTGGGTTCTTCTTCTTCTGATTTTCTTCTTGCATATTTGCTTGACTTCTCTCCCCTTTCCGTTCGTCAGATCCACCTGCCACGGAGCCGATGGAGATCGAGGATGCCAGCGAGGAGGGCGCGCGTGGCAGTGCCGATGACGCTGTTGCCACCGAAGGAGAGGCCGGCGCTGATGAGCCCGCCGACGAAGAGGCCGCCGAAGCTGCCGCCGTAGAAGCTGGCGAGGAATCCGGCGATCGCACTGACGGCCCCGAGGCCGCAGGAGCGCCAGGCGCTGCACCGACCGCCGATCCCTCCGCCGCTGTTGCAGCACCAGGCTCCGAAGAGCCCCAGCCCGGCGCCTACTTGAAGGCCGGCGATGGTATCTTCATCAAGCTCCCCTGGGCGTCAAGCTCCAGGGCGCCGGTCAAAGGAGAAATATTGGACGGAGAGGTGCTTGCCTCCGCTGGGCGGACGTTGGTCGACGCGCCAAGCAGCAGCAGCGACGAGCCTGAGGAGGAGCAGCTGTTGCGGAAGCTGATGTCGCTCTACCGTGCCCGACAAGCCAAGCTGGCCTCCCGAGAAGTGCTTGTCGCGAAGGCGGGAGTTGACATTGAGAAGTGCGCGGAGGAGCTCCGGGGTCTTAGGCAAGAAACTCTCCGATCCCTGGCAGAGGAGCGGGAGCAATTTCTCGAGGAGCGGAAAGCCTTCCTCCTCGAGAAGGCTGAAGCTGAAGAGAAGCAACGGCTTGTCGCCGAGGATCTATTTGCGCAGGAAGGAGAGTTGGTGCAGCGCAAGGTCAACCTTGACAGCCACGAGGAGGAGCTTGCCGCGCACGAGCAAGCGATTGGCGGGGCTCTCAAGGAAGCAAGGGATGCTGCCGCAGCTGCTGAGGCCGCCAAGAAGGAGCTGGAGACAAAGGTGGCGCAGCTGGAGGCAGATCTCAAGGCGAGCGGCGAGGAGCTTGCCGTGCTCAAGCGCGAGCACGAGAAGGACGCTGCCGCTCATGGTGAGCTGCAGGGTCTTCTCGCTGAGAGGAGCAAGGAGCTCAGCGCCGCCAAGGATTCCAATGCAGACCTGGAGTTGAAGCTGGCCACCTTGACTCAGACGCTGGACGGCGCCAGGGAGCGGGAGGTGGCCTTGTCGGAGAAGATCAAAGCCGACGAGGCGCTGCTGGCGAATGCTACTGCCGCCCACGACGCCTTCAGGGAGACTGTGGAGCACTGGACTGAGGGTCTTGTGGATCTTGCTGCCGCCATCGACGGGGAGCTGGCGCAGCTGGGGATGGAGGAGCTCGGGTACTCCTCCGACGAGCACCTCCAACCCAGCGCCAAGCTCAGCTTGTTCTTCAAAGGCGTGGCGACGGCCCTCGAGCGACTCCGGGAGAAGATCCCAAAGCAGCTGGCTGACGAGTCGTGCAAGATCTGTGCAGGAGCTCTCCAAAAGGTGCTGATGAAGGTGGCCTTCCGCAACCCAGGCCTCAACTTCACCAACGTCCTCAAGTCCTTGCCGCCGGATGCTGATCTGGAAGCGCTCAAGGCCCTTGTCGCACCCATTGTGGACAAGGTGAGCGGAATCAAGAGGGTTGAGGGCGATCGCGTAGATTAGGCCGCCCGTTTTCTCTTTCTCCTTGTCACTGCTAGTCATGTCATGAGAGCAATCTGTTAGAGCTGCGACAAGCTATCTTGTAATATGACTCTATTTCTGGTATCGATTGCTATGTTACTTCCTTTACTCGATTCCTTTCTTTGTATGCTTGGCCCTACGCTTTTAGGGAACTTGTCGGTGCAGGCACCTGGGCCGCGAGCGCTGAGTGCGGGACGTCAGCAGCCTGCCGGCGGCGCCGCTTCCGACAAGAAACCTTGTCGCAACTAGCCGTAGCTCACTTAAGTTGTTGAGCGGACTCGAAACAAAGTAAGGGCGCAACTAGCTATGAGTCAGTTCCTCCGCGCACAAGTTTTCCATACAAAGCACGGTCGTTCGAGGAAGATAACTTAAAAAATTAAAAACTAATTGCTCAAACTTTGGCAACTTAGCTTTTCTGTCGTTTGCTTTCCGGTAAGGCGAAACTTCCTTGAACGGCGCCTGGTCCACACCATTATCTTCTCCTTTCCCCCCGGCAAACTTGTGTGCGAGGGAACCTTCATTTCCTTTTGAGAAAAAGAAAGAAGAGAAAATAAAGATATGGAGCCTTATGGCTCGTTATTGCTTACCGGGGGTAGGTGCTGCACAAAGTGTCAGATAACACATGCAAATATAAAGTAGAAAGCATGAAATTGACAAGATGTGCGGAGCACATGAGCTTTACTTATGCACGGGATCTGCGCCCGGCTTTGTACAAAGGATTATATGCAACATCGGCAAGACTTGTACAAAAGGTGGTTGCCGGAACGGGTTCCGGCAACCGCGCCCTACGGGTAAAACTTACGAAGATGCTCAATGTTCCAGGAGTTGCTCACGGGAGTGCCATCTTCGGTCTCAAGGCGGACAGCGCCAGGCCTAGTGACTCGTTTCACCCGGTAAGGGCCTTCCCACTTCGGCGTCAACTTGTTGGAATTCTTGGCGGACTGAACGCGCCGAAGAACAAGGTCGCCTTCCTCAAAACTTCTGGCATTAACTTTGCGGCTATGGTAGCGGCGAAAAGCTTGCTGGTATCGAGCAGCTCGTATAGCAGCCTGAAGACGGTATTCCTCAAGGAGCAGTGCGTCATCTTGCCGCAGCTGCTCTTGCTCAAGCTCATCATAAGCGAGCACTCGAGGTGACCCGTATACGAGTTCCGTGGGGAGAACTGCCTCTGCTCCATACACTAGAGCGAAAGGCGTCTGACCAGTGGCTCGATTTGGCGTTGTTCTGATCGACCAAAGAACCACCGGCAGCTCCTCAATCCAGTTCCTTTCGCACTTTCGCAGCCTGTCAAAAGTCCTGGTCTTGAGCCCGCGCAGCACTTCAGCATTTGCCCTCTCCGCTTGACCGTTGCTTCTCGGATGAGCAACAGAAGCGAAGCAGACCTTGGCGCCAAGATCTTGGACGTACTGCATGAAGGTGCGGCTCGTTTTGCGTGCCATTGTCGGTGATGATCCTGTTAGGGATCCCGAAATGGCAAACAATCGACCTGAAGAACTTGACTGCTGACTGTGCCGTCACCTTCCTCACTGGTTCCACTTCCGGCCACTTTGTGAACTTGTCGATTGCGACATACAAGTACTCAAAGCCCCCGATAGCTCCGGGAAAGGGGCCGAGGATGTCGAGCCCCCAGACCGAAAATGGCCAGGATAAAGGGATCGTCTGGAGAGCTTGAGCTGGCTGGTGTATCTGTTTGGAATGGGACTAGCACGCTTCACACTTGGTTACTTGTGCAGTTGCATCCTGGAGGGCTGTTGGCCAAAAGAAACCTTGCCGGAACGCTTTGCTGGCAAGTGCTCTCGCGCCAATGTGGTGACCACATATGCCTCCATGTATCTCTGCCAACAGCTTTTGTCTGTCTTCCCGATGAATACACTTCAATTTCACACCGTTGAGTCTTCTTCTGTACAGTGTGTCATCGACAAACTGGTACATACTTGACTACCATGCTACTCTTTCCGCTTCTTCTTGCTCTTCGGGAAGTTCTCCTGTCTGAAGGAAATGGACAATCTGTTGTGCCCATGCTGGAGCTTGCGGCTCGACAACAAGGACTAAAGGCACATCTGCTGCTGCGGGAACATCCGCTTCTACGGCTAGAACCTGCGGCTCAGCCGGAGCTTGATGTTCCCCGACAAGCTTGCCGGAGCAAAACTTGTCGGGAGTGTTTGCTTCAACAGAACAAACCCTAGGGCTTGCCGGAGCAGACTGCTCCTCAGCACCCTTGATGTTGATCTTGGGGACTTTCTTGGTGGCGGCTTCGGGGAGCTCTGCCGGGAAATAGTCACCAGAAATCAACTTCCTCTTCTTGCTCTGTCCAGTTGATGGTGTTACAGATGGTTGAGTCAGCTTGAGCACAAAGATCCCTGGTTCCACAGGTAACTTAAGTGCAGCGCACTTCGACAGGCCATCGGCAATGTCGTTCTGAGCTCTCGGAACATGTTCCATTTGTAGGCCGTCAAAGTGCTCTTCTAACTTTCTCACTTCATCAACGTAAGCTTCCATCAACGGACTCTGATAAGTCTTGTTCACTTGGCGGACGATAAGCTGTGAGTCACTCCTGACAATGAGCTTCTTGATCCCAAGGTCTGCTGCGATCCTGAGACCGGCAAGCAAACCTTCATACTCTGCAGTATTGTTCGTTGCTTGCTCCTTGGGAAAGTGCATCTGGACTACGTACTTGAGGTGCTCTTCGGTGGGTGCGACAAGCAGCACGCCCGCACCGGCGCCTTGCAGTGAGAAGGCACCATCAAAGTACATCAACCACTCTTCGCTTGCTTCTTTGACGGGGATGCTCGTTTCTAGAATTTCTTCATCTTGTGTTGGTGTCCATTCTGCTATGAACTCCGCCAACGCCATGCTCTGGATAGTTGAAGTGCTCTCAAACTTTAGGCCAAAGCTTGACAGTTCCAGTGCCCACTCGACAATCCTGCCTGTTGCTTCTGGATTTTGCAGTATCCTCTTCAGCGGAAAACGAGTGACGACTGTGATCTCATGTGCTTGAAAGTAATGGCGCAGCTTTCTCGAGGCCATGAGAAGGCCGAAAAGCACTTTCTGCACACTAGAGTACCTTGACCTAGCCCCCTGCAGAAGGTAACTAACAAAGTAAACTGGGCGCTACACCATTCTCTTCTGCATTTTCTCATGTGCCTGCGCAGATCCATCTTTGTCGGGACCAGAGCTTGCCGGCGAAGCCCCCTGCTTGTCGCTGGATGCACCTGCCGAGGTTGCTGGCTCATCATCTGCTTCCCTCTCCGCCACTAACGCAACACTAACCACTTGATTGGTTGCCGCTATATATAGCAGCAACTTCTCTTGTGGCCTAGGTGCGACAAGTGTTGGAGTGGAGGACATGTATCTCTTTAAGTCCTGCAGCGCAGCCTCCGCCTCCGGAGTCCATTTCATTGGACCTGCCTTTTTCAATATTTTGAAAAATGGCAGGGCGCGCTCAGCACATCTAGAGATAAACCTGCTGAGAGCAGCCACGCAACCGGCAAGCCTTCGTACATCCTTGACGCGCTTTGGTGCTTCAATCTACTCGATGGCCTTGATCTTGTCGGGATTGGCTTCAATTCCCCGCTGAGACATGAAGAACCCGAGAAGCTTGCCGGAGGGGACTCCAAACACACACTTCTCGGGGTTCAGCTTGAGGTTGATCTTGCGCAGATTTGCAAATGTTTCGTCTAAATCTTGAATCAGGGTCGCCCTGTCCTTGCTCTTGACCACTATGTCATCCATGTAGGCTTCCACATTTCTGTGCATTTGCAGCTCAAAAGCGTGGTGGACTACCCTTGCAAATGTTGAACCAGCATTCTATAAACCGAAAGGCAACCGTACGAAACAGTATGTGCCACATGGAGTGATGAATGCGGTCTTCTCCTCATCCTCTTCCGCCATGAAGATCTGATGGTATCCTGAGTATGCATCAAGAAATGAGAGCAAATCACATCCGGCCGTGGAGTCAACAATCTGATCGATGCACGACAAGGGAAATGGGTCTTTGAGACAAGCTTTATTGACATCAGTGAAGTCGATACAAAGCCTCCATTTTCTGTTAGCCTTGCGCACGACTACGGGATTGGCCAACCACGTAGGATGGAGCACTCCTCTGACAAGGCTTGCTGCTTCCAATTTCTTTATCTCTTCTGCGATGAATTCTTGGCACTCCACTGCCTGTTTCCTGACTTTCTGCTTGACGGGTCGCGCATGAGGACAGATGGCAAGATGGTGCTCGATTACTTTCCTGGGAACACCAGGGATGTCAGACGGTTGCCATGCAAACACGTTGACATTCGCCCGCGGGAAAGCAACGAGCGCGCTTTCCTATTTAGGGTCGAGAGTGGCACTGATGGTGAAGGTACCACCAGTGCCGTCCTCCTTGGCGGGCACCTTCTTGGTCTCTGGCGGAGCTGCCATTGTCTTCTTACACTTGCCGGTGGAGCTCGATGGTGCATCCTCGACGGTAGCGCAGCACTCCGAAGAGGTGCGCTTGCCGGAGTGGGCATCAGAACTCTTGCCGGACTTGGTCTTCTTCTTCCCCCCGGGAGCTTCAGCGGCAAGTGACTTGCGATCCGTTGCGGCTCCTGCTTCCCGGTAGATCTTGTCGGCGCAGATAAGAGCATCCTTCTTGTCGCCAGGGACAGAGATGACACTTATCGGGCCTGGCATCTTCAGTATGTTGTATGCATAGTGAGAGGCTGCCATGAATTTGGCGAGCGCTGGACGGCCTAGTATCCCATTGTAAGGCAATGGAAAGTCAGCAACGTCAAAAGTGACCCTCTCAGTCCTGAAGTTTAACTCGCTGTCAAATGTCACCGGCAACGTGATATTTCCCTTCGGTTTGCTCCTTCCCGGATTGATTCCTTGGAATGTGCCGGTTTCTTCGAGCTCGCTGTCAGGGATCTGGAGTTTCTGGAGTACCGCGGAGGAGATCAGGTTCAAGCCGGCCCCGCTGTCAACTAGCATCTTAGTGACTTTGAGGTTGCGGATAGTTGGTGAAACCAACATCGGCAAGCACCCGACCGCAGTTATGCGATCAGGGTGGTCCTCAATATCAAAGATGATAGGCATGCTGGACCATTTCAGAGGCTTGCGTGACTCGACGGGTGGTTCTGCTGCATTGACTTCCTGCACCCATTGCTTGAGCTGGCGGTGTGAAGTATGCAGAGAAGCACCGCCATCAACACACAGGACCTCTGTGGCTTTCTGGAACTCCTACTCATCGGTCTCCTCATCATCCATGTCTTCATCGTTGTCGTCATTTTCATCCTTGTCGCGGTCGCAGGGAGGTCTGTCTCCTTGCCGCTGCTTGGCCTTGCCGCGGCGTCCTCCCCAGCCTGGGCGTTTCTTGCCGGATCCTCCAGCACCTTCCTGGGCCTTCTCCTTGTCGCGTCGCTCGTATTCAGCTTTCTGCTGCTCAACAAGCTGCTCAACCTTCTTGCAGCTCTGGAGGTCATGGCCCTTGGTGCGGTGGATCTTGCAGTACTGCTTGTTGTTGCCGTCCTGCTTGTCGGCGGCTGCCACAGTCTGGTAGTCGGTGCCTGCGGCAATCTCCTTGCCGGAGCTACCAGCTTTGGCTTTCTTGGCGCCACCTCCGTTGCCGGACTGCTCAACAACTAGCACATCTTTGCCTTTCTTTTTCCTGTTGTTCCACCGCTGGTTTTTCTTTGTCGGGGCAGCATCCTCACTATCAGATCCTCCTGCTTCCGTGTTCTCTCCGGGGAGTTTCCTCCCTTCTTCAGCATGTGCACACTTGTCGGCCAGGGCATATAGCTCACTGACGTCCCTGATCTTGCACATCGCCATCTCCTCCCGCATCCTGCGGTTCCGCACGTTCTGATGGAACACGCTGATTACCGCGGCAAGGTGGACATCTGGGATGTTGTGCTGTACGCGGCTGAATCTCTGAATATACTTGCGCAGGGGCTCTCCCTCCTTCTGGGCGAGCAGATGAAGGTCACTCTCTTGGCCATGAGGTTTGTGGCCGCCTGTAAAGGCGCCGACAAACTGATGGCATAGATCTGCCCAGGAGGATATGGAGTTATCCGGCAAGTGCATGAGCCAGGATCTGACGTTGGGCTTAAGTACCAGCGAGAAGTAGTTGGCAAGGATCTTGTTGTCCCGCCCCCCGGCAGCCTGCACCGCGATGGTGTAGATGCTGAGGAACTCCGACGGATGCGTCTTGCCGTCGTACTTCTCTGGTACGTCTGGCTTGAAATTGTTCCTGCTGGGCCACTGGACTTGCCGCAGCTCACGAGTGAACGCAGGGCAACCTACCGTGTACGGCAAGTCGCCTGGTTCCCCTGGCGCATGCATGTCGACAGAGGGCCCAGCGCGCTGGTCAGATTGACGCCGCGCTTCTCTTCGGCGCTCGATGCGAGTACGAGCGTCTTCTTGCTGTCGTTCGTGAAGAACTTGGCGCTGATCGCGACGAGCTCGTGGATCTGATGATGCGGTGGGGTCGCTGTCGAGGTGGACCCAGCGAGTCGGCGATCTTGGCCTTCGGGATGGAGAGTGCATGGTGGTTGCACCCCCACCGGTTTCGTCGCCATCGGCTCGCGCCTGGCGGTTCTGCCGTGGCAGCGATGTACTCGGCTGCCGCGGAGTGTCGCCGTTGGCGAAGCCGATGAGACTCTGAATGGTGGCCCTCCATCCGTCGATCTTGTCTGACGTTGGAGGGTAATCCAGGAGCAGTTGAGCTCGTGCCAAAGCTTCTGCTGGAGTGGTGGGCGGCAGTGGCGAACGGTGCGAGGAGCGGGATATGCTCGGACTTCTAACTATGTTAGAAGGAGCAGTACCCTGTCCAGGCGACCGTGTCTCGCTTGTGCTAGTATGTTGGCGTGCATGCTGGTCTTGAGCGCCCCAAGATCCACCAGCTTGGTCTTGGTCCAACAAGCGTATGGTACTGCGAATACCATGACGCTGTCGGTCCTGCGCCTCCTGAGACAGGCGCGGAACATGTACGGACGCCGAGGTCTGCGCAGCCTTGTCCTTGGGCCTGGCAGCACCGTGAGCTCCCTCGTCGGCGCTCGTTCTTCCGTCGGCATCTACCCCACCACTCATTTGCTTCGATGGTGGTGGGATCGACGTGGACGGAGCACCTGCCTCCGAAGCCTTCTTCTTCGGTGGCATGTTGATGAAGAAGATGAAGATCTAGCTCGTGTGAACGCCGGATCAGGTTCACACAATCTCGACGCCCCCTACCTGGAGCGCCAAAGATGTCGGGGAAACTGATCCACGAACACCTATGGGACTGGCGGACCGAGCCCCTTTCGGTTCGGCGGGGGGCCGGAGGTCGCACGAAGAGCAGATCGAGGCGAAGCACACAAGCAGTTTACCCAGCTTCGGAGCTCTCCGGAGAGATAATACTCCTACTGCTGCTTGTCTGATTGTATTGTGTTCTTGCTCGGGAGCGCTGAGTGCTACAGTACACACGAGCAGCTAACGAGACCGAGCGTGAGTGTTTTCTGGCTTCGAACTGAGCCAAACCCCCCCCCCCCTCTACGTTGCACATGGGCCTCCTTTTATATGCTCAAGGGGTCACCGACAGGTGGCAACGTAGACAAGGGTAAAAATGTAAAAAGAGAGGTGGTTGGTACAGCTACCTGCACAGTGTATCCTACCTGACCCTGACGGCAGGGGACAAAGGCATTAAATGCCCGTCTGCGTCGCCCAAACAGTGCAGAAAAGGACCGCCAGGGACGCCACCGCTTGCCACGATGGCGATCTTGTCAGCATCGCATGCCATCGCGCACCGCTGGCTGCACAGCCTCCCGCCACGCGCGCCTGGAAAGACCCCAGGGCGACACGTTGGTGGATGCGCTGGAGCGTGGGCACAGAGGGGCCGCTTGCCGCGGCAAGCGCCTTGCCGCGGTCGTTGCCTTGTCGCGTCTGGAAGCTTGTCGCTCACCGGGCCTTGCCGGGACGTGTGGCGCGTTGCAGCAAGTTCCTTGAGATGCTTCGGTCGGCCTTCCCGGCAAGCTCCTCTTGCCGGGGCCTTGTCTCCTTGGCTTGAATACTTTGTTCTTGAATGGCTCCAAAGGAACCACAGAGGACCTTGGCAGTCACCCGGCAAGCCCTGCCGCGGGGTGCTGCAACTGCCCGTGCACAAGTTCGGGATACTAGGGTACCCCTACTCTAGTACACCGACAAGCGTGGTGTCCTGCATATGATTCAGAGTGACACTTGCATAGGATCTGTTCCTGTTCATGCTCAGGTACACAATGTCTAATAACACCATCTACTCCTTCTTTATAAGGTGTGGTTCATCCCAGAAGTAATGTTTAAATCATAAAAGAACTTTTTCTTTTGTTGGTATGTGAAACTAGGTGGTATAAATTTGGCAACAATGTAATTAGCATAATCAGCATACCAAGGAGCAGTACGAGAAGCATTAACGACCGCTAATTGTTCATCAGGACAGCTATCATCAATAGGCAGTGGGTCATCAAGAACATTCCCTAACCTAGACAACTTGTCTGCAACGGGGTTCTCAACTCCCTTTCTATCAATAATATGCAAATCAAATTCTTGGAGCAAGAGAACCCATCTAATGAGTCTAGGTTTAGCATCTTTCTTTTCCATAAGATATTTAATAGCAGCATGATCAGTGTGAATAGTAACTTTGGAATCAACAATATAAGGTCTAAACTTATCACATGCAAACACAACTACTAAGAATTCTTTTTCAGTAGTAGCATAATTTCTCTGGGCAGTATCTAGAGTCTTACTAGCATACTGGATAACATTTAATTTCTTATCAACTCTTTGCCCTGGAACAACACCTACAGCATAATCACTAGCATCACACATTATTTCAAAAGGTAAATTCCAATCAGGTGGCTGAACAATAGGTGCAGTGATCAAAGCTTTCTTAAGTATTTCAAATGCTTCTACACAATCATCATCAAAGACAAAAGGAATATCTTTTTGCAATAGGTTAGTTAGAGGCCTAGTGATTTTAGAAAAGTCCTTAATGAACCTCCTATAAAAAGCAGTATGACCAAGGAAACTTCTTATACCTTTTATGTCCTTGGGACATGGCATCTTTTCAATAGCATCAACTTTAGCTTTATCAACTTCAATACCTCTCTCGGAGATCTTGTGCCCCAAAACAATGCCTTCATTAACCATAAAGTGGCACTTTTCCCAATTCAAGACGAGGCTAGTGTCTTCGCATCTCTGCAAAACACGGTCAAGGTTGCTCAAGCAATCATCAAAAGAGGATCCATAAACGGAGAAGTCATCCATGAATACCTCACAAATCTTTTCACAAAAGTCATAGAATATAGCCATCATACATCTTTGAAAGGTAGCAGGTGCATTACATAAACCAAAAGGCGTATGTCTATAAGCAAAAGTACCGAAAGGGCAAGTAAAAGTAGTTTTTGATTGATCCTTCGCTGACACAGGTATTTGAGAGAAACCAGAATAACCATCTAGAAAGCAGAAATGTGTATGTTTGGATAGTCTTTCTAGCATTTGATCAATAAAAGGTAAAGGGTAATGATCTTTCTTAGTGGCTTTATTTAATTTACGGAAATAAATTACCATCCTATAGTACCTCCCTTTTTAGGGACACAATGGACAGGGCTTACCCAATCACTACCAGCAACAGGATAAATTATACCTACCTCAAGGAGCTTTAGTATCTCCTTTCTTACCACTTCTTTCATCTTGGGATTCAGTCGTCGTTGAGGATCTCTAACTGGTTTGGCATCGTCCTCCAAACTAATTTTGTGTTGACATAACGTGGGACTAATGCCCTTAAGATCATCCAGAGTATATCCAATAGCAGCACAGTGCTTCTTCAGAGTTTTCAATAATCTTTCCTCTTCCTGCTCTGAAAGGTTAGCACTAATAATAACAAGATATATCTTCTTTTCATCAAGATAAGCATATTTAAGATTATCAGGTAATGGTTTTAGCTCAAACACGGGATTACCCTTAGGTGGAGGAGGATCCCCTAGAATTTCAACAGGTAAGTTATGTTTTAGAATAGGTTCCTGTTTAAGGAACACTTCATCTATTTCCCTTCTTTCTTTCATAAACATATCATTTTCATGGTCTAACAAATATTGTCTAACGGATCAGTAGGAGGCACGGCAATAGAAGCAAGACCAATTATTTTATCTTTACTATATAATTCTTTATCACGGGGTTGTCTACGAAATTTAGCAAAATTAAACTCATGAGTCATATCATCCAAGCCAATCGTAACATCCTTTTCACAATCAATCTTAGCTTTAATAGTGTTCAAGAAGGGTCTACCAAATATAATGGGACAAAAGTCATCTGGTGGAGAACGAAGAACAAGAAAATCAGTAGGGTATTTGACCTTCCCACACAAGACTTCAACATCTCTAACAATCCCAAAGGGCCTAATAGTATCTCTATTGGCAAGTAACATCAATATCTTCTAACTCAGTAGGTGCAATATCATGCATAATTTCTTGGTATAAGGAATAAGGTATTGCACTAGCACTAGCACCCATATCACATAAACCATGATAACAATAATCTCCTATTTTAACAGAAATAACAGCCATGCCAACGACAGGTCTATGTATCTTGGCATCTGGTTTAACAATATTAGCAGTTTCACCACAGAAGTAAATAACATGCCCATCTAAATTATCATCCAAGAGATCTTTAACCATAGCAATACTAGGTTCAACTTTGATTTGCTCAGGAGGTGTATAAGTTCTAGTATTACTCTTACGAACAACAATTGAAGCTCTAGCATGATCCTTTATCTTAATAGGAAAAGGTGGTTTCTCAACATAAGTAGTAGGAACAATAGGATCATTATAGGTAATAGTCTTTTCTTCAAGTGTAATAGGTGCAACTACTTTTACTTCAATGGGAGGATTATATTTAAACCACTTCTACTTAGGGAGGTCAATGTGAGTAGAAAAAGATTCACAGAAAGAAGCTACTATCTCAGAGTCAAGTCCATATTTAGCGCTAAATCCACAAAAAACATCGGTATCCATAAAAGATTTAACACAATCAAACTTAGGTGTCATACCTGACTCCTTACCATTGTCAGAACCCCAATCTTCAGAGTTGCGTTTAATTCTTTCCAATAAGTCCCATTTGAATTCAATAGTCTTCAGCATATAAGAACCAGCACAGGAAGTATCGAGCATGGTGCGATCATTGAGAGAAAGCCGAGCATAATTTTTTTGAATAATCATTTCTCTGAAGAGATCATGATTGGGGCATGAATATAACATTGACTTAAACCTCCCCCAAGCATGAGCGATGTTTTCTCCTTCGCAAAGGCAAAAAATATATATGTAATTACGATCATGATGAACAAGATGCATAGGATAGAACTTCTGGTGAAATTCCAACTTCAATCGTTTATAATTCCAAGATCCCGTATCATCACATAGCCTATACCACGTCAATGCATCTCCCTTCAAAGATAAAGGGAAGACCTTCCTTTTGACAACATCATCGGGAATACCTGCAAGCTTAAATAATCCACAAACGTCATCCACAAAGATAAGGTGTAAATCGGGATGCAATGTTCCATCTCCTGCAAATGGATTAGTTAGCAGTTTCTCTATCATACCCGAAGGAATTTGAAAGTGAACATTTTCAGTAGGTTCAGTAGGTTGAGGAGCAACTCTTTGCTCTACTGGTCGGGGCGAAGATGCCCCAAACAAGCCCCTCAAAGGATTAGTTTCCATAGTAACAAGTAACAGAAAATTTCAGCACACTATATAAATGTTTCCTTACCAAGTTCCACTCACCAAAAGCGCTACACTCCTCGGAAACAGCACGAGAAAAGAGTCTTGATGACCCACAAGTGTAGGGATCTATCGTGGTCCTTTGGATAAGTAAGAGTGTCGAACCCAACGAGGAGCAGAAGGAAATGATAAGCGGTTTTCACTAAGGTTTTCTCTGCAAGCACTGAAATTGTAGGTAATAGATAGTTTTGCGATAAGATAAATTGTAACAAGTAACAAGAAATAAAAGTAAATAAGGTGCAGCAAGGTGGTCCAATCCTTTTTGTAGCAAAGGACAAGCCTGGACAATTTCTTATAATGAGAAAAGCACTCCCGAGGACACATGGGAATTATCGTCAAGCTAGTTTCATCACACTCATATGATTCGCGTTCGGTACTTTGATAATTTGATATGTGGGTGGACAGGTGCTTGGGTACTGCCCTTACTTGGACAAGCATCCCACTTATGATTAACCCCTATTGCAAGCATCCGCAACTACAACAAAAGTATTAAGGTAAACCTAACCACAATATTAAACATTTGGATCCAAATCAGCCCCTTACGAACCAACACATAAACTAGGGTTTAAGCTTCTGTAACTCTAGCAACCCATCATCTACTTATTACTTCTCAATGCCTTCCTCTAGGCCCAAATAATGGTGAAGTGCCATGTAGTCGATGTTCACATAACACTACTAGAGGAAAGACAACATACATCTTATCAAAATATCGAACGAATACCAAATTCACATGACTACTAATAGCAAGACTTCACCCATGTCCTCAGGAACAAACGTAACTACTCACAAAGCATATTCATGTTCATAATCAGAGGTGTAATAATATGCATTAAGGATCTGAACATATGATCTTCCACCAAGTAAACCAATAAGTATCAACTACAAGTAGTAATCAACACTACTAGCAACCCACAGGTACCAATTTGTGGTTTTGGATACAAGATTGGATACAAGAGATGAACTAGGGTTTGAGAGGAGATGGTGCTGGTGAAGATGTTGATGGAGATTGACCCCCTCCCGTTGAGAGGATCGTTAGTGATGACGATGGTGATGATTTCCCCTCCCGGAGGGAAATGCCCCCGGCAGAACAGCTCTGCCGGAGCTATAGATTGGTGACGCCAAGGTTCTGCCTCGTGGCGGTGGAGTTTCGTCCCGTAAGCTTGCCCACGATTTTTTCCCAGGGTAAAAGCCTTCATATAGCAGAAGATGGACACCGGGGGGGCACCAGGGGGCCCAGGAGACAGGGGGCGTGCCCCCCACCCTCATGGCCAGGGTGTGGGCCCCCTGAGGTGTTTCTTCCGCTCAATAATTCTTATTAAATCCAAAAATAAGTTTCGTGGAGTTTTAGGTCTTTTGGAGCAGTGCGGAATAGGTTTCCAATGTTTGCTCCTTTTCCAGCCAGAATTCCAGCTGCCGGCATTCCCCACTTCATGGTAAACCTTATACAATAAGAGAGAATAGCCATAAATATTGATATATAATGTGTAATAACAGCCCATAATGCAATAAATATTGATATAAAAGCATGATTCAAAATGGACGTATCATAGGCACGGATGTATTTTCTTTCATCCGCGCCCTTCCCAGGACTAGTCCACTCCAGCCTTGCGGTACTACCGCAAGGGGGAGCGGTAGTACCACGCCAACGGAAGTACCTCTCTCAGCCCTTGCGGCTCTGGTCTAGACTAGCGCCTGCCGTAGAAGCGGTAGTACTGCGGCCCACCGCGGTAGTACCGTGAGCCCTTGCGGTAGTACCGCTGGTCTGGAGTGGTAGTACCATGAGCCCTTGCGGTAGTACCGCTGGTCTGGAGCGGTAGTACCGCAAGTCACGGGCTAGTTAAGTGGATAATGGTTGGATTTGTCCCTCCACTATATAAGGGGTGTCTTCTTCCTCTAGTTGACTACCTCTTCCAACCCTAAGCTCCATTGTTGCTCCAAGCTCCATTTTCACCCGATATCTCTCCCTAGCCAATCAAACTTGTTGATTTGCTCGGGATTGGGTGAGAAGGCCCCGATCTACACTTCTACCAAGAGAAATTTGATTCTCCCCACTAATCCCCAGCGGATCTTGTTACTCTTGGGTGTTTGAGCACCCTACACGGTTGAGGTCACCTCGGAGCCATAGTCCATTGTGGTGAAGCTTCATGGTGTCGTTGGGAGCCTCCAATTAAGTTGTGGAGATTGCCCCAACCTTGTTTGTAAAGGTTTAGTCGCTGCCTTCAAGGGCACCAATAGTGGAATCACGTCATCTCGCATTGTGTGAGGCCGTGAGGAGAATTCGGTGGGCTGTTATTACACATTATATATCATGGAGATGTACTTCCCTTCAAAAGGAAGGAACTTTGGTAACACATCCTCGTCTCCACCGGCTCCACTCTTGATTATCTCGTGCCTTTACTTGTGCATGCTTATTTGTGTTGTATCCCTTGCTTGCTTATGTGCTAGTTGTTATTGCATCATATAGGTTGCTCACGTAGTTGCATATCTAGACAACCTACTTTGATGCAAAGTTTAATTGGGTAAAGAAAAGTTTAAAAAGTGTTAGCTGCCTATTCACCCCCCCCCCCCTCTAGTCAACTATATCGATCCTTTCAATTGGTATCAGAGCCTCATCTCTTTATTAAGGACTTTACCGTCCAAAGAGTATGGTTGAAACGGCAGACGGTGTGTAGGAGCACTCTGGTGTGAATCCGAGCTCGTCTACGACCGATGGGGGAACCGCGGTCTCTCGTGAGGAATTCAATGTGGCTTTGGACACATTGAAAACCTCCATGATGACCGAGGTTGAAAGCATGTTTAATAAATTCTTAGAAGGACTTAAACTATCTACCTCGCCGATGAAAGTGGGTGATCCCACTAACAAGGTGACGGATGCTAACTCCGACAAGGGGGAAGCTAATAGTGAAAAGGGTCCTTCTACTAGTGGTAGAAATGGCACCAGCATGTTTGCCCATGTGGAACCTCCAACTTATGGAGGACTGATTCCCTCTACTCATTTAAATCATGTCGGTCCTCCTCCTAAGATTGTGAAAAATGAGGATTTTGATTCTTGGGTGTATCGCTTCAAGCATCACTTAAATCATGTGAATACTAATCTTTGGAGAATCATTGAAGAAGGTTTCTATCCACATGACCAAAGCAACTTCACCCCTAGAGAAGCCATGGATAATCAATTCAAGGAGAATGCTCTCTTCATCATCCAAGATGCTATTCTCCCCGAAGATCTCCCTCATCTTCGACCCTACGCCATGGACAAAGACGCATAGCATTGCGTTGCGTCTCTCTATAGGTGAAGCGCAAGCATTCAACGCTCCAACTATGAAGTGGTGCAAGATGAAGCCGATGAGTTTGCAATGAAAGAAGATGAAGAACCTCGTGAGTTCTTTCGGAGAGTAACCAAACTCGCGGTCTCACTCCGAGATCATGGGAGCAAGGACACGGATGACAATTGGATTAAGCGCAAGTTCTTCAAGGCCATGATGCCCTACAACATGGCCATGTCCTCCGTCATCCGTCAAAGACTGGACTTCCACTCCATGACCTCAAGTGAAGTGTTGGATGAGTTCGTTGCAATGAGCATCTTGGACAAGACCGCCGACAACGCGGTGCTCCATTCTCAAAGAACAAAGAAGTCCAATCTTGCCTTGAAGGCCAAGGTCATTGTGGAAGAAGAGGAAGAAGAGGAAGATGAGGAGGGTAATCCCGAGGATACAAAATATGATTATCATGAGCACACGGCTCTTGCTTCAAGGCAATTTTGGAGCAAGAAGAACACAAGACCCAATTTCAACAAGAACAATTTAAGTGGGTTCAAGGGCAAGCAACGAGTGAGAACTTGTTACAATTGTGGCAATGTGAGTCACTTTGTTGTGGATTGTCCTTACGAGAAGCAGGAAGACAATGGTGGCAAGTTCATTCGAAAAGACAAAGCCAAGTCCTTCCCCAACAAGAACAACTTCACCAAAAAGACTCCTACTTGAGGGTTAGTGGTCCAACAAGAATACCATGAGGATGACGATGATGATGAAGATGGAGAAGCAATGGCCATGGCCTCTGTTGCCATTGCCACAACTCCTCGGGTGTCTCTCTTTGATTCACCCAACGAGAACATCACCGCCAAGTGCCTCATGGCTAAAGCCACTAACAAGGTAACCCCCAACATCAAAACCACCATCATTACTAATCCCTCCTTGATGGATTGCATTGATGAAAATGAGGGGTCTAATGAAGATATGAATGAATTTGGGTCTTTTATGAGTAAACTCAAGGGCAAATCCAAGAAGCACTTTGTTGCTCTCTTGGAACAACTTGGTGAAGCCAATGACATGATCGAGGCTCATGAAGAAACCATCTCTAAGATGGAAGGTCATAGTCGTGACTATGCCGATGAGATATAGGATCTCTCTAACGCTCTTGAGGAAGAGCGTGGTCATCGTTTGGCTCTTGAGGAGTCACACAACAATGAAGATGCTAAATTAAAGAAAGATCTTGATCATGCTCTTGTTGTCTCTCGTGTGTTAAACTCCGAGAAGGATAAACTTGGGGTTGACCTTGCTAGACTCAAAGAGGAGTTTGATTTACTTGACAAGGCTCACAAGGCTTTGAAGGGTGCTCATGCTAGCCTCAAGGAGTCTCATGTTCAACTCCAAGTGAAGCTAACCAAGGAGAAAGCCACCTTTCCTCATATGGTCTTAATTGATAACGCAAATGCTACTAACCCGTGTTGTGAGCATGTGCATCTTGTGGAGGAAAATGCCCAGTTGAAAGAGAAACTGAAGAAAGGCCTTGTGACTGATACGTCTCCAACGTATCTATAATTTTTTATTGTTCCATGCTATTATATTACCTGTTTTGGATGATTATGGGCTTTATTATACACTTTTATATTACTTTTGGGACTAACCTACTAACTGGAGGCCCAACCCATATTGCTGTTTTCTGGCCTATTTCAGTGTTTCGAAGAAAAGGAATATCAAACGGAGTCCAAACGGAATGAAACCTTCGGGAGCGTGATTTTTGGGAAGAATATGATCCGGGAGACTTGGAGTCCATGTCAGAAGATCCTCGAGGAGGCTAGGAGATAGGAGGGCGCCCCCCTACTAGGCGCGCCCCCTGTCTCCTGGGCCCCTCGAGCACCCCCCCCCCCCGACCGACTTCTTTCACCTATATAAGTCCACGTACCCTAAAAACATCAACAGAGAAGATAGATCGGGAGTTCCGCCGCCGCAAGCCTCTGTAGACACCAAAAACCAATCGGGACCCTGTTCCGGCACCCTGCCGGAGGGGGGGATCCCTCACTGGTGGCCATCTTCATCACCCCGGCGCTCTCCATGACGAGGAGGGAGTAGTTCACCATCGGGGCTGAGGGTCTGTACCAGTAGCTATGTGTTTGATCCCTCTCTCTCTTGTTCTCT
The DNA here is from genome assembly GCF_002162155.2 of Triticum dicoccoides. Taxonomy (NCBI): domain Eukaryota; kingdom Viridiplantae; phylum Streptophyta; class Magnoliopsida; order Poales; family Poaceae; genus Triticum; species Triticum dicoccoides. The sequence continues at coordinate 575,154,078 of NC_041383.1, read as the reverse complement.
CTCGTGTTCTCTCTATGGCACGATCTTGATGTATCGCGAGCTTTGCTATTATAGTTGGATCTTATGATGTTTCTCCCCCCTCTACTCTCTTGTGATGTATTGAGTTTTCCTCTTGAAGTTATCTTATCGGATTGAGTCTTTAATGATTTGAGAACACTTGATGTATGTCTTGCCGTGCGTATCTGTTGTGACAATGGGATATCACGTGATCCACTTGATGTATGTTTTGGTGATCAACTTGCGGGTTCTGCCCATGAACCTATGCATAGGGGTTGGCACATTTTTTCGTCTTGACTCTCCGGTAGAAACTTTGGGGCACTCTTTGAAGTACTTTGTGTTGGTTGAATAGATGAATCTGAGATTGTGTGATGCATATCGTATAACCATGCCCACGGATACTTGAGGTGACAATGGAGTATCTAGGTGACATTACGGTTTTGGTTGATTTGTGTCTTAAGGTGTTATTCTAGTACAAACTCTTGAAAATAGATTGATCTGAAAGAATAACTTTGAGGTGGTTTCGTACCCTACCATAATCTCTTCGTTTGTTCTCCGCTATTAGTGGCTTTAGAGTGACTCTTTGTTGCATATTGAGGGATTTGCTACTGTCCTACAAACTTGTGCACTTGCAGGCCCAACAACGTCTACAAGAAGAAGGTTGTGTAGTAGACATCAAGCTCTTTTCTGGTGCCGTTGCCGGGGAGGTGAGTGCTTGAAGGTATATCTTTAGATATTGCAATCAAGTCTTTTAGTTTCTTGTTTTATCACTAGTTAGTCTATAAAATAAAACTACAAAAAAATGGAATTGAGTTTGTCTCATACGCTTCATCTTTTTAATATCTTTCATGAGAATGATGGAAAGGAAAATTGTGCTCAAGTGCTAGAAGAAGAAGTCTATAAAATGTTTGGTACTAAATCCTTGAATGATGAGCATGATTGCAATGTTGTTAGTATGAACTCTTTGAATATCCATAGTACTAATGATGATTCCTCTAGTCATGATGAAAATGTCTCCTATAAGCATGTCAACTATTGTGGAGTTGATTCGGTTTGCAAGTACACACCAAATAGGGAAGATAGATATTGCAAGAGGCATAAGCATTTAGAAACTAAATTGTTGCAAGAAAGGTTAAATGTGAGTGCTGAAAATTTACATTTCCTTTGCCGCACTTGTGAACTTTGCAATGAACGTGGTCATTTACATATCCGATGCAAATTATTTCATGATCGAATTGTGTCCAAAAATTGTGATGATTTGATTTCCCTTGCACATTATAATGAACTTAGTTTGCTTTTGGGTTATGAATAAATGAAACGTTTAACTAAGCATCTTCTAGAATTTGCCCTTGAGAAGCTCTTTGATTTTGATCTAGAGGGAATTTATATGTATTGTGCGGTGAATTGCCTTGAAAATCCTTATATTGCCAATAACCTAAAGAAAAGAAAAGAAATAGAAGATGAAGCGAATACTAATGAAAGGGAAGAGACTTCCCATTATCCTCCTATTATTTCTTATGATGAATCAGGTATCGAGGAGGACCCTTCTATTCAACCAATCTCATCAATAAGGAGCTCAAAGAAGAGGGTTGAACCCACACATAATGTGAAGAAGAAAAGGAAGATAAGGAGCAGCACAGGTAAAAAGGTATCCCTCCCAAATGATGTTGCTCCTACTACTCATTGTGATGATGATAATTGCTATACTATTGGTGTTATCCATACTATGAATGATGAGAGTGATTATGCTTATGATATGAAAAGGCCCAAGCTTGGGGATGCTATGTTTGATGAGGATGTTAGGACCCCGATCCTAAGTCACACCGATCTAGCAAGTAACACATCATATCACTTTGCGACCTCACGAACGGTATTCCCACGGGTGCCACCTTACCTGGCCCAGGACCGTTTGCGCCTTTTGGCTCACGTATATGATAGTGTCGCTAGCATCCATATGACAAAGAACCCGGGCTGACATGGTTAGTCGTGAACCCAAAGTGACACTAACTTACAGGGACAGGCATACATGACCCAGCAACGAACATGTCAGTCATCAGCGATTGAATTCAGGCTGTAGCAACTGGGCTAGCAGGACTCCGATAAACCGGGCTGTAGCAGGCTAACAGGACTCCGGTAGACACCGTGTGACATTCCCCGAAGGGACAGACATAGGAACGAAGAAGGACACATGCCGGCCAACCTAAGTGTTCCGGAGCAGTAGCAAGCTACCAAGGCTCAGTGGAAGCACTAGGAGACATTTCCCGGTAAGAGAGGCTACCAAGGAGAAACAACTAGATAGTCAGATCCCACACATACCAAGCATTTCAATAACATACACACAATATGCTCGATATGTGCAAATACAACATGGCATCACAACATGACTCTACAACTTAAGTATTTTATTCAATAGGCTCTGAGGAGCGAGATATTACAAGCAGGGGTCTCATGACCCAGCATTCAGAGCATACAAGTCAAAGCACAAGCGGAAGCTTAACATGTCTGAGTATAGACATCTAGAAATGAAGAAGGCTGAGAAGCCTGTCTATCTACTAGATCATGTCGAGGGCACAAGATCGTAGCTGAGGTAACAAGCTAAACGTCAAAGTCCACGTGGAACTACTAGCGAGACTGAAGTCTCTCTGCAAAAACATAAATTAAGCAACGTGAGTACAAATGTACCCAGCAAGACTTACATCAGAAATAACTACATATGCATCATTATCAACAAAGGGGATGGTGGGGTTTAACTGCAGCAAGCCAGCTTTGACTCGGTGGCTATCCTGAACTACGACTGCAAGCAACTCTTTTGAGGTGGCGCACACGAGTCCACATATTCACCATATCAATACACCACTATGGATCCACTCCCGTCTCCCTACGAGAGCGCCATCCATAACACTCACGCTTATCTTGCGTATTTTAGAGTATCCACTTTCACTTGTCTATGAACTGTACAGGCAACCCAGAAGTCCTTTACCGCAGACACGGCTATTCGAATAGATAATGTTAACCCTGCAGGGGTGTACTTCTTCACACACGCTCTCACCACTTACCGCCGTTTACATGACATGTACTCGACAACCTTCAAGCGGAAGCCCAGCGAGGGTGTCGGCCACGACCTGACTAACCACACAAGTCTCTCGTCCAGGTTTATCGCCTATTCGGGTTCCATCCGCAAGGAGATCCGACCGGGGTGTCGCTCACGGCCCCAAACGATGTGAGCAGAGTTCCCAAGCCCACCATCCGGGTGCCACTTGGTACACTGTGCCACTTCGCCTAGTCTGTCCCAAGCCCACCTGTACCGGGTGCCACTTGGTAGACTACTAGCACTACCTACAAACACCAGAAACTAGTTGCAACTCCTGGACAGAGATCGAGTTGATTAATAAGTCGAGAGGGGTCGAGTTACCGGAACCCAATGTGTGGTAGTAACTGTTCATGGATCACAAACACAGAACTCAGTTCCTAAGGACAGTTGCAATGAGACAACCCACCATGTACTCCTACATGGCCTCTCATTGCTACCTTTACCAAATCGTGTTCACACACTTAGCTCTCAACAGTAGGACATGTTCACCACATTCCAATTCATCCCCGATGAATCAGACCTGACACAACTCTAAGCAATAGCAGGCATGACAAACAAGCATGAATGAGTAGGCACATCAGGGCTCAAACAACTCCTACTCATGCTAGTGGGTTTCATCTATTTACTGTGGCAATGACAGGTCATGCAGAGGAAAGGGGTTCAACTACCGCAGCATGTAACAGTTGAATTGTTGTTGTCCTAATGCAGTAAAAGAGAGTAGAGAGAGAGTGTGGGTTTGTATCAGAATGAACAAGGGGGTTTTGCTTGCCTGGCACTCTTGAAGATAATATAGCTCCTCATCGGTGTCTTCGAACTCATCGTCAAACCACGTCTATCAAGGGGACAAACACCAGCAAACAAGGAAGGACACAATCAATGCAATGCACAGTATGATGCATGATCATGACATGGCAATATGCTGTGGTTTGAGCTAATGCAACTAGCAACAAGTTAAATGGATTTGGTTTGAACCCTAGGTTCAAATTCAAACTCCATATTTGAAGGTTTAAATGTCATTTATATGATTTGGCCTAAACAGCAGCTATAAGTTGTTCTAACATGCATGAAGACAGTACAGATGGATAGATTGGATTTTTCTGATCATTTTTCATATATAATTTATCTTATTTGGAGTTACAGATAATTTTCTATGAATTTTAGAAGTTTTAGCTATTTTCTGGAATTTCCTGTATAAGAATAAATCCAGTAAATGATTTATTGCGTTAGCATCGCGTCATGGTGACGTCAGCAGTCAACGGGGACGGTCCAGGTCAAACCTGACATGTGGGGGGCACACATCAGTGACACATGGTTGTTTAGCTCGCTGACCGGTGGGACCGGTCAACGACCACGTCAGCAAAGTCAATGCTGACGCGTGGGTCCAGTCGAGTTGGATTAGTTCTAACTAATTTCGTTAGCTGGCTAATTAAACCGGTGGGGCCCATGTGTAAGTGGGTCAGGGGGTTAATTAGTGGGTGATTAGCCCTAACAAGGTGACCACGTCAGCACACCGGCGGTTAGCCGCCGGCGACCAAACAGGGCGGCGGGGGCGCTCGGGATTCGCCGTCCGGCGACCGTTCAACTCGCGGTTTGGCCCTACGGGCTGCTGGACGTGCGCCACATCCAACGGAGCATGCGACTGGGCCAGAGGAGGCCGGAAAAGACAACTACAACGATGGATGGCGGCGGCCGGAGTTCGTCTTAGCACGGGCGAGGCGCTGCGCTTGGCTGACGAGCGAACTAAGCGGCGGGGCGGATTCCTGGGAGCTCTAGGAGCACACTGGTGCCACTGGACCGAGCGGAGGTGCTCAGGAGCGAGGACCTCATCGGCCATGGTGGACGGTGGCGCTCGGGACTCGCGGGGCGGTGGCTAGCGCACATATTAGGGCACGAGGAGTGAGGGGGAAGACAGAAGAGCTCACTGGGGGTCGGAAGAGAAGCTCGGCGGGCTTGGGGAAGCTTCTGCGACGGCGAATTGACGGCGGCGATCTCCGGGCACCGAAGATGAAGACGGCGACGCTCCGGTCGACTGGGGCCTCCTCTGGTCACGTGCGTCGGGTGTGTAGCTCCACAGGGTTGGGGCGGAGCTCAGGGATGCGGAGAGGGAGTGAGGGACTGGCTGTGGCCATGGTGTAGCTCGGCGGCGGCGGCGGGTGTGTTCGGTGGTGCCGCGCAGAGAGAGACAGAGGAGGGGAGAAGCAGGGGAGAGAGTGAGAGAGCGTCGAGGGGGCCGCGTGGCGTCTCCAGGGGGGTCGAGGAAGCGGGCAGGGAGGCAGGAGGAGGTGGAAGCGGGAGGTGGCCGAGAGTGCGCGCGCAGGCGACATGTCGACGTCCTTTTGGCGCAAGGAGGAGGGTGAGTGGCACTGTGGGCCAGTGGGCCACACAGTGCTGGGCTAGCTGAGGCGCCGGATGGGCTGCAGGTAAGCGCCAGGTCAGTTTTTCTCACTCTCTTTTAATTCCATTTTCTATTTTCTGCAATTGTTTTGGCTTTATAAAAATGCTAGAGCATTATTAAAAATCCTGAAAATACTTGTGGCACTGTTGAAATTATTTCCAACAGCCCTCAACTAGTTTCAGAATTATTAGAGCATTTAAAATATCTATAAGATTTAAATGCCCCAATTCAAATACAATATGAGTTAATTCAAAAATCCAGAAATGACCTATAAATATGTTCATCATTTTTGGCAGAGGTTTTTACCTTTATCAAAAATGATGAACATTTCCAAAGGGCATTTTGGGTTCATTGAAAATATTTCATGGTGATCCTAGTTGGATTTCATTTGGTGCTAGGGTTTGAACATCCCCATTTCAAGTTTAGGCAAAATTTAAACATGATACACACATGAAGCTAGCCTAGTGCATTGCCAGAAGCTAGGGATGTGACAACTCAGCCCCACTAAACAAGAATCTCATCCCGAGATTCAAGCGTAGGGTAAGATGGAAGGGGGAACGCAAACTAACACAATCTTCACGATCCAGGTTGCACTTCATAAGAACATTGATTCGATCACCATCATTGTCTCAAAGTCTTGCTCTGAGAACTCCAGCCAACATGACAATGAGAGAAGAAGGAGACTCTAGAAGGATCGATCTTCTCAAAGACCAAACAACTCAGGATTAACTCACGGATGAGACATAGCAACATCTCTCGAGCTGAGACACGAAGCACACATCTAGAGAGATGGAGTGGAACAGATGACGAGGGTTCACTAGGTAGACAACAATTCCACACTTAAGAAGGTGGTGAACGGTTGTCAACATAGCAAGGAGTTGAGTTGCCATGATACCATAACGATGCACCTTAGGGAAGGTGACTCGTAGAAATATCCCCTTAGGTGGCAAAAAGAATTACCTTTGATTCAGAGATCATTGAAACTCTTTATACCAGCCTAAGGCAATTCTCAAGCGATCGTGTGGAGGAGTTCGGTAGAATGGCATACCCGGATTAGAATGGATGATGTGAATTATCGTGTTGAAAACAACACAAGGGATGATTTTAGTAACTGGGGAGAAGCTCAACAGTAGAGAGTGAGTCCACTGTTTGAAAAGTTATAGCATAACCGAGGAAAACTGGGAGCGATCCTAGTTAGTGCCGGTGATAACACCTAGTGCTTGTGCGTGCTCTCAAGAACTTGAGCATTTCCATGTTCATCAGGGTTTTACCAATATCCGTGTCAAGGATCCTGGCAACACAACTTACTACCCTGATGAATGGTGATGGACAATGCAGATGCAAAGGAAGATAACACCTTCTCGGATTTCACCTTAGCGGGGCCAAGGGGACAAAATCTGGATGATCGGCCGAGAAACATTTAGCACTCCGCTTCTAATGTTCTCCTTGATGTGCTAGTGCAAACCATTAATTAAAATGGTTTGGTACCCAGAACATCAAGTAAAAGGTTGGACTTCGGGAGCATAAGAATCCATAAGGAATAACTATGGAGGTAAATCCTACGAAATCCTCATGGGGAGGTGGCCAACTTCCTCAATCAAGATACTACAATAATAGGTCTTCCGGCTGGGTGTGTTGTCCACGACATCCACTTAACCGGTTACAAAGAGACCATTATTATAGTTCTTGGGAAACGTTCCAACCATCATATCTGCCTAAGATTCAGATCTGGTTGGTGTCAGAATAATCCAGACTCATCGAGTCTAGGAAGAAAAATAAAAGTTTGCAACACAAATTGACGGGATGACATTGCGAGATTCTCAGGAAATGAACTACGATAGCAAGCTCCAAAACATGAGCTGGTTCTGCTACACACATGTGAACACGTTGTCCCAGACAAAACATGATCACATGGTAGTCTTACAATAAAACACTACCGAGTTCCGGTGGGGAACCAGCATCGAGGATATCGAAGTCCTTGTGCACTTATCAATGAACTTCTTATCCTTGAGCAAGTCAATCAGTGGCTTGGCGTGCTAGGGACACATATAGAATGGAGGTAGCTAATCTCACAATCTAATGTATACTTCACACATGCATGACTAACTTGGGATGATTCCAAAGGAAGCAAAAACATTTTTTCTCGGATCCACGGCGGCAACTTACACCAAGTGCACGTGAATTAGAGAAAGTCACTTCTTTCATCCGAACATATACCTCATGAATGGAACACGGAGGTAATGTTTACAAAAGTTTCCAACACTAGATGGATGTTCAACATGATCATGGACAAGATAAAATGCTGCTGATGGGCTCAACAACAAGTCATCTGGATGACCATATAAATGGAATTCCATAATTATGTGAACAAGGACATAGCATTGGTCAGACCCAAAAGATGTAATGGTGTATGCTCGAGGGATAACGGTGAGTATGACAACGTTATGAACATCGTTGGTTCTAATTTGATTTGACGATAGCCCATACTCAAATCAAAGTTTTTATAAGAGAATAGGTCCAACAACTGATCACAGGGACCAATCGATGAAGATATCATCTTTCTTCAACTAACACACCAACACCAGGATATCCCTTTGAAACGAACTAAGTTAGGTAAGCTTTTATCTTCCAACTCTCCAAGTTGTCGTTTAGCTTAACCAACTAGCTCAGGGGTATCAAACACGGATTCTTGGAGAAAGGGTGGTTTACAAGGAAACCAACATGATCACAAACTTAACATAGCGGTCAAGTGACGACCTGGTGATGCTTCCGAGAAGATATTTGAAAAACCACGAACCACTGATATGTCACCAAGCTCGAGAACAATCTTGCTTTACAGGGCAAGACGATATGATCAAAAGAGCGAGGGATTGGCACAATCCTAACTCATTGATCGAAGGGTGCACCGAAAATAAGCACTAGGTAGCACGATCAGTCTTAGAATGATGATTCAAGAACCAACACGCTAAGAATGAAATTATTGTCCTTTAACTACCAAGCAACAACGTTGCTAGGAGTATTGATTTCACACATCACGATTCACTTGTCGACATTCCGCTTGCAACAACACGGGAACCGAGAAATGAATAATGATGGAGAGAGTATCACTATATCAAGAGTTCATAGGATGGTGTGCAATTCCCATGATATTCTTGATATTAAGATGGTAATACTCCAAGGTGGAGCAGAACAAAAGCTGGATTAGTATTTGATCTGCGGAGCACAACTGCTTTGACCCAATCCTGGATATGCATGAGGTACTAGAGTTTGTTTCTCCTAGTCATTCTGGAATAGAATGGCTTGACGGACCACAAGAGTAATAGGCAACGATTACGGATGCACACATACTCTTGACTATCAATTGATAGACGAGGTCAGAAGACAACTAAAGAGGGACAACCCAAAAGAATATATGATTCTCTGAGTTGTGGATGCATGGATTGGCATGTCGAACGAGTTCAACATATTTCTCCCGGATAACCCATGCAGAAAGGTAGATCTGGCAGAGTCACAACATAGAATCGAGAACTCGTCAAGAGCACTCTGGTTGCGATCTTTTGATTCAAAGAACTTCCACCATAAGCAGTTCATGGTATTTGGAAGAAGGAAATACCATGGACCTCGAGGACTATCGCAAAGGTTACTAATATCCTAAAGGAACTAGCAAACACTAACAACAAGAAGTAAGTAGAGAAATCTCGGGTTCAAAAACCCAGTAATAGAATACCTACTACTAAGTGGCATCACGGGATGCTTTCGAGAATAATGGCCAGAATCATCACACTGGAAACACAACACATGGCTAGCTAGCTAGGTGATCCCCTAAGACACCTAGGGTCATAATAGTAGCTCCAACACAAATGCCGAGGCAATGAAGTACCTCAACACACTAGTTAGTGTGGTTGATCTGGCACAAAGGAACTTCGGATCGATAAGGAGGAATTTGCAAATGCATCAGACTGTTTAGAAACCTGGGATGACTCGGACAACATAACGGTTGTAAATGCTCAAAAAGATTTGAGACATTCTGCAAAATGGTGGCATAGCCACTCAAAAGCACAATATCAAGGTTCCGAGATCATTTATGAACACACGGAGGTAGTAGAAACTGAACTGAGGCTTACTCTATCAATCCTATAAGTCTACAGATTTGTAACACGTGATCCTAATAGAAAGAAGAGAAAGCCTAGTTCCTTAACCCCGTAGGAAACATAAGATGACTCGGATCAGAGGGCATGAGGTATAAGGAGTAAAAAGAGCCTTACGTTCCATCCCACAATCAATTCCCTTATATAACTAAAGAATTTCTAGACTCAACTTCGACCAGTTTGGCTTGGTAATCCTACAGGCAATCAGGCTCTGATGCCAAAACTGTCAGGACCCCAACCTAAGTCACACCGATCTAGCAAGTAGCACATCATATCACTTTGCTACCTCACGCACGGTATTCCCACGGGTGCCACCTTACCTGGCCTGGGAGCGTTTGCGCCTTTTAGCTCACGTATATGATAGTGTCGCTAGCATCCATATGTGACGCCCTCGATTCAATCGTACACTAATTATACACGCAAATGTGTACGATCAAGATCAAGGACTCACGGGAAGATATCACAACACAACTCTAGACACAAATTAAAATAATACAAGCTTTATATTACAAGCCAGGGGCCTCGAGGGCTCGAATACATAAGCTCGAAAACACAAGAGTCAGCGGAAGCAACAATATCTGAGTACAGACATAAGTTAAACAAGTTTGCCTTAAGAAGGCTAGCACAAAAGCATCTACGATCGAAAAGGCAAGGCCTCCTGCCTGGGAGCCTCCTAACTACTCCTGGTCATCGGCGGTCTTCGTCACGTGGTAGTAGACGCCCTCGGTGTAGTAGCAGTCATCAAAGGTGTCATCTGGCTCCTGGACTCTGTCATCTAGTTGCGTCATCCAAGAAGAATGGAAAAGGGGAAAAAGAGGGAGCAAAGCAACCGTGAGTACTCATCCAAAGTACTCGCAAGCAAGGATCTACACTACAGATGCAACATTATCAAAGGAAGGCTGTATATGTGGACTGGGCTGCAGAAATGCCAGAATAGAGAGAAGGCCTAGTCCTACCGAAGACTAGCATTTTCTGGAAACCACCATCTTGCAGCAAACAGGAGGGAGTAGAGTAGCATAAAGTAAAGTAGCAGTGGTGTTATCAACCTCGGCCGGAGATCCTTTCTCGACTCCCTGCGAGAAAGAAATCCCAGAGCCATACTATCCAGTTATCATCACAATCAAATCCTCATCACCATCCAGTTCTCATCACAAGTATCCAGTTCTAGTTGTATCGGTCGGGATACAACTCCAAGTGTCCGTTACCGTAGGACAGGCTATCGATAGATGTTTTCTTCCCTGCAGGGGTGCACCAACTTACCCACCACGCTCGCTTAACTCCGGCCGGACACACTTTCCAGGGTCATGCCCGGCCTCGGCCAAACATTACGCCGCAACCCGACCTAGGCTTAATAGAGAGGTCAGCACGCCGGACTAAACCTATGCCCCCAGGGGTCATGGGCCATCTCCCCAGAAACTCCTGCACGTTGCGAACGCGGCCGGTGAGCAGACCTAGCTACCTCCTTAAAAAGGTAGGTGCTTACCAGTCCAACCCGGCGCGCGCCGCTCAGTCGCTACGTCTATTAAGCTTCGGCTGATGCATACGACACTGAACGCCCATACTATGCCCATGTGATGGTTAGTGCTATTAGGCCAGTGTCCCCTCGGATCAAATATCCAAATCGTAGTGCATTAGGAACGCGCGGTAACAAGCAGAGACTCACGAAAGATGTGACCCGTTGCGCCATCTCGAGGACTTGCGGCAAGGGCTAAGAATGCCCGGCCACGCCTCGTAATTATCTCACGGGCACCTTCCAGGTCAACCCGACTCCTCATCACTCGCAATTATGCTCGCGCGGGCACCCCTCAGGGTCGACCCGTCTTTAGTAACATGGTTCAGTGTAAAGTCATAGTAACCATAGTAACTATGTGTTTAAACATCAAGGGGAAAACCCGAGGAATCACCCCCGGTGATATCCACTCAATGTAATCATCAAGGTGAACGTAAGAGGAATACCCTCGAGGTTCACACTTGAGGGGTTGCACGACAGAGTCATATCGGAAGTGGTTAAGGTGGAATCAGCCTCGATGACCACGACCGAATAGCTACACTACAGGGTTAACATCAGAAGTGCTGTAGAGGTCTCACCCTCGGCACTCGATAGTAACCCAGCAGTGTCGAACAACTAAGGGGAAAGTGATGTGCGGTGCCGGGGCCTGGTCTTCAATCCCGTTGATCGGGTCTTCAATGATGAAGCAGGGGCAACAAGGACAAGGTGGGGGTCACTGATGGATCACTAACCAACCTATACTAAGCAGTTTTAGGATAAGCAGGTAAGGTACAACAGTAGATACAAAAGCAGGCTATGCATCAGAATAGGAGCAAACAATAAAAGTAGCAAAATCTAATGCAAGCATGAGAGAATGGAATGGGCGATATCGGGATGATCAAAGGGGGGGCTTGCCTGGTTGCTCTGGCAAGGAGGGTTGTCGTCTACGTAGTCGATCACAGGGGCGGCATCGGTCTCGGGGTCTACCGGAGAGAAGAGGGGGAAGAAACAGTAAATATAAAGCATACATAGCATCACAAAGCGTAACATGGCAATATGTTGTGCTGGGTGTGACCTAACGCATGGCTACACGATATAGGTGAAGGGGGAATTCAACCGGGAATGTATTCCCGGTTCCCGACCCGTGTCACACAGATGACCGGAGGGGAAATGTTCCATGTTCAGCATGCTAGAGGCATGTGACAGCTGAACGGACCGCATTTTCAGATTCGTTGGATTTTTCTGAGCAACTTTCATATAGAAAACATTTTCATCCGAGGAACGGTTTAATTTCTATGAATTTTTAAAGTTTAAACAATATTCTGGAATTATTTAAAAAAACAGAAAAGGAATATGACGTCATCATCACGTCATAGAGAAGTCAACAGTCAGCAGGGCGGCTGACCAGGTCAAACCTGGCCTGTGGGTCCAGCGGGACCCACATGTCAGCCTCTGTTAGTCTAACAGTGTAATAAACTAACTAATCTAGGTTAATTAGCTACTGGACCCCACCTATCATAGACTAATTGGCTAAACTAATTAGTTTTAATTATTAAAACAATTTAGTTAGAAAAAGCGGAGGGGCCCGCGTGTCAGTGGCTGGGGCCTGCCCAGTCAGCACAGTTGACCTCGGTCAACTGGCCAGCCCGGGCCCCTGGGACCACCAGGTAGTGACCCTGGGGGGTGGCCCCGGTCGGCCACATCAGCGCGAGCGCCGGCGTCTTGCCGCCGGTGGCAAAAACCACGACGGAAGCACGGCCAGCAGGGGGATTTAGCTACGGGGCGTCTCCGGGCTCGTGTCCTAGCTCGTTCGAACGAGCGGACGAAGCCGCATCGTTCTGCGGTGGTGGCCCGGGCGGGGAGTGGCCGGAGCGCCGTCGGTGGTGAGGCAAGGCGGCGGCCGGAGATGAGGGTGGTCGGGCTAGCGGCTACGGGGCACGGGGAGGCACGTGCTCAGGCTCGTTGGGCTCCTGGGAGCTCCAGGAGTTCAACGGTGGCCTCAGGTGGCGGCGACGTCGACCACAAAGACGGCCACGATCTCGTCGGTGGTGAGCAGGGCACGGAGGCGGCGACAGCTAGCTACTGCGCGGGAAAGAGCACGGGGAGAGAGGGAGAGGGAGGCGGAGGTCCGGCGCTCACTTCCGTTGCTGGGAAGGCCCGAGGAAGAGTCGAGGTGGCCGGAGACGGCGTCGGTGTGCGGCGGACCGAGGCGGACGGAGGTTGAAGAAGGCGGCGTGACGGCGCTCTAGCGCCTCCGAGATCTTGCGGATGGCACCATGGGGCGTAGCGGATGATGGCGAGGAGCTACGTCATGGCGAATACGCGCGTGGTGGCCGGTGGCCACGAGGGCGACGGCGGCCATGGCAGCCGTGGCGTTCGGATGCGATGGGGAGGGGATCTGGGGTGCGAGGGAGAGACGAAGCGGGCGAGGGGAAAGGACTGGCGCGAGTGGGGTGCGGTGAGTGGACGGGAGGGCTCGAGGCATCGAGGGGACGTCGCCCTTATCCCTTCCCCGACGGGGACGGCGACAGGGTTCGGTGGCGACCAGCGAGCGCGGCCGCTGGGTCGGGTGAACAGAGAGGAGGGAGGCGACCGGGGGAGGTGGGCTGCTGGGTTGGACCGCCCAGATGACAAAGGCCCAGGGGGGTCAGGGGGGTTTCTTTTTCTTTTACCTCTGCTCTTTTCTTTTTACAGAAAAAGCATGGTAATATTTGGGCTGCCAAATGGATTTTGTAAAATGTGGGACTTGGCCACATAATTACGTTGAAATAGTTAGCATTGCCACAAAAGGCTGTGAGGCTTTTGAAATAGTTTGAAATTTTTATAGAGTAAAAAGGCATTTAAACTATTGTTTTAGCCACTGCTTTAAGTAGTTTAGGCCACTTAAACCCTTTGCAAAAATGTTGGTTCACCACCAATATTAGTTGTGGAATATTTGGCACATGATGAACATTTTTGTATTCATGTTTGAGAAATTTTTGAATTTTGGACTTGATGTTTTGAACAAGTGGCAACTAGCAAGGTAATCATGATGACATGGCATGAGAAGTGGGAGATTACTGTGGCATGAATCTCGGGGTGTTACAAATCTCCTCCACTACAAGAAATCTCGTCCCGAGATTTAAGTGGGGAAGTGATGGGTAACTTCAGGAGGACTAAACTTTATAGGGTTAATCATCTCGTGAACAATTCAGGGAATGTGACAGAAGTATCTCTCGAGTCGATACTTAAGAAAACATCAAGAGCAAAGTATGAAGGTACAATAGGAAGTTTCATGTGAATGTACAAACGATCGATACCTGAACAGAGTATGAGAAGGGGGGCTCAAAGCATTGGGAATAGATCATCTCTCAGAGGGTGGCTCATGAGAACACACAAGGTTAAGAGCAAAGGATACTTCAGAATTAAGGATGTACAGGAGAGTCAGGTTTCGATCTAGTGGAACTGTGGGTTATGGGCCCACCATGTGGGTTAAATGCAGGAAGGGTGCTGACATCTTGGACGGTCATGAGGGAAAGGCATGTCAGGGGATAGTCTGTCAGTTATGTCGCCAACAACGTTGGTACCAAGGTCGAGGGACGAAGAGAACCATTTTCCTGCTCGATTAAACGAGGCGGACCAAAAGGCGAATTTCTCGTCCATCGGTGGTTACCGGAATGTCAACAGCAATAATAATAAGGTCTTACTGACTAATTGTACACCGAGGTGTTTACATAAGCCGGGAACTATTACTGCTTAGAACATATGGATCGCAAGATAGGTTAACAAAACAATGGGAAGGAATATGTGATTATTATGATAATCAGACCAATGGAAAGGAAAGATGTTTATACCCAAGTATTAGAGTATAACTTTCCCAAAGAAAGGCAGAGCATGATTGGACTCCAAGTATTAAGCCGTTTAGACAAAGGGGCAAGGAATTTATGAGGTCTACACATACAATGGTGATTGGATAATTAATCAAGAATAGTTAGCATTGCACTCCCAATGTTCTTGTTGATGATCGGAGTACCACACACATGTTTCGGGATAGTGTTGACATGGTCATCAGGGAAAGGTCGGACTTCAGATACACAAAGGATCCATCGGGAACAACTTAGAAAATAAGTCATACAATTTCAGCAAAGAAAAGATGAGGGTGTGGCCGACGGGCTCAGCAACAATCCATCGACATGTCAAAAAGGGTGTATTACCAAAATTATGTGAACAAGTTTGTGTTGGGGAAGGCAAGAATGTTGTCGATGATAACTTAAATCATCGAGGGGCAAGGATTGTATTTCTCATCATGAATTCGATTGATATCCTGGAAGAGCTCAGAATGTTGATGATGATCATGAAACATTTGTCAAGAGATTTCATGAAGATGTAATCGATCGGCGATGACATCAAGTCAAAGGAATGATGAAGCGAAAGGTTATTGGAACCATGGGTGCGACACAAACTCGAAATTAAGCTTGCTATTCAAGACAAAATGATATGACGAGGAAAGTCGATGTAGACTTAGCTCATCGTCAAAAATTGTGCTCCGGGAAGAAGGATCAGGTAGCACAGTTAAAAGTTGACATGATAAAAAAATATAGCCGATCAGACTAGGAATGATGTTATGGGGTATAAAACTTCCCAATATCAGATACTAGGTGTAATGCCGGAAGGTAAGTCGGAGTAGAGGTTGGACGGGGGAATGATTTGCAGAAGATAAGTATTTTAACTTATCCGGTAAATGGAATCAAGGAGGAAATATGGTCGGAACCACGATTGTAAAGGATCAATATAGATACAAGCTGAGCTTGTACCAAAGAAATAATTATTTCATGAGCAGCTTCCATGATAAGTTCTACATTGGTTCCATGGGCATGAACACAAAGGTTCAAGGTCGACTCCCACTTCTTCAATAGATAACCTTTCATTCACTCCTCGTTTTCGAAGAATTTGTAGTGCATAGGATTTATCTGGCGAAGTACCAGAAGAGTAAGACTCATGAGAACTCTCGGGTTCCCACGGATTATGGAAGGCATAAGTTCAACCCATCAGGGCATTTTAGGAACCTATTCCACAATGCCAAGAGTAAATAACACAAGCTCGAAGGCAGAGCATGGTTGAGAAGGCAGAGAATACAATTTACCAAAGGCAATATGTATCATAGGAAGAGCGCACAAAATTTTGAATATGAAGGAAACTGCCGGATAATAATCCAACAAAGGATTCAGTGGTCCTTAATGGATCTGATGTGAGTATCAGTACTCAATCAGAAGAAGGAAAGAATGCAAAGGCATTCGATTATAGAAACGTCTGAATAATTTGATGCTTGAGTACAAGGAGTCACGGATTCAAGACGAAGGATCAGGAGCAGAGGCTCTGATCAAAAGATGAGTAAGTTGAATAGACTTAGAGGTGCACCCGATCAAATCTAGATTGGGCAAGAACCATCCCATATCCAGAGTGATGTCGGAGTCGGAAAGAAAATTTCCAAGGGTTAATTGATGATTGCGAGTATTCGCTCACACGTTAAATCCATAGGAATAGAATGACAATCACAAAAAATTTAAAGAATATTGCTAGACATATGGAATTAATCCTATTGCAAGCAGGCAAGGAGAATCAAGAGTAATAGGCTGCAGAGGATTTTTTTTTTGAAGATTGAATAGTATTTGAAGACTTTTGTGAAACACATGAGCAACTGGGGATGGCGGATACTCGGTAAGTGCGAGGAATTATTCGTAGGGGTATTCATGTGGCAAAGTACTGTAAGTCAGTAAGCACAAAATATTCTCGGAACAATAGAGAGGATTTTCATGGTATCTTGTAATAACAAGACCAATGGGGAAATGATTATATGAATGACACGTGTACGTGGTCACCCATAGGGGTTTATTGATGGAAAGGAATTGCAAAAGCGATGGGCACAAGGGTCTCAGAAAAACATCGACAAGTATCTTCATAATCTTCAAGTGACGCAGGCAATCATATGGAATGAGCGGCTCTCCGGGGGGATGTGTTTACGAGAACCTAATGTTAGAGTTTGCAAAAACATTTAACCTGAATAGAAGAGAGATCAGAGTCCCAGAATAAAGATCGAGAAGTAAAAGATCCTAATACCACCCAATGGCGACGTGGGTCCGTAAGCCACACATCCAATGTTAGTAAAAGTTTTTCGGTGACTAGACTCAACTTCGTCCAAGGAGTTCGAAAGGGGCTACCTACAGGGAGTCGGCTCTGATACCAACTTGTGACGCCCTCGATTCAATCCTACACTAATCATACACGCAAATGTGTACGATCAAGATCAAGGACTCACGGGAAGATATCACAACACAACTCTAGACACAAATTAAAATAATACAAGCTTTATATTACAAGCCAGGTGCCTCGAGGGCTCGAATACATAAGCTCGAAAACACAAGAGTCAGCGGAAGCAACAATATCTGAGTACAGACATAAGTTAAACAAGTTTGCCTTAAGAAGGCTAGCACAAAAGCATCTACGATCGAAAAGGCAAGGCCTCCTGCCTGGGAGCCTCCTAACTACTCCTGGTCATCGGCGGTCTTCGTCACGTGGTAGTAGACGCCCTCGGTGTAGTAGCAGTCGTCAAAGGTGTCATCTGGCTCCTGGACTCCATCATCTGGTTGCGTCATCCAAGAAGAATGGAAAAGGGGAAAAAGAGGGAGCAAAGCAACCGTGAGTACTCATCCAAAGTACTCGCAAGCAAGGATCTACACTACAGATGCAACATTATCAAAGGAAGGCTGTATATGTGGACTGGGCTGCAGAAATGCCAGAATAGAGAGAAGGCCTAGTCCTATCGAAGACTAGCATCTTTTGGAAACCACCATCTTGTAGCAAACAGGAGGGAGTAGAGTAGCATAAAGTAAAGTAGCAGTGGTGTTATCAACCTCGGCCGGAGATCCTTTCTCGACTCCCTGCAAGAAAGAAATCCCAGAGCCATACTATCCAGTTATCATCACAATCAAATCCTCATCACCATCCAATTCTCATCACAAGTATCCAGTTCTAGTTGTACCGATCGGGATACAACTCCAAGTGTCCGTTACCATAGGACAGGCTATCGATAGATGTTTTCTTCCCTGCAGGGGTGCACCAACTTACCCACCACGCTCGCTTAACTCCGGCCAGACACACTTTCCAGGGTCATGCCCGGCCTCGGCCAAACAATACGCCGCAACCCGACCTAGGCTTAATAGAGAGGTCAGCACGCCGGACTAAACCTATGCCCCCAGGGGTCATGGGCCATCTCCCCGGAAACTCCTGCACGTTGCGAACGCGGCCGGTGAGCAGACCTAGCTACCTCCTTAAAAAGGTAGGTGCTTACCAGTCCAACCCGGTGCGCGCCGCTCAGTCGCTGACGTCTATTAAGCTTCGGCTGATGCATACGACGCAGAACGCCCATACTATGCCCACGTGATGGTTAGTGCTATCAGGCCAGAGGCTCCTCGGATCAAATATCCAAATCGTAGTGGATTAGGAACGCACGGTAACAAGCAGAGACTCACGAAAGATGTGACCCCGTTGCCCCGTCTCGAGGACTTGTGGCAAGGGCTAAGAATGCCCGGCCACGCCTCGTAATTATCTCACGGGCACCTTCCAGGTCAACCCGACTCCTCATCACTCGCAATTATGCTCGCGCGGGCACCCCTCAGGGTCGACCCGTCTTTAGTAACATGGTTCAGTGTAAAGTCATAGTAACCATAGTAACTGTGTGTTTAAACATCAAGGGGAAAACCCGAGGAATCACCCCCGGTGATATCCACTCAATGTAATCATCAAGGTGAATGTAAGAGGAATCACCCTCGAGGTTCACACTTGAGGGGTTGCACAACAGAGTCATATCGGAAGTGGTTAAGGTGGAATCAGCCTCGATGACCACGACCGAATAGCTACACTACAGGGTTAACATCAGAAGTGCTGTAGAGGTCTCACCCTCGGCACTCGATAGTAACCCAGCAGTGTCGAACAACTAAGGGGAAAGTGATGTGCAGTGCCGGGGCCTGGTCTTCAATCCCGTTGATCGGGTCTTCAATGATGAAGCAGGGGCAACAAGGACAAGGTGGGGGTCACTGATGGATCACTAACCAACCTATACTAAGCAGTTTTAGGATAAGCAGGTAAGGTACAACAGTAGATACAAAAGCAGGCTATGCATCAGAATAGGAGCAAACAATAACAGTAGCAAAATATAATGCAAGCATGAGAGAATGGAATGGGCGATATCGGGATGATCAAAGGGGGGGCTTGCCTGGTTGCTCTGGCAAGGAGGGTTGTCATCGACGTAGTCGATCACAGGGGCGGCATTGGTCTCGGGGTCTACCGGAGAGAAGAGGGGGAAGAAACAGTAAATATAAAGCAGACATAGCATCACAAAGCGTAACATGGCAATATGTTGTGCTGGGTGTGAGCTGACGCATGGCTACACGATATAGGTGAAGGGGGAATTCAACCGGGAATGTATTCCCGGTTCCGGACCCGTGTCACACAGATGACCGGAGGGGAAATGTTCCATGTTCAGCATGCTAGAGGCATGTGACAGCTAAACGGACCGCATTTTCAGATTCGTTGGATTTTTCTGAGCAACTTTCATATAGAAAACATTTTCATCCGAGGAACGGTTTAATTTCTATGAATTTTTAAAGTTTAAACAATATTCTGGAATTATTTAGAAAAACAAAAAAGGAATATGACGTCATCATGATGTCATAGAGAAGTCAACAGTCAGTAGGGCGGCTGACCAGGTCAAACCTGGCCTGTGGGTCCAGCGGGACCCACATGTCAGCCTCTGTTAGTCTAACAGTGTAATAAACTAACTAATCTAGGTTAATTAGCTACTGGACCCCACCTGTCATAGACTAATTGGCTAAACTAATTAGTTTCAATTATTAAAACAATTTAGTTAGAAAAAGCGGCGGGGCCCGCGTGTCTGTGGCTGGGGCCTGCCCAGTCAGCACAGTTGACCTCGGTCAACTGGCCAGCCCGGGCCCCTGGTACCACCAGGTAGTGACCCTGGGGGGTGGCCCCGGTCGGCCACATCAGCGCGAGCGCCGGCGTCTAGCCGCCGGTGGAAAAAACCACGGTGGAAGCACGGCCAGCGGGGGGGTGGGGGATTTAGCTACGGGGCGTCTCCGGGCTCGTGTCCTAGCTCGTTCGAACGAGCGGGCGAAGCCGCATCGTTCTGCGGTGGTGGCCCGGGCGGGGAGTGGCCGGAGTGCCGTTGGTGGTGAGGCAAGGCGGTGGCTGGAGATGAGGGTGGTCGGGCTAGCGGCTAGGGGGCACGGGGAGGCACGTGCTCAGGCTCGTTGGGCTCCTAGGAGCTCCAGGAGTTCAACGGTGGCCTCAGGTGCCGGCGACGTCGACCACAAAGACGACCACGATCTCGTCGGTGGTGAGCAGGGCACGGAGGCGGCGACATCTAGCTACGGCGCGGGAAAGAGCACGGGGAGAGGATCTAGCGCCTCCGAGATCTTGCGTGACGGCGCTCTAGCGCCTCCGAGATCTTGCGGATGGCACCAGGGGGCGTAGCGGATGATGGCGAGGAGCTACGTCATGGCGAATACGCGCATGGTGGCCGGTGGCCACGAGGGCGACGGCGACCATGGCGGCTGTGGCGTTCGGATGCGATGGGGAGGGGATCTAGGGTGCGAGGGAGAGATGAAGCGGGAGAGGGGAAAGGACTGGCGCGAGTGGGGTGCGGTGAGTGGACGGGAGGGCTCGAGGCATTGAGGGGACGTCGCCCTTATCCCTTCCCCGACGGGGACGGCGACAGGGTTCGGTGGCGACCAGCGAGCGCGGCCGCTGGGTCGGGTGAACAGAGAGGAGGGAGGCGACCGGGGGAGGTGGGCTGCTGGGTTGGGCCGCCCAGATGACAAAGGCCCAGGGGGGTCAGGGGGGTTTCTTTTTCTTTTACCTCTGCTCTTTTCTTTTTACAGAAAAAGCATGGTAATATTTGGGCTGCCAAATGGATTTTGTAAAATGTGGGACTTGGCCACATAATTACATTGAAATAGTTAGCACTGCCACAAAAGACTGTGAGGCTTTTGAAATAGTTTGAAATTTTTATAGAGTAAAAAGGCATTTAAACTATTGTTTTAGCCACTGCTTTAAGTAGTTTAGGCCACTTAAACCCTTTGCAAAAATGTTGGTTCACCACCAATATTAGTTGTGGAATATTTGGCACATGATGAACATTTTTGTATTCATGTTTGAGAAATTTTTGAATTTTGGACTTGATGTTTTGAACAAGTGGCAACTAGCAAGGTAATCATGATGACATGGCATGAGAAGTGGGAGATTACTGTGGCATGAATCTCGGGGTGTTACACCATATGACAAAGAACCCGGGCTGAGATGGCTAGTCATGAACCCAAAGTGGCACTAACTTACATGGACAGGCATACATGACCCAGCAACGAACGTGTCAGTCATCAGCGAGTGAATTCGGGCTATAGCAACTAGGCTAGCAGGACTCCGGTAAACCGGGCTGTAGCAGGCTAACAGGACTCCGGTAGACACCGCGTGACATTTCCCCGAAGGGACAAACATAGGAACGAAGAAGGACACATGCCGGCCAACCTAAGTGTTCCGGAGCAGTAGCAAGCTACCAAGGCTCAGTGGAAGCACTAGGAGTCATTTCCCGGTAAGAGAGGCTACCAAGGATAAACAACTAGATAGTCAGATCCCACACATACCAAGCATTTCAATAACGTACACACAATATGCTTGATATGTGCAAATACAACATGGCATCACAACATGACTCTACAACTCAAGTATTTTATTCAATAGGCTCCGAGGAGCGAGATATTACAAGCAGGGGTCTCATGACCCAACATTCAGAGCATACAAGTCAAAGCACAAGCGGAAGCTTAACATGTCTGAGTACAGACATCTAGAAATGAAAAAGGCTGACAAGCCTGTCTATCTACTAGATCATGCCGAGGGCACAAGATCGTAGCTGAGGTAACAAGCTAAACATCGAAGTCCACATGGAACTACTAGCGAGACTGAAGTCTCTGTGCAAAAACATAAATTAAGCAACGTGAGTACAAATGTACCTAGCAAGACTTACATCAGAACTAACTACATATGCATCATTATCAACAAAGGAGATGGTGGGGTTTAACTGCAGCAAGCCAGCTTTGACTCGGTGGCTATCCTGAACTACGACTGCAAGTAACTCTTTTGAGGTGGCACACACGAGTCCACATATTCACCATATCAATACACCACTATGGATCCGCTCCCGTCTCCCTATGAGAGCGCCATCCATAGCACTCACGCTTATCTTGCGTATTTTAGAGTATCCACTTTCACTTGTCTATGAACTATACAGGCAACCCAGAAGTCCTTTACCGCGGACACGGCTATTCGAATAGATAATGTTAACCCTGCAGGGGTGTACTTCTTCACACACGCTCTCACCACTTACCGCCGTTTACACGACATGTACTCGGCAACCTTCAAGCGGAAGCCCAGCGAGGGTGTCGGCCACGACCTGACTAACCGCACAAGTCTCTCGTCCAGGTTTATCGCCTATTCGGGTTCCATCCGCAAGGAGATCCGGCCGGGGTGTCACTCACGGCCCCAAACGATGTGAGCAGGGTTCCCAAGCCCACCATCTGGGTGCCACTTGGTACACCGCGCCACTACGCCTAGTCTGTCCCAAGCCCACCTGTCCCGGGTGCCACTTGGTAGACTACTATCACTACCTACAAACACCAAAAACTAGTTGCAACTCCTGGACAGAGATCGAGTTGATTAATAAGTCGAGAGGGGTCGAGTTATCGGAACCCAATGTGTGGTAGTAACTGTTAATGGATCACAAACACAGAACTCAGTTCCTGAGGACGGCTGCAATGAGACAACCCACCATGTACTCCTACATGGCCTCTCATCGCTACCTTTACCAAATCGTATTCACACACTTAGCTCTCAACAGTAGGACATGTTCACCACATTCCAATTCATCCCCGATGAATCAGACCTGACACAACTCTAAGCAGTAGCAGGCATGACAAACAAGCATGAATGAGTAGGCACATCAGGGCTCAAACAACTCCTACTCATGCTAGTGGGTTTCATCTATTTACTGTGGCAATGACAGGTCATGCAGAGGAAAGGGGTTCAACTACCGCAGCATGTAACAGTTGAATCGTTGTTGTCCTAATGCAGTAAAAGAGAGCAGAGCGAGAGAGTGGGTTTGTATCAGAATGAACAAGGGGGTTTTGCTTGCCTGGCACTTCTGAAGATAATATAGCTCTTCATCGGTGTCTTCGAACTCATCGTCAAACCACGTCTATCGAGAGGGGACAAACACCGGCAAACAAGGAAGAACACAATCAATGCAATGCACAGTATGATGCATGATCATGACATGGCAATATGCTGTGGTTTGAGCTAATGCAACTAGCAACAAGTTAAATGGATTTGGTTTGAACCCTAGGTTCAAATTCAAACTCCATATGTGAAGGTTTAAATGTCATTTATATGATTTGGCCTAAACAGCAGCTATAAGTTGTTCTAACATGCATGAAAATAGTACAGATGGATAGATTGGATTTTTCTGCTCATTTTTCATATATAATTTATCTTATTTGGAGTTACAGATCATTTTCTATGAATTTTAGAAGTTTTAGCTATTTTCTGGAATTTCCTATGTAAGAATAAATCCAGTAAATGATTTATTGCGTCAGCATCGCGTCATGGTGACGTCAGCAGTCAACGGGGACAGTCCTGGTCAAACCTGACGTGTGGGGGCCACACGTCAGTGAAACAGGGTTGTTTAGCTCGCTGACCGGTGGGACCGGTCAACGGCCACGTCAGCAAAGTCAATGCTGACGCATGTGTCCAGTCGAGTTGGATTAGTTCTAACTAATTTCGTTAGCTGGCTAAGTAAACTGGTGGGGCCCATGTGTAAGTGGCTCGGGGGGTTAATTAGTGGGTGATTATCCCTAACTAGGTGACCACGTCAGCACACCGGCGGTTAGCCATCGGCGACCAAACAGGGCGGCGGGGGCGCTCGGGATTCGCCATCCAGCGACCGTTCGACTCGCGGTTTGGCGCTATGGGCTGCTGGACGTGCGCCACATCCAACGGAGCATGCGGCTGGGCGAGAGGAGACCGAAAACGACGACTACAACGACGGCTGGCGGCGGCCGGAGTTTGGCTTAGCACGGGCGAGGCACTGCGCTTGGCTGACGAGCGAGCTAAGCAGCGGCGCGGATTCCTAGGAGCTCTAGGAGCACGCTGGTGCCACCGGACCGAGCGGAGGTGCTCAGGAGCGAGGACCTCATCGGCCATGGTGGACGGCGGCGCTCGGGACTTGCGGGGCGGTGGCTAGTGCACATATTAGGGCACGGGGAGTGAGGGGGAAGACAGAGGAGCTCACTGGGGGTCAGAAGAGAAGCTCGGCGGGCTCGGAGAAGCTTCTGCGATGGCGAATTGACGGCGGTTATCTCCGGGCACCGGAGATGAAGACAACAACGCTGCGGTCGACTGGGGCCTCCTCTGGTTGCGTGCGTCGGGTGCGTAGCTCCACAGGATCGGGGCGGAGCTCAGGGATGCGGAGAGGGAGCGAGGGGGTGGCTGTGGCCATGGTGTAGCTCGTCGTCGGCGGCGGGTGTGTTCGGTGGTTCCGCGCGGAGAGAGACAGAGGAGGGGAGAAGCATGGGAGAGAGTGAGAGAGCGTCGAGGGGGCCGCATGGTGTCTCCAGGGGGGTCGAGGAAGCAGGCAGGGAGGCAGGAGGAGGTGGAAGAAGGAGGTGGCCGAGAGTGCGCACGCAGGCGACACGTCGGCGTCCTTCTGGCGCAAGGAGGAGGGTGACTGGCACTGTGGGCCAGTGGGCCACACAGTGTTGGGCCAGCTGAGGCGCCGGATGGGCTGCAGGTAAGCGCCAGGTCAGTTTTTCTCACTCTCTTTTAATTCCATTTTCTATTTTCTACAATTGTTTTGGCTTTATTAAAAATGCCAGAGCATTATTAAAAATCCTGAAAATATTTGTGGCACTGTTGAAATTATTTCCAACAGCCCTCATCTAGTTTCAGAATTATTAGAGCATTTAAAATATTTATAAGATTTAAATGCCCCAATTCAAATACAATATGAGTTAATTCAAAAATCCAGAAATGACCTATAAATATGTTCATCATTTTTGGCAGAGGTTTTTACCTTTATCAAAAATGATGAACATTTCCAAAGGGCATTTTGGGTTCATTGAAAATATTTCATGGTGATCCTAGTTGGATTTCATTTGGTGCTAGGGTTTGAACATCCCCATTTCAAGTTTAGGCAAAATTTAAACATGATACACACATGAAGCTAGCCTAGTGCATTGCCAGAAGCTAGGGATGTGACAGATTATGACATATTTGAGAATATATTTGCTGAAATTAATGTTTGTCCCAAGGTTGGGGATGCTATGTTTAATTAAGATGATATTTTTATCCTCCCAAGTTTTGATATGCAAAGTTGTTATGATGATAGCATGCCTCTTACCTATGATGATTATATTGATGAAAGTGGGTTTGGAAGAGTGTCAACTTTAGGAAGTATTTATCCCACTATTTTGGAGGATGTTGAATCTTATTTGGATGAATATGAAAGTGGATTTGGAAGAGTGTCAACTTTATTTAGTGATGATTCCACTATCTTGGAAGAGGTTTCAATCGATTATGATGGGAACAAAGTTGCTACTTATGACGATTATTGTGATGAAACTTATGCTATGAAAAGTAGTGATGATTATATTTATAAAACTTGTCATGATTACGATTACCCTTTTTCTGAACATTACTCCTTTAATGTGGAAAGAATTTATAGTATTCGAGTCTCTTATGATACTCCCACCATTCTGAATGAGAAGAATTTTGCTTATGTGGAGAGTAGTAAATTTACTATGCTTGTAGATCATGAAAAGAATGCTTTAGGTGCTGGTTATATTGTTAAATTCATTCATGATGCTACTGAAAACTATTATGAGGGAGGAACATATGCTTGTAGGAATTGCAATAATACCAAGTTTCCTCTCTATGTGCTTAAAGTTTTAAAGTTATGCTTGTTTTGCCTTCCTATGCTAGTTCATTATTGTTCCCATAAGTTGTTTTCTCACAAAATCCCTATGCGTAGGAATTGGGTTAGACTTAAATGTGCTAGTCATATTCTTCATGATGCTCTCTTTACGTTTCAATTCTTATCTTTTATGTGAGCATCATTGAAATCATCATGCCTAGCTAGGGGCGTTAAACGATAGCGCTTGTTGGGAGGCAACCCAATTTATTTTTAATTCCTTGCTTTTTATTCCTGTTTAGTAATAAATAATTCATCTAGCCTCTGTTTAGATGTGATTTTATGTTTTAATTAGTGTTTGTGCCAAGTAGAACCTTTGGGAAGACTTGGGTGAAGTCTTTGTGATCTTGCTGTAAAAAAACAGAAACTTTGCGCTCACGAGATTAGCTGCCATTTTTTACTGGAGGGTGTTTTTAGGTTTATTCTTTTTTTCAGATGATTAATAGACAAATTCCTCAGGTCCACCAATTTATTTCAGAATTTTTGGACTTCCATAAGTATACGTTTGATACAGATTACTACAGACTGTTCTGTTTTTGACAGATTCTGTTTTCTATGTGTTGTTTGCTTATTTTGATGAATCTATGAGTAGTATCGGAGGGTATGAACCATAGATAAGTTCGAATAAATTAGGTTTAACACCAATATTAATTTAGAATGATTTCATTACAGTACCTTAAAGTGGTGATTTATTTTCTTACACTAACGGAGCTTATGAGTTTTGTTTTGAGTTTTGTGTGGTTGAAGTTTTCAAGTTTTGGGTAAAGATTCGATGGACTATGGAATAAGGAGTGGTAAGAGCCTAAGTTTGGGGGTTCCCAAGGCACCCCAAGGTAATAATCAAGGACAACCAAGAGCCTAAGCTTGGGGATGCCCCGGATGGCATCCCCTCTTTCGTCTTCGTTCATCGGTAACTTTATTTCGAGCTATATTTTATTCACCACATGATATGTGTTTTGCTTGGAGCGTCATTTTATTTTATTAATATTTGCTTGCTGTTATTTGTAATAATTTTTTGCATCTATATTTTCAATAAAAATGTCGTGGATAGCCTTTACCATGCTTATTTTGCATGTATACATGTTGTTGTTTCAAAACAGAAAGTTTACCGATGTTGCCAAAATTCCCTAGAAAATTCAGAGAGTGATATAATGTTTAATATTTTTGAATAATGATCTATGATAAATCTTTTACAGCTTAGTATTTTTCTTATAATTTTTGGAGTTAGGGAAGTATGATGAATCTTGCATTCTTTAGAGACTATACTGTTTTGGCAGATTGCTGTTATGTTTGCATTGTTTGCATATGCTTGCTTGTTTAATGATTCTATTTGAGGATAGGACTATTAAATATGCAGAGACATTTAGTATTCAATGTTGAATAATAATGTTAGTAATTTGTTACAGTAGAAGATGATGAGGTTTTTGCATTGTTTTATACTAACTTATCTCACGAGTTCTTGTTGAGTTTGATGTGGATGAAGCTTTCGAGATTGAGGAAACCATGACATGAGAGGAATTAAGGAGACATAAAAGCTCAAGCTTGGGGATGCCCAAGGCACCCCAAGATAATATTTCAAGAAGTCTCAAGAATCTAAGCTTGGGGATGCCCCAGTAGGCATCCCACCTTTCTTCTTCAACAACTATCGGTTAGTATCGGTTGAACCTAAGTTTTTGCTTCTTCACATGAGTTGTGATATCCTTGTAATGCCATTTTGTTTTGTTTTGCTTGCTGTTTGAATAAAATACATTAGATATGAAATACTTAAATGAGAGAGAGTCTTCTCATAGCTATATAATTATTTGACTACTCATTGATCTTCACTTATATCTTTTGGAGTAGTTTGTCGTTTGCTCTAGTGCTTCACTTATATCTTTTTAGAGCACGGCGGTGGTTTTATTTTGTAGAAATTAATGAACTCTCATGCTTCACTTATATTATTTTGAGAGTCTTAAACAGCATGGTAATTTGTATAACAACTATCATAGAAGTGAATTGGATGCTATGATCAATTTGATGCTTGATAATTGTTTTGAGATATGGAGGTAGTGATATTAAAGTCATCCTAGTTGGGTGATTATGAATTTAAAGAATGCTTGTGTTGAAGTTAGCAAGTCCCATAGCATGCACGTATGGTTAAAGTTGTGTAAAAAATTTGAAACATGAAGTGTACCTGGCTTGTGTATCCTTATGAGTGGTGGTCGGGGACAAGCGATGGTCTTTTCCTACCAATCTATCCCTCTAGGAGCATGCCTGTAGTGCTTGGTTTTTGATGCCTTCTAAATTATTGCAACAAGTATATGAGTTCTTTTGACGAATGTTGAGTCCATGGATCATATGCACTTTTACCTTTCCATCATTGCTAGCCTCTTCGGTACCGTGTATTGCCCTTTCTCACCTTGAGAGTTGGTGCAAACTTCGCCGGTGCATCCAAACCCCGTGATATGATACGCTCTATCACACATAAACCTCCTTATATCTTCCTCAAAACAGCCACCATACCTACCTATATATGGAATTTCCATAGCCATTCCGAGATATATTTCCATGCAACTTTCCACCGTTCCGTTTATCATTATGACATACATTACTTTTGTCATATTGCCATTGCATGATCATGTAGTTGACATCGTATTTGTGGCAAAGCCACCATGCATAATTTTTCATACATGTCACTCTTGATTTATTGCACCATCCCGGTACACCACCGGAGGCATTCATATAGAGTCATATCTTGTTCTAGTTTTGAGTTGTAATTCATGTGTTGTAATCAATAAAAGTGTGATGATCATCATTATTAGAGCATTGTCCCAAAGAAAAAAAAGAAAGGCCAAAAGAAAAAAAGAAAGGCCAAAGAAAAAAGAAAAGAAATAAAAAAGGAAAAAATAAAAGAAAAAATAAAAAAAGGAAAATAAATAAAAAGGGGCAATGTTACTATCTCCTTTTCCACACTTGTGCTTCAAAGTAGCACCATGTTCTTCATATAGAGAGTCTCATATGTTGTCACTTTCATATACTAGTGGGAATTTTTCATTATAGAACTTGGCTTGTATATTCCTACGACGGGCTTCCTCAAATGCCCTAGGTCTTCATGAGCAAGCAAGTTGGATGCACACCCACTAGTTTTCTTTTGTTGAGCTTTCATTCATTTATAGCTCTAGTGCATCTGTTGCATGGCAATCCCTACTCCTCATGTTGACATCAATTGATGGGCATCTCCATAGCCCGTTGATTATCCTCGTCAATGTCAGACTTTCTCTTTTTTTTCTCCACACAATCCCCAATCATTATTCTACTCCACCCATAGTGCTATATCCATGGCTCACGCTCATGTATTGCGTGAAGGTTGAAAAAGTTTGAGATTATTTAAGTACGAAACAATTGCTTGGCTTGTCATCGGGGGTGTAGAACTTGGAAACATCTTTGTGTGACGAAAATGAAGCATAGCCTAACTGTATGATTTTGTGGGGATGAACTTTCTTTAGCCATGTTATTTTGAGAAGACATGATTGCTTTGATTAGAATGCTTGAAGTATTACTATTTCTTATGTCAATATGAACTTTTATTTTGAATAATTTGGATCTGAACATTCATGCCACAATAAAGAGAAATTACATTGAGAAATATGCTAGGTAGCATTCCACATTAAAAATTCTGTTTTTATCATTTACCTACTCGAGGACGAGCATGAATTAATCTTGGGGATGCTTGATACGTCTCCAATGTATCTATAATTTTTGATTGTTCCATGCTATTATGTCGGTGTACTAGAGTAGGGGTACCCTATTCCCCTGAACTCGTGCACGGGCAGTTGCAGCGCCCCGCGGCAAGGCTTGCCGGGTGACCGCCAGGACCCTCCGTGTTTCCCTTGAAGACCATTCAAGAACAAAGTACTCAAACCAAGGCCCCGGCAAGAGGAGCTTGCCGGGAAGGCCAACCAAGGCCCCGGCAAGAGGATCTTGCCGGGAAGAGACAAGACCCCGGCAAGAGGAGCTTGCCGGGAAGACCACTCAAGGCATACCAAGAAAGCTTGCCGCGACGCGCCCTGCGTCTCGGCAAGATCCGGCGAGCGACAAGCTTCCGGACGCAACAAGACGACAGCCACAGCAAGGAGCTTGCCGCGGGAAACCCCCACTTCGTGCCCGCGCTCCAGCTCACCTACTAATGTGTCGCTCTGGGACTCTCCCAAGCACACGTGGCGGGAGGCCGTGCAGCCAGGGGTACGTGGTGGCAAGCAGAGATGAAGGGAAGCCCATCGTGGCAAGCAGTGGCACTCCTAACTGTCACCCTTTGCACTGTTTAGGAGACTCAGACAGGCATTTAATGCCCTTGTCCCCTGCCGTCAGAGTTAGGTAGGGTGCACTGTATCCACAGTAGCGGTAGGTTCACCTACCGCATCCTTTTCCATTTTTACCCTTCTAGTCTATGTTGCCACCTGTAGGTGACCCCTTGAAAGTATAAAAGGAGGCCCTAGCGCAACGTAGAAGGGGTTCCGCGATTCGGGAGTTCAGAGGAACACTCTCAGGCTCAGTCTGGCAGCGTCCATCGCTCCTGAGCAAGAATTCAATATACCCAAACAAGCAGCAGTAGGGTTTTACGCATCCGTGCGGCCCGAAGCTGGGTAAAAATCGCCCCGCGTGCACTGCCTTGATCCGCTCTTTGTGCGCTCTCCGCCCCCCACCGAACCGAAAGGGGCCCTGTCCCCATAGGTGTCGGCG
>NC_041383.1:575121745-575122919 GCF_002162155.2 Triticum dicoccoides | reverse complement strand
TCCATCATCATGGCCTGACGCATGCTCGGGGGGCTTAGCCCCACGCACGCCTCCCACGATCTCTCCCACGACGCCGCGTCTGACGCGTGCCGTTCTGGGCGTGCGCGGTGAGAGCGGAGGTAGGTTCGGCGTGACCTAGGCCGCGCGTGCCCGTGCACTGTTTTGGGCCTGGCCCAACAGCGCTCGGCACCGTGTATGGCCCAGGCCCGGGGGCTCCTGTCGGTGTACTAGAGTAGGGGTACCCTATTCCCCCGAACTCGTGCACGGGCAGTTGCAGCGCCCCGCGGCAAGGCTTGCCGGGTGACCGCCAGGACCCTCCGTGTTTCCCTTGAAGACCATTCAAGAACAAAGTACTCAAACCAAGGCCCCGACAAGAGGAGCTTGCCGGGAAGGCCAACCAAGGCCCCGGCAAGAGGATCTTGCCGGGAAGAGACAAGACCCCGGCAAGAGGAGCTTGCCGGGAAGACCACTCAAGGCATACCAAGAAAGCTTGCCGCGACGCACCCTGCGTCCCGGCAAGATCCGGCGAGCGACAAGCTTCCGGACGCGACAAGACGACAGCCACGGCAAGGAGCTTGCCGCGGGAAACCCCCACTTCGTGCTCGCGCTCCAGCTCACCTGCTAACATGTCGCTCTGGGACTCTCCCAAGCACACGTGGCGGGAGGCCGTGCAGCCAGGGGTACGTGGTGGCAAGCAGAGATGAAGGGAAGCCCATCGTGGCAAGCGGTGGCACTCCTAACGGTCACCCTTTGCACTGTTTAGGAGACTCAGACAGGCATTTAATGCCCTTGTCCCCTGCCGTTAGAGTTAGGTAGGGTGCACTGTATCCACAGTAGTGGTAGTTGCACCTACCACATCCTTTTCCATTTTTACCCTTCTAGTCTACGTTGCCACCTGTAGATGACCCCTTGAAAGTATAAAAGGAGGCCCTAGCGCAACGTAGAAGGGGTTCCGCGATTCGGGAGTTCAGAGGAACACTCTCAGGCTCAGTCTGGCAGCGTCCATCGCTCCTGAGCAAGAATTCAATATACCCAAACAAGCAGCAGTAGGGTTTTACGCATCCGTGCGGCCCGAAGCTGGGTAAAAATCGCCCCGCGTGCACTGCCTCGATCTGCTCTTTGTGCGCTCTCCGCCCCCCACCGAACCGAAAGGGGCCCTGTCCCCATAGGTGTC
>NC_041383.1:575093361-575121331 GCF_002162155.2 Triticum dicoccoides | reverse complement strand
CTATTTTGGATGATTATGGGCTTTATTATACACTTTTATATTACTTTTGGGACTGACCTACGAACCGGAGGCCCAACCCATATTGCTGTTTTCTGGCCTATTTCAGTGTTTCAAAGAAAAGGAATATCAAACGGAGTCCAAATGGAATGAAACCTTCGGGAGCGTGATTTTTGGGAAGAATATGATCCGGGAGACTTGGAGTCCACGTCAGAAGAGCCTCAAGGAGGCCATGAGATAGGAGGGTGCCCCCCCTACTGGGCGTGCCCCTCTCTCCTGGGCCCCTCGAGCACCCCCCGACCGACTTCTTTCACCTATATAAGTCCATGTACCCTAAAAACATCAACGGAGAAGATAGATCGGGAGTTCCACCGCCGCAAGCCTCTGTAGACACCAAAAACCAATCGGGACCCTATTCCGGCACCCTGCCGGAGAGGGGGATCCCTTACCAGTGGCCATCTTCGTCATCCCGGCGCTCTCCATGACGAGGAGGGAGTAGTTCACCGTCGGGGCTGAGGGTATGTACCAGTAGCTATGTGTTTGATCTCTTTCTCTCATGTTCTCTCTATGGCACGATCTTGATGTATCGCAAGCTTTGCTACTATAGTTAGATCTTATGATGTTTCTCCCCCCTCTACTCTCTTGTGATGAATTGGGTTTTTCTCTTGAAGTTATCTTATCGGATTGAGTCTTTAATGATTTGAGAACACTTGATGTATGTCTTGTCGTGCGTATCTGTGGTGACAATGGGATATCACGTGATCCACTTGATGTATGTTTTGGTGATCAACTTGCGGGTTCCGCCCATGAACGTATGCATAGGGGTTGGCACATGTTTTCATCTTGACTCTCCGATAGAAACTTTGGGGCACTCTTTGAAGTACTTTGTCTTGGTTGAATAGATGAATCTGAGATTGTGTGATGCATATCGTATAATCATGCCCACGGATACTTGAGGTGACAATGGAGTATCTAGGTGACATTAGGGTTTTGGTTGATTTGTGTCTTAAGGTGTTATTCTAGTACGAACTCTTGAATAGATTGATCCAAAAGAATAACTTTGAGGTGGTTTCGTACCCTACCATAATATCTTCGTTTGTTCTCCGCTATTAGTGGCTTTGGAGTGACTCTTTGTTGCATATTGAGGGATTGTTATATGATATATCTATGTTATTAT
This sequence comes from Triticum dicoccoides, assembly GCF_002162155.2. Classification (NCBI taxonomy): domain Eukaryota; kingdom Viridiplantae; phylum Streptophyta; class Magnoliopsida; order Poales; family Poaceae; genus Triticum; species Triticum dicoccoides. The sequence goes on along the minus strand of NC_041383.1, from coordinate 575,120,157 downwards.
TGTTGAGAGAACTTGCACTAGTGAAAGTATGAACCTTAGGCCTTGTTTCCTACCATTGCAATACCGTTTACGCTCACTTTTATCATTAGTTACCTTGCTGTTTTTATAATTTCATATTACAAATACCTTTATCTACCATCCATATTGCACTTGTATCACCATCTCTTCGCCGAACTAGTGCACCTATACAAATTACCATTGTATTGGGTGTGTTGGGGACACAAGAGACTCTTTGTTATTTGGTTGCAGGGTTGTTTGAGACAGACCATCTTCATCCTACGCCTCCTACAGATTGATAAACCTTAGGTCATCCACTTGAGGGAAATTTGCTACTGTCCTACAAACGTGTGCACTTGCAGGCCCAGCAACGTCTACAAGAAGAAGGTTGTGTAGTAGACATTAGTGACATGCATTCAAGGTGAGAAAAACCTCAATGACCTTTTGAGCAATCAAAAGGAAGTTGTGGCCAAGGAGGGAAATGGGTTCGTACCCAAGCCCAAGAACAAGAAGAAGAATGACAAGACCAAATGACCTCCTCCTCTCAAGCAAACGTTTGTGAAGGAGGGAGAGGGTGGTCCTAAGGAGAAGAATAACAATGTGAAGGGTGGTGAGGTCAAGAAGGGCAATGTCGCCCCTTCCAACAAAGCCGGCGACTTTAACCCTTCGTATGTGTTATGTCGTGCTAGTGATGGGCATGTTTATGCTAAATTTGTTGGTTCTCCTTATGAGTACATTGAATGGTCTATTCGGGTTCCCAAGACCCTTGTTGCTAACATCAAAGGACCCATTAATCAATGGGTACCTAAAACCAAACATTGGTTTCGTGTAGGTGTTTGCTTCCGGTGGAGGATCATGGTTGCTCGATAGTGGAGCAACAAATCATATGACCGGAAGCATGGAGTTGGTGGTGGATGTGCAAAGGATTCCATCTATGCCCACCAACATCGAGTGGGGTGATGCCTCGTCCTCTAAGGTATTGGGGCTTGGCAAGGTTGTCATTTCTCATGATCTCACGGTCGAGAAAGTCATGCTTGTTGAGTCCCTTGCTTACAATCTCCTTTCCGTTCGTCAACTTGCACTCGTGGGCTTTGCTACCTTCTTTGATGTTGATACTGTGGCCCTCTCATGGAGCAAGACTCTTAAAGTAGACTTTGTTGGGCATGTCGAGAACGGTCTTTATGTGATTAACTTTTCGGAGTGACCCACTAAGATCGCGACATGCCTAATGGCTAAAGTTGATGTGGGATGGCTTTGGCATCGCCGGTTAGCCCACGTCAATATGAGATCTTTGCAAAGCCTTCTCAAGGGGGACCATGTCCGTGGACTAAAAATGTTAGTTTTGCCAAAGATCGTGCTTGCAGTGCTTGTATCGAGGGAAAGCTTCATGAGACGGCTCATCCTCCCTCAACTATCATCTACTCGAAGAGACCCTTGGAGCTCCTTCACATGGATCTCTTTAGGCCTCCATCATTTGATAGTATTGGGGGTAGGAAGTATTGCTTGGTGATCGTGGATGACTATTCAAGATATACTTGGGTATATTTCTTCAAGAGGAAGAGCGAGACTCAACAAACCATCATCGACTTTGCAAATGAAGCTCAATGGCAACATGATGCAAAGATCTTGATCATAAGGGGTGACAATGACACCGATTTCAAGAACTACACCTTGGATGAGTTTCTCAGTGATGAGGGGATCAAGCGTCAGTATGCCGCACCTTACACCCCTCAACAAAATGGTGTAGTGGAAAGGAAGAACTAGACATTGATGGATGCGGCAAGGACCATGATGGCGGAGTTCAACTCTCCTTATAACTTTTGGGCCAAAGCCATCAACACAGCATGTCATGCATCAAATCGGCTCTACCTCCGCAAAGGCTTGAACAAGACTCCCTATGAAATACTTACCGGTAACAAGCCCAACCTCAAATACTTCCGGGTGTTCGGGTGTAAGTGTTTCATTCTCAAGAAAGGTGTTCGTTTGTCTAAATTTGAGGCTAGAGCTTATGAGGGAAAATTTGTTGGTTATGCTACAAACTCTCATGCTTACTGTGTCCTCAACAAGTCCACCGGACTCATTGAGGAGACATGTAACATGGAGTTTGACGAGAATAATGGCTCCCAAGTGGAGCAAAGTGGTACTTGTGATGTAGGTGATGAAATTCCTCCCCAAGCCATAATAAGAATGGGTGTTGGTCATATCCTACCCATTGAGGAACCCCTTGTGGCCGAAGGAGAAGGACAATGCTCCACTCAAGTGGAGCCATCACCAACCCAAGACCCACACGCTTCCGAAGAACAAAGTGAAGGCCCTCAACTTCATGAAAATGATCAAGGGCAAGATCAACCTCGAGATGATGGTGCACCACCAAATGATGCCCAAGGTCAAGCTCTTCCCTTTGAGCAAGTTCAAGATCAAGGGCAAGCTCAAGATGATGCTCAAGATGATCAAGTTACCCCTCCTCTCTTCACATCCGAGGAGGATTTAGAGCGTCGTGCCGCGAAGATCACCTCCAAGCTCACCACCAAAGGTCATCTTATGGAGAATGTGGTGGGAAGCCTAAGAAAGGGGGTAAGCACTCGTAGAAAATTAGCAAACTATTGTGAACATCATGCATTTGTTTCTTGTGTCGAACCCCAAAAGGTTTATGAGGCGCTCGAGGACCCGGATTGGCTCAATGCCATGCATGAAGAACTCAACAACTTCGAGCATAACCAAGTGTGGAAATTAGTGCCAAGGCCAACCGGGAATCATAATGTCATAGGCACCAAGTGGATATTCAAGAACAAGCAAGATGCTCATGGGATTATTGTTCACAACAAGGCTTGCTTGGTGGCACAAGGCTACTCCCAAGTAAAGGGTATCGACTATGGTGAAACCTTTGCTCCTGTTGCTCGCCTTGAATCTATTCGTTTGTTGATTGCTTATGCTTCTCATCATAATTTCATGTTGCAACAAATGGATGTGAAGAGTGCTTTTCTTAATGGTCCCATTAATGAGTTGGTGTATGTCAAACAACCCCCCGGGTTCGAAGATCCCTATTTCCCCGATCATGTGTACCAACTTCACAAGGCGCTCTATGTCCTTAAACATGCCCCACGTGCGTGGTATGAGCATCTTACGGAGTTGTTACAAGATCGTCGGTTCGAAATTGGGAAAATCGACACCACTCTTTTTACTAAGAAGGTCAAAGGGGAGTTGTTTGTGTGCCAACTATATGTTGATGATATTATTTTTGGTTCCCCTAACAAAGCTTTCAATGAAGAATTTGCCGCACTCATGACCTCAAAGTTCAAGATGTCCATGATGGGAGAGTTGAAGTTCTTCCTCGGGTTCGAAATCAAGCAAAGAAGAGAAGGAACCTTCATCAACCAAGCCAAATACACTCAAGACATGCTAAAGAGATTCAAGCTAAGTGATGTCAAGTCGGCTTCCACCCCAATGCCCACCAAGTGCCAACTTGACATTGATCCCAATGGTAAAGCGGTGGATCAAAAGGTATTTTGCTCCATGATTGGCTCTTGCTTTACCTTTGTGCATCTAGATCGGATATCATGTTGAGTGTGGGAATTTGTGCACGGTTTCAAGACTCACCAAAGGAAAGTCACTTGGTGGCGGTCAAGCGAATCTTTCGATATTTGGCTCATACCCCAAACTTTGGCTTATGGTACCCAAGAAGAGCAAACTTCAAACTTGAGGGATATTCGGATTCCGATTGGGCGGGAGACAAAGTGGATAGGAAGTCCACTTTCGGAGGGTGCCAATTTCTTGGTTGCTCTTTGGTTAGTTGGTCTTCCAAGAAGCAAAGTTGTGTGTCTCTCTCGTCCACCGAAGCGGAGTATGTGGCGGCCGGTAGTTATTGTGCACAACTCTTATGGATGAGGCAAACTTTAAAGGATTACGGTGTCATTTGTGACAAAGTGCCTCTTTGGTGTGACAATGAGAGTGCCATCAAGATTTCTCTCAACCCGGTGCAACACTTCAAGATGAAGCACATTGAGATTCGGTATCACTTCATCCGGGATCATATTAGGCGAAGGGAGATCGAGCTCAACTATGTCAACAACTCATGATAACCTTGCAGATATTTTCATGAAGCCCTTGGATGAAGCAAGATTTCACGAGTTAAGGAATGAGCTAAATATCATTGATTCGAGCAATATGACTTGAACCCTTGCACACCCCACCACTCTCAACTTGTTGTCTAGTTTAGGTGTAGGCATGTACCTAGGGGGGGTGTTGTTCTCTCAATGAACTCTCCCTCTCCCCATTATGCATAAATTGATCAACTCTTCCACATTCGCCATTGTTGATGGTGCTTGTTCTTCAAAGACGAGTTTTGGTCATGGGCCCAAGGATAATTATTCGCGGTGCCATACCAATCGACTCAAACATAGGTGGCTCCGGCCACCGCCCTCTCCTTGGAGGGGTCGGTTCTCATTTTGTGTTTCTTGTTGTCTCTTGTTTTTCTCTCTTCCTGCCTAGCTTGTGCTTGTGGTGCCTCGTTCGTCAGCTCATTGGTGTGTTCATTCGCTTGAAGGTTCCATGCAAAGTTGTTTCTTTCTTTGGTTGAAACTGCATTTTCTTGGGTCATGGTACTACCGTGGCATGCCACGGTAGTACCGCAGGGCACGGTACTACCGCAACCAGCACGGCAGTAATTTTTTACTGCCGCTGCTGGAGCAGTACTACCGCCCACGGAGCAGTACTACCGCCCGGGCGGTACTACCGCGATGACGCACGGTACTACCATGGAGTAACGAGCGCGTGGGGGTTAAGAGCGGGCAGGGGGAGTTCCAACTCCCCCATACCCATTCACTCTTTCTTCCCCCATGCCGCCTCTCTCTCTCCTGCCCATGAACGGCGCCGGAGGCCCTCATCGGATCTCCGTCCCCGGCCGCTCTCCTCAGATTCCGACCGGTGGGATCGTTCCCTACCATGTCCTCTTGACATGGACCAAGGTTTCTCCCCAAATTCCTCTCTTGTTGGTTTGTTCTTGTGCTTCTAGGTTTTTGGGGAGATGCATGCGGTTCTTGAGATTTTAGGCTAAATCTGGGCAAGAGTTGGATGTAGGAGAGTAGTAATGCGTAGAGATAGTACTTTCTATGTTGCCTCGTGCTAGATTTGATCGACCGTAGTACCAATTTGTTGTCGCGGTAGTACTCAGATCTAGTGGCAGTTTCGGATCTGACTCCGTGCGGTACTACCGCACCTCCCGCATGGTACTACCGCCGGAGCGGTACTACCGCATCTCCAGCGCGGTACTACCGCTCGCGCGGTACTACCATGACTTGGAGCGCCACTAATTTTTTAGTACCGCGTATGCAAAGCAGTGCTACCGTTGTTGTCAAACCTCTCATGTGGCAGTTATCAAATGCTAGTTCTACTTGTTTCATAGCTTTGTTGTGTTATTTGCATTGATCCTTCTCGCTTTTTGTGCGTGTTCTTGTGCTTTGTGTCTTAGGTGGTGGCGCTGGTACCTCTGCTCGCCGCTCCAATCCGAGCTGTGACACGGGCTCCAAGCATCTGCGCAATCAAGATGAAGCTCCAGAGGGCTCCCGTGCCCCCCAACGGAGGACCAAGTCCACTGCCAACAAGGACAAGGAACCCACCATGGGTATGGATGAGATACCACTTGCTGAGTTCATCTCTCAAAGGAGGATCAACCCCTATGTGCAACCTCGTGCCAACTTCTGAGGCAATGATTTGTTCTGGACCAAGCAGCAGAATCTCTTTTATATGAATGTGATCAAGGCCAAGCGGAACATCTATGTGGACATGCACTGGATCGACATGCATCATCTGAGGGAAGCAAAGCACCAGAACTACTTTGGTGAGGCTCTGGATATTATGGAGCAAATTGGCATTGAGCACATCATCTCTTTCCACAAAGACTATGATCCTGAGATTGTGGCTCGGTTCTTTGCCTCGGTGTACTTTCATTCTAATGAGGAACGGGCTATGACTTGGATGACCAATGGTCAGAAGCTGACTGCTACTTGGAAGGAGTTCATGACTTTGCTTGGTGTTCAGGATGAGGGGCTCGCCACTCCCCAAGGTGCTCGTCCTCATGCCAACCCTGAGTCAGCCAACAAGAACAAGCTTCAGCCCTTCTATATTGAGAAGAAGCTCTCCAGTGGCAAGTCAACTTGGGTGCTCAACTCCTTCCTTGACATCATGTACCGGATCTTCCGCAACTCTCTCTTTCCTCGCATTGGTGACAAGGACAAGGTGCATGTTTATCTGGTGGACATGCTACTTCAGTGTGAGGAAGCACGCAACTCTTAGTCGCCACCACTTGATGTCTCTCATATCATGTGGTGTGAGCTTCGGTTTGTGGTATTCAACCGCAAGGTCCCCATCTATGGACCTTATCTATTTCATTTGATCTCCGCGACTTCGGAGAAGGAGTTCCCTCAGGAGGAGTTTGAGGCCCCTGGTTGGATTCGACACGAGTCCATCAGGCTCCGTGTCAAGACTCGGTGGGCTAACACCACTTCTCGTGCTGAGGCCGCGGCTGCCATGGATGTGGATGCAGATGAGGATGAGGAGGAGGCAGATGACGAGGTCAGCTCTGAGGGTTGCATCCCTCCCACCTCTGAGCCATCTTGGGCTAAGAGGCTGAAGAACAAGATGAAGGCTCTGTTCTTTATGCAAGCTTAGGGGCAATATTGGGCTCACGTTGCTTCCAAGGAGAGTCGCCGTCGCGACAAGAGGATCTTGAGGAATCTTGGCAAGGAGGTGGCAAGTGGTTCTGAGAAGAACATCACTCCCGAGGCTGACTGGATGGCCAAGCAAGGCCTCGTGTGGACCGATTCTGAGGAGGACAACAAGGAGACCGTTCCCACTGCCGAGTCTGACGAGGAGCGTGCGTCTGACTACTCCACTTGAGCCACCACTTGTGTTTTAGGTGTCCTCTCTGTCTTTTTGACGTCTCGATGCCAATGGGGGAGAGAGAGTAGGGATTTGCGAGTCTTGCGTCGTGCTTGTGTTTTGCTTTGCTCGCGTTTGTTTCATTGAACCTTGCTTGCTTTGGTTTAGTTTGCTCGTGAGACTTGATCTATCATATGGTGTAAGACATATGCACTCTATCATACCTTACTTGAGCTTATGTTATATTGTGCTAGTTATGTTATGCTCATATTTATCATATTGTCTAGTGTTAGCCTTATTGTTGCCTATATGCTTTGTTTACAAAATATAGGGGGAGTGTTGATCCTAGTATACGTGTCGTGCAGTCCAAAGCACTTATCTAGATAGCACGCATCTAGGGGGAGCTCGTCTATATTTTGGAGTTGTGGGGTTTGCATTTGTTCTATATTGTTTCGCTTTGTGCAAATCCCGTATTGTCATCAGTCCACCAAAAAGGGGGAGATTGTAAGGGCATATTTATCCCTAAGGTGTTTTGGTGATTGATGACAATGCTTTTGCAGAATAATCGTGTGCCTTGAGTATCTCAGACAATTCGTCACTAGGCACAAGAAGGTTTGGTGCCCCTCGAAGACTATTGAAGATGGCATGTTTCTACGGTTCTTTTTGGTGGTTTGAGTCATAGGAGAGCCATACTATTAAGAGGGGGTCCGTGTTGGAAAGGTTCGGCCTCCGTTATCCTCATATCTTGCAAAAAGAAGAATTCCTCGTGTTGCTATTTCTAAGGCATGCGGTAGTACTGCTCTTAGGAGCGGTAGTACCGCAGGCCACCGCGGTAGTACCACACACCGTTGCGGTAGTACCGTAGGTGCCCACGGTAGTACCGCTCTTAAGGAGCGGTAGTACCATGGCCTCAGATCTTGCACAGCAACAAGAGCGGAAGTAGGGGCGGATGTAATTTTTTACATCCGCTCCCTGCACGGTAGTACCGCATGCCAGGCGTGGTAGTACCGTGTCGGATTTTTGCACCATCTATTTTTCAGCGGAAGTAGGCACAGCTGTATTTTATTTCATCCGCGCCCTTCCTAGGACTAGTCCACTCCAGCCTTGCGGTAGTACCGCAAGGGGGAGCGGTAGTACCGCGCCAGCGGAAGTACCACTCTCAGCCCTTGGCCTGGACTAGCGCCTGCCATAGCAGCGGTAGTACCGCGGCCCACCATGGTAGTACCGTGAGCCCTTGCGGTAGTACCGCTGGTCTGGAGCGGTAGTACCGTGAGCCCTTGCGGTAGTACCGCTGGTCTGGAGCAGTAGTACCGCAAGTCACGAGCTGGTTGAGTGGATAACGGTTGGATTTGTCCCTCCACTATATAAGGGGTGTCTTCTTCCTCTAGTTGACTACCTCTTCCAACCCTAAGCTCCATTGTTGCTCCAAGCTCCATTTTCACCCGATCTCTCTCCCTAGCCAATCAAACTTGTTGATTTGCTCGGGATTGGGTGAGAAGGCCCCGATCTACACTTCCACCAAGAGAAATTTGATTCCCCCCACTAATCCCTAGCAGATCTTGTTACTCTTGGGGTGTTTGAGCACCCTAGACGGTTGAGGTCACCTCGGAGCCATAGTCCATTGTGGTGAAGCTTTGTGGTGCCGTTGGGAGCCTCCAATTAAGTTGTGGAGATTGCCCCAACCTTTTTTGTAAAGGTTCGGTCGCCGCCTTCAAGGGCACCAATAGTGGAATCATGACATCTCGCATTGTGTGAGGGCGTGAGGAGAATACGATGGCCCTAGTGGCTTCTTGGGGAGCATTGTGCCTCCACACCGCTCTAACGAAGACGTACTTCCCTTCAAAAGGAAGGAACTTCGGTAACACATCCTCGTCTCCACCGGCTCCACTCTTGGTTATCTCGTGCCTTTACTTGTGCAAGCTTATTTGTGTTGTATCCCTTGCTTCCTTATGTGCTAGTTGTTATTGCATCATATAGGTTGCTCACCTAGTTGCATATCTAGACAACCTACTTTGATGCAAAGTTTAATTTGGTAAATAAAAGTTTAAAAGTGTTAGTTGCCTATTCACCCCCCCCCCTCTAGTCAACTATATCGATCCTTTCAGGACGTATTGTAGTGTTGCCATCGAGGATAAAAAGATGGAGTTTATATCATATTGCTTGAGTTTATCGCTCTACATCATGTCATCTTGCTTAATGCGTTACTCTATTCTTATGAACTTAATACTCTAGATGCAGGCACGAGTCAGTCGATGTGTGGAGTAATAGTAGTAGATGCAGAATCGTTTCGATCTACTTGTTGCAGACGTGATGCCTATATACATGATCATGCCTAGATATTCTCATAACTATGCACTCTTCTATCAATTGCTCGACAGTAATTTGTTCACCCACCATAATAATTATGCTATCTTGAGAGAAGCCACTAGTAAAACCTATGGCCCCCGGGTCTATCTTTTATCATATAAGTTTTCCATCTACTATTATTTGCATCTTTTATTTTCCAATCTATATCATAAAAATACCAAAAAAATATTTATCTTATCATATTATCTCTATCAGATCTCACTTCTGCAAGTTACCGTGAAGGGATTGACAACCCCTTTATCGCGTTGGTTGCGAGGTTCTTGTTTATTTGTGTAGGCGCATGGGACTTGGGAGGAGCCTCCTACTGGATTGATACCTTGGTTCTCAAAACCGAGGAAAATACTTACGCTACTTTGCTGCATCACCCTTTCCTCTTCAAGGGAAAAACCAACGCATGCTCAAGAGGTAGTAAGAAGGATTTCTGGCACCGTTGCCGGGGACGTCTTCGCTCAAGTCAAGACATACCAAGTACCCATCATAAACTCATCTCCCTCACATTAAATTATTTGTCATTTGCCTCTCGTTTTCCTCTCTCCCACTTCACCCTTGCCATTTTATTCGCCCTCTCTTTCCTGTTTGCCTCTTCTTCACTTGCATGTTGCCACTATGTCTAAACGGGGGAGATTATCGTCGATATGAACAATAATAACATGGAAAATTCTGATGCTCCTGCTGAAGAACCCACTATCTTACATATTAAAAAAATTTGAATCAGTAGTGGTAATATTATTGGAAAAGGGGTTATTCCAGATTTCTTTACTTGTGTCAGTGCTTTAACTTCTATGAGTGGTTCTATTCTTCATAGAACTAGTAGTCTTGCGGATGCTATCGCCATGCTTATAGTTGAACTTGAAAGGCAGTTTATGCACATGCACCGTTGCATACAAAGGATTTTCCTAGAATTTTCCAATATTGAGCATTCTTCTGTTAAGCGCGCCGCTACTATCTTTTTGGCACATGAGTTCAGATTTATAATAAAAGAGGCCAAAGAAATCTTTGCGCACTATAGGGTGGACGCTGGCCATCCTCCCATAGAGGCAATCCTCTTTGATCAAGAGGATATTATGCATTTTCAATCTTTAGACTATATTGCTTTTAATGAAAACCTTAGAAAAAAGGTTCCTACCAATGTTCTAGTTGATAGAATTTCTGAACTTAACAACGATTTTTCTATTCGAAATAATGAGTTAGGATATTCTCTTGAGTATAGGCTTACGAAGTTCTGCCAAAAGAATGCTTATAATGATGAATTGGTTGTGCGATATGAAGGGCAAAGGAGGAACCCATACCTCCCGAGATTGATCTTGGGGACTTCTGTCCCATTAAATTTAGCCCTTTTGATTACTTTTGCTTGCCTCAAAGAAAACTTGCTGCTCAACGTAGGGAATATGAAATGAGTTTTCATGATCTATCTTATTATTATGGCAACACTTAGATCTATTCTCGCTTTTATGCCTAGCTAGGGGCGTTAAACGATAGCGCTTGTTGGGAGGCAACCTAATTTTATTTTTGTTCCTTGATTTTTGCTTCTGTTTAGTAATAAATAATTAATCTAGCCTCTGGTTAGATGTGGTTTTATATTTTAATTAGTATTTGTGCCAAGTAGAACCTATAGAATAACCTACAATGATAGTTAATTTGATTCTGCTGAAAAACAGAAACTTTGTGCTCAAGAGAAAAAATTCAATAAATCACAGAAATGTGATTTTGCGTTGATTCGTTTTGCTGTACATCAATAGACAAATTTACTAGGACTTCCTATTTTTGTAGGATTTTTGGAGTTACAGAAGTATTCGAAAGTTACATATTTCTACAGACTGTTCTGTTTTTGACAGATTCTGTTTTTCGTGTGTTGTTTGCTTATTTTGATGAATCTATGGCTAGTATTGGGGGGTATGAACCATAGAGAAGTTGGAATACAGTAGGTTTAACACCAATATAAATAAAGAATGAGTTCATTACAGCACCTTAAGTGGTGGTTTTTCTTTCTTGCACTAACGGAGCTTATGAGATTTCCTGTTGAGTTTTGTGTTGTGAAGTTTTCAAGTTTTGGGTAAAGATTTGATGGACTATGGAATAAGGAGTGGCAACAGCCTAAGCTTGGGGATGCCCATGGAACCCCAAGATATTCAAGGATAACCAAAAACCTAAGCTTGGGGATGCCCCGGAAGGCATCCCCTCTTTCGTCTTCGTCTATCGGTAACTTTACTTGGAGCTATATTTTTATTCGCCACACGATATGTGTTTTGCTTGGAGCGTCTTGTATGATATGATTATTTGCTTTCTAGATTAACACAATCATCCTTACTGTACACACCTTTTGGGACAAACCCACATGATTTGGAATTTATTAGAATACTCTATGTGCTTCACTTATATCTTTTGAGCCAGATAATTTTTGCTCTAGTGCTTCACTTATATCTTTTAGAGCACGGCGGTAGCTTAATTTTGTAGAAATTTTTGATCTCTCATGCTTCACTTATATTATTTTGAGAGTCTTTTAGAACAACATGGTATTTGCTATGGTTATAAAATTGGTCCTAGAATGATGAGCATCCAAGTTGAGTATAATAAAAACTATCATAGAAAGTGAATTGGATGCTATGATCAATTTGATGCTTGATAATTGTTTTGAGACATGAGGATGGTGATATTAGACTCATGCTAGTGGGGTAATTATGAATTTAAGGAATACTTGTGTTGAAGTTTGTGTTTCCTGTAGCATGCACGTATGGTGAACCGCTTTGTGATGAAGTTGGAGCATGATTTATTTATTGATTGTCTTTCTTATGAGTGGCGGTCGGGGACGAGCGATGGTCTTTTCCTACCAATCTATCCCCCTAGGAGCATGCGCGTAGTGCTTGGTTTTTCATGACTTGTAGATGTTTGCAATAAGTATATGAGTTCTTTATGACTAATGTTGAGTCCATGGATTATACGCACTCTCTCCCTTCCACCATTGCTAGCCTCTATTGTGCCGTGCAACTTTCGCCGGTACCATACACCCACCATATACCTTCCTCAAAACAGCCACCATACCTACCTATTATGGCATTTCCATAGCCATTCCGACATATATTGCCATGCAACTTTCCACTGTTCCGTTTATTATGACACGCATCATTATTGTCATATTGCTCTTGCATGACCATGCAGTTGACATCGTATTTGTGGCAAGGCCACCCTCATGATTTTCATACATGTCACTCTTGGTCCATTGCATATCCCGGTACACCGCCGGAGGCATTCATATAGAGTCATATCTTGTTCTAAGTATCGAGTTGTAATCTTGAGTTGTAAGTAAATAAAAGTGTGATGATCTTCATTATTAGAGCATTGTCCCAAGTGAGGAAAGGATGATGGAGACTATTATTCCCCCATAAGTCGGGATGAGACTTCGGACTTTACAAAAAAAAGAGAAAGGCCAAAAAAGAGAAAGGCCAAAAAAGAGAAAGGCCAAATAAAAAAATAAAAAAATGAGAGAAGAGAAGGGACAATGCTACTATCCTTTTACCACACTTGTGCTTCAAAGTAGCACCATGATATTCATAATGGAGAGTCTCCTATGTTGTCACTTTCATATACTAGTGGGAATTTTTCATTATAGAACTTGGCTTGTATATTCCAATGATGGGCTTCCTCAAAACGCCCTAGGTCTTCGTGAGCAAGCAAGTTGGATGCACACTCACTTAGTTTCTTTTGTTGAGCTTTCATACATTTATAGCTCTAGTGCATCCGTTGCATGGCAATCCCTACTCACTCACATTGATATCTATTAATGGGCATCTCCATAGCCCGTTGATACGCCTAGTTGATGTGAGACTATCTTCCTCTTTTTTGTCTTCTCCACAACCACCATTCTATTCCACATATAGTGCTATGTCCACGGCTCACGCTCATGTATTGCGTGAAAGTTGAAAAGTTTGAGAATACTAAAGTATGAAACAATTGCTTGGCTTGTCATCGGGGTTGTGCATGATTAAATACTTTGTGTGATGAAGATAGAGCATAGCCAGACTATACGATTTTGTAGGGATAGCTTTCTTTAGCCATGATATTTTGAGAAGACATGATTACTTTGTTAGTATGCTTAAAGTAATATTGTTTATCATGTCAATATGAACTTTTATTTTGAATCATTTGGCTCTGAACATTCATGCCACAATAAAGAAAATTACATTGAGAATTATTCTAGGTAGCATTCCACATCAAAAATTTTGTTTTTATCATTTACCTACTCGAGGACGAGCAGGAATTAAGCTTGGGGATGCTTGATACATCTCCAACGTATCTATAATTTTTTATTGTTCCATGCTATTATATTACCTGCTTTGGATGTTTATGGGCTTTATTTTACACTTTTATATCATTTTTGGGACTAACCTACTAACCGGAGGCCCAGCCCGAATTGCTGTTTTTTTGCCTATTTTAGTGTTTCGAAGAAAAGGAATATCAAACGGAGTAAACGGGATGAAACCTTCGGGAACGATCTTTTTGGAACAAATGCAAACTAGTAGACTTGGAGTGGACGTCAAGCAACGAACGAGGCAGCCACGAGGGTGCCCGACGCGCCCTAAGGGGGTGGGCGCACCCCCCCCCCACCCTCGTGGGCCCCTCGAGTGTCCACCGACCTACTTCTTCCTCCTATATATATCTATGTACCCCGAAACCATCCAGGAGCACCAAGAAAACCTAATTCCACCACCGCAACCTTCTGTATCCGCGAGATCCCATCTTGGAGCCTTCTCTGGCGCTTCGCCGAAGGGGGAATCGACCATGGAGGGCCTCTATATCATCTCCAAGGCCTCTCCGATGAGTTGTGAGTAGTTTACCACAGACCTTCGGGTCCATAGTTAATAGCTAGATGGCTTCTTCTCTCTCTTTGATTGTCAATACAAAGCTCTCCTTCCTCTTCTTGGAGATCTATTCTATGTAACTCTTTTTGCGGTGTGTTTGTCGAGATCCGATGAATTGCGGGTTTATGATCAAGTTTATCTATGAAAAATATTTGAATCTCCTCTGAATTCTTTTATGTATGATTGGTTATATTTGAATCTCCTCTTCGAATTATCAGTTTGGTTTGGCCTACTAGATTGATCTTTCTTGCAATGGGAGAAGTGCTTAGCTTTGGGTTCAATCTTGCGGTGTCCTTTCCCAGTGACAGCAGGGGCAGCAAGGCACGTATTGTATTGTTGCCATCGAGGATAAAAAGATGGGGTTTATATCATATCGCTTGAATTTATCCCTCTACATCATGTCATCTTGATTAATGCGTTACTCTGTTCTTATGAACTTAATACTCTAGATGCAGGCAGGAGTTGGTCGATGTGTGGAGTAATAGTAGTACATGCATAATCATTTTGATCTACTTGTTGCAGACGTGATGCCTATATACGTGATCATGCCTATATATTCTCATAACTATGCACTTTTCTATCAATTGCTCAACAGTAATGTGTTCACCCACCGTAATAATTATGCTATCTTGAGAGAATCCACTAGTGAAACCTATGGCCCCCGGGTCTATCTTTTATCATATAAGTTTTCCATCTACTATTATTTGGATCTTTTATTTTCCAATCTATATCATAAAAATACCAAAAATATTTATCTTATCATATTATCTCTATTAGATCTCACTTTTGCAAGTTACCGTGAAGGGATTGACAACCCCTTTATCGTGTTGGTTGCGAGGTTCTTGTTTGTTTGTGTAGGCGCGTGGGACTTGGGAGGAGCCTCCTATTGGATTGATACCTTGGTTCTCAAAATTGAGGGAAATACTTATGCTACTTTGCTGCATCACCCTTTCCTCTTCAAGGGAAAAACCAACGCATGCTCAAGAGGTAGCAAACAACAAATACAGTCAATTTTATCATGGCAACAAGACATAGCAAGCATATCATCATGAGATTTAGTCAAGCAATTTCTACATGATATGCAAGGACCATCAACACAAGCATGTGAAACATTTGGAGTGCTTGAAGTGTTAAAGTCCAAAGAAGAAGCATTGCAATAAGATAGTGGTGAAGGATCATCGATAATAAGCACACTATCATCATTCCAATGATCAACACTACTCACCATATCATTACCTTGTGGAAAACCACATGTAGGTGAAGTAGAGGCAGTTGAGAAGACAACACGGCCGGAGGTGGAGGAAGAACAATCATCCCCACAAATCTTGGACACACCATATTTATCTTGAAGCTTCGTCCACAACTCATGAGCATCCCGTAACGGCATGAGTTGAGAGATAACTACATTGCTCAAAGCATCAAAAGCACATTAGAAGCTTGAGCATTGAGATAAGAGTTTTTTTCATCGTCTAAAGATAATCTTTGGGGATCCTTTGGAGGAGAAAAACCCATATCTACAATTCGCCCTAAATTTGGGTCCATGACCCTAAAGAGATTAAGCATGCAAATTACCCAAACATCAAAATTTGTGCCATCGAAACTAAGAGTGTCAGAGAATCCTAAACCCTAGTCGACATCCTTACTCTCTAGGCGGTTAAGCCCTATAAAGAGAGACGAGGCTCTGATACCAATTGAAAGATCGTGGATGTCGCCTAGAGGGGGGGGGTGAATAGGCGCTTTTAAAATAATTACGGTTCAGGCTTGAACAAATGCGGAATAAACCTAGCGGTTAATTTGTCAAGTACAAAACCTACAACAACTAGGCTCACCTATGTGCACCAACAACTTATGCTAAGCAAGATAAACTACAAGGTGATAGCAAGAAATATGACAAGAAACAATATGTCTATCACAAAGTAAAGTGCATAAGTAAAGGGCTCGGGTAAGAGATAACCGAGGCACGCAGACACGACGATGTATCCCGAAGTTCACACCCTTGCGGATGCTAATCTCCGTTTGGAGCGGTGTGGAGGCACAATGCTCCCCAAGAAGCCACTAGGGCCACCGTAATCTCCTCACTCCCTCACATAATGCAAGATGTCGTGATTCCACTAAGGGACCCTTGAGGGCGGTCACCGAACCCGTACAAATGGCAACCCTTGGGTGCGGTCACCGAACCCGTACACTTTGGCAACCCTTGGGGGCGGTCACCGGTACCCGTCAAATTGCTCGGGGCGATCTCCACAACCTAATTGGAGACCTCGACGCTTGCCCGGAGCTTTACACCACAATGATTGAGCTTCGAACAACACCAACCATCTAGGGCGCCATGGCACCCAAGAGAAACAAGCTCTAGGGTGCCCAAACACCCAAGAGAAATAAGCTTCTCAAACTTCACTTCCACGTATCATCGTGGAGAACTTAAACCGATGCACCAAATGCAATGGCAAGGGCACACGAAGTGCCCAAGTAAATCTCTCCCAAATCCCACCAAAGCAACTAATGCTAGGGAGGAAAATGAGAGGAAGAACGAAAGAAGAACACGAAGAACTCCAAGATCTAGATCCAAGGGGTTCCCCTCACTTAGAGGAGAAAGTGATTGGTGGAAACGTGGATCTAGATCTCCTCTCTCTTTTCCCTCAAGAACTAGCAAGAATCATTGGAGGGATTGAGAGTTAGCAAGCTCGAAGAAGGTCAACAATGGGGGAAGAACACGAGCTAAAGAGATAAGGATCATTGGGGAAGAAGACCCCCTTTTATAGGTGAGGAAAAATCCAACCGTTATCCTCACAGCCTGCACAAAGTGGTACTACCGCTCCAAGGAGCGGTACTACCGCTAGGGCGGTAGAATCCCTTTGAAAAACAACAGCGAGGAGGCAAAAGGCCATTATAACCGCCGGAGTGGTACTACCGCTCGTCCTCACGGTACTACCGCTAGGGATCGCGGTACTGCCGCAAAGGGTAGCGGTACTACTGCTTGCGAGCGGTACTAAAAAAATACATCGGTGCCTACCACCACTGGACCTATGAAGAGTTTTTGGTCCTGAGCGGTATTGCCACTGTAGTAGCCACGGTAGTACCGCTCTGGAGCGGTAGTAAAAAATTACATCCGCTCCTGTCCGTGGTAGTACCGCTGCAGCCTTTTCAGAACACCAAAACTGCCACAACTTCTGCACACCGACACCGAATTCGATGAAACCAAGTTTGTTGGAAAGCTAGCGACAAGGGCTAACATAATCTTGATAAAAATAACAATAAGAAAGAAATTATAAAAGGACCAAGAGAAAATAGTGAGAACCCTTCCTCGAATAAGACCGGTAAAACCTCCAACACCGAAAACGCAATAGAAGAGGCATATGAAATCCGTTTTCGAAGTCCTAGAGCTTCTAACGAAGATAACCACAAGCTCTAAAACCTCAAAAGAAAATACAAATAAGAATCAAGAAAGATGATGAAATGATGCAATGGTTTGAGCTCTCGACGAACGATACGATCAAGCTACTCACATGAGAGCCCCCCTTGATAGTGCGGCTATCGATCCTATAACCCGGTCTCCAAACTATCACCATGAGACCGGTAAAATATAAAACCTATCAAGGTCAAACCTTTGCTTTGCACGAAGTCCACTTGAGCTAGATGATGACGATCTTGACTCCCTCAAGTTGGACCACCTTTCTTGATTGCGTTCGCTCGATGAAGACTAGTTGATTGCTCCCCCATACTCCACTATGTGTGAGACACTCTTTGGCACATCTTCACAAGTCCATTGATACCATAATGGACGGCAAGCTACAAGCATGATTTCTTCGTGATGCTCCACTTGAACTTGCACAAGACAACCTTGATTTGATGTCATCATCCATGGGTTGTATGTGATCTTCCTCTTGACGCAAGCACATGGAAGCAAACCTAACCCCACATAGAACTCTCACAAAGACCATGGGTTAGTACACAAAGCACAATGGACAATGCTTACCATACCATGAGATCACTTGATCCCACACGGTGTATCTTCTACGCTTTGTGTGATGATCAACTTGAATCACTCTCTGTACTTAGTCTTGATCAACCTTGACTCTTTCCAACTTTCTTCATTTGGATGATGTCTTGAAGGTAAACATGAATGATCACACAATCTTCTTCTTCTTCAAGACATGCTTGCAATAAGCTCAATAATCACATGACCAATCTTTGGATAATTCCTTAATAGCACCTTGGTCAACTCATAAACTCCTTGAAACCAACACATGTACTTCAAGAAATGCCTATGGACAAATCATTCAAATATAACTCAATGCAACCATTAGTCCATAGAGAATGTCATCAATTACCAAAACCACACATGGGGGCACTGCATGTCCTTTCATAGGTTGAGGGACTAATGTGTTTGTGGGTGTACACAGGAGTTATAGCCCCTGAAGATTTGGTTTAACACATGGAAGACGACCCCTAAAATGTATTTCTTCAAGTGAAGAATTTAGTGATGAAATTGGTACGACCTTTGAAGAAATTGATGTGAAGACTTTTGTTTTCGCAGTTTCTTTCTTCTTATTTGAGTCATAGAAAAACGTACTACTAAAGGGGGTCTAGGTGAAACATATTTCACATTTCCAAAGTGATTCTCAAAACCTATATATACTACTCTGTCCGCTTCAAGTGAAGTCTTTGGAAATCTCCAGTACAGTTGACGAATTTGCTAGTGGTAGTGACGAAGTTCATCTGGTCGCTGACAAATTTGGTCATACTGAGGAGTTAGGATTTTGCCAGTGCGATCTTCCTAAAAGTGAGGAAATTGAGACCCTGATGAATTTGAGAGTTCAAATTTCGACCATTGTTGCGCAGCGGGCTAGCTGTCGAGTGGATCCTTATCTTGACAACGGTCGAATCACACAAGGGCATTTATGACAACTCATGTTGGGTTGCCCCTGGCTATAAATAGTTATCCCCCACAACCACTTGTTGGTTGGCTGCTCTGAGGGAACTTGACACTTGTCATAAGAGAGCAACCCATCCTCTGCCGATTTCGAGAGAATCGTAAGTGAGGAAAAACCTAGAGCCAAAGTGATTGAGCATCACTGAGGAGATTGATCTGTGTAATCCGGCGTCTGTTACTTTTGAAGACTGTCATTCTTCCAGATGGTTAGGCGTCAAGTTTTGAGCACACCAAGAGTCATTGTGGTGTGCCGGTGAACAAGTCTGTGAAGGTTTTGGAAGTCTACCTTGAAGACTTACCACGAGTGATTTGGGCGAGGTCTGCGCGGCCTTAGCTCAAGAGGAATACTGTGAGGACTGTGTGTCCTCAGAGTTGCGACTCAGCCGCCTCACTAGACGTACAGTTGATACAACAACTGGAACTGGTCTACCAAATCGCTGTCTTCACCGAGCCAACCTGATTTCAAATTCCTCAACCCTTACCTTACGTTATTCCGCTGCTGAAGAATTTGTGATTTACTCTCTCAAGAACTTGAACTGAAGCCTTTCCTCATGATTCTTTCTATTTCTTCAGTTCATCTTCCTCATGTTTGGATGACTGCATGATTGCATGTTCTTCATCTGTATGTATCATGTATGCATGTTTTTCATTTATGAGATGAATTAGTCTCCCCGTGTTTCTATTTCTTCATTCCAATCTTCGTCAAATTCCTCATAGTTTGGCGAACTTCAAAAATCTCCCATTCACCCCCTCTGAAAGTTAACCCGCGCTTTTAATTGGTATCAGAGCAAAGGTACTCTCTTATTGTGTGTGATTTTGTTTTAACCACTTGGAGTTTTAGTTATGTCGACCGCATGTATGAAGAAAGTATCCACTGTGTGCCCCATCTTCAACGGCACCAACTATCCCAAGTGGAAGGCTTTGATGCGGAAGCGTCCCCTATCCATGAACAGTGAGGTGTGGGTTGTCACTGAGATAGGATTGACTGACCACTGCAATATGGCAAATGCTGATGATATTCACAAGTACACTCA
The DNA here is from genome assembly GCF_002162155.2 of Triticum dicoccoides. NCBI lineage: Eukaryota > Viridiplantae > Streptophyta > Magnoliopsida > Poales > Poaceae > Triticum > Triticum dicoccoides. Next base: position 575,100,094 of record NC_041383.1, on the reverse strand, counting down.
GCTGGATATAGGAGCAATGGATGTCATCTGCTCCAGTTTATCCAGAGATGACTTTAGACGATAGCCGCAACCGATGAGAGGCAGCAGTTTGGTGCGACGACAACAACTCGCATTTGTCAGGTTCCAACGATGGACCATCGTCGACACTATAGATCGAGCCCACGCCGCCGCCTCGTGCCTTCCGCTACCCGCCATCACCGCTGCAGGGGACCAAGATCGGTTCGCCGCCACCTCAGATCCCGGACGCAAAGGAGGTCCGCCGCTGTCGCACCACATGGCCTTTGCCCGACAACGTTGCCGACGGCGGTGAAGGGAGGAGGAGGCGCAGGGGGTCGAAGAGAAGCCCGGTGGTGGCCGCCCGGTGCGGCCCGGCGGCGGCCGCACGGGGTCGGGAGAGTGGGAAGAGTGTACTATTGAGGTGTGGCTTAATCATAGCCCCCCATGCATTGAAAAACTTTTGCTTTTCGATTGTAACTCTTTAAACTTTGAATAAACTTCATTTTTCCTGAAAAAGCAATATCTTTTTGTACTCGAATTTAGCATAGTTTAAAAACTGAATTTAGCACTTCTGACTAATTCCTAAAACTTGAACAAAGAGGAAAAACTAACTTAAAACCCTTAGCCCCCAATTCGCCACCATGGCCTCCGCCTCTGCTTCCCTCTCCTCCCTCGCTTCCTCCGCCGCCGCCGCCGCCGCGATCTCCTCCTCCCCGGGCTGCTCTCCTTCCAAACCCTTTCACGATCCAAAACCTCTTCATCTTTCCGTCAGACTATTCTCCCGTTTCGCCAAACCTCAATCGCTCTCCTGCTCCGGGCCGCACGTCCCCCGCGCCGCCACCGGCGACGGATCGGGTGCTGGGAACCGTGGGGGCGACTCGGGAGGAAACGGCGGAAAAGATGGAGGTGGAAACGATGGCGACGGCGGCGGCGAAGACGACTACGAGGAGGCCGAGTTCGGGCCGCTGCTCGGCTTCAGCGAGGTGGTGCGCCTCGCGACCGCCCGCGGCGTCACGCTCCCGGCCGACATGATTGAAGCGGCCAAGGACGCCGGCATCCGGGAAGTGATTTTGCTCCGATACTTCGATTTGCAGGTATACCGAATGGCGCACTTCTTTTCCTGAGGCCTAAATCCGGCGGTTTCCTCACCTCTTTCCATCCCCACAGGCCGCACCATGGCCACTCGCCGCGATGATCCGGGCCTTCTCAGTGCTCCGCAACAGAATGCTCGCCGATCCGTCATTTCTCTTCAAAGTTGGCATCGAGGTATGTGCGATTCATCGTTGACTATTTTTGTATCAGAACTCAGAGCTGGTGTTTTTATATTTCAGTCCTATGCTATTTTGAAGTTGGGTTCGAATGCAGGTTGTGATCGACTCCTGCTGTGCAACGCTTGCGGAGGTGCAGAAGAGGGGGGAGGATTTTTGGGCAGAGTTTGAGTTATATGCTGCTGACATTTTGATCGGGATTGTTGTTGATATCGCCCTAGTTGGGATGTTGGCTCCATATGTTAGATTGGGAAAGGCTTCTTCGTCAACGGGGCTGTTAGGGAGGTTCAACCGGATGGCTGGAGCTTTGCCAAGCAGGTGAAATCGTATTTCACTATAAGTTCCCACCACAGTTGATAGATAATATGAGAAGTAAAATAAGGTGCCCAGTTTGTAGTTTCATTTGTCATGACCATCAGATTCTATCCAAGAAATGGAATGAGATATTGTGGATGGATTCTGTAGTATTCTTCTCAATACAATTTGTTTTCCAGTCCGACATGCTGATTTTATGGCCTCTTACCTGCAGTGTTTTTGAAGCTGAAAGGCCAGGTTGCAGATTTACAGTCCAACAAAGAATCGGGACATACTTTTATAAGGTAATGAATGAATCTTACATCAAAAGTATGCACTCTGAATGTAGCATCATTATCTGATATTCTGTTTTGAATTGCTGGAGCACCATTACGTTGTTTGAATCGGGTTGTTTTTATCCCAGGGTGTTTTGTATGGCTCAGTTGGATTTGTCTGTGGTATTATCGGTCAGGGAATTTGCAATATGATAATGAATGCCAAGAGGTAATGCTTGTGCCTTTTGTGCTTTTGATACATAATCATTTTTTCTCCCATTATACTATCCTTTTGTAAGGTCTTTCTACAGGATTTCTTTGTTGTTTGTTCACCACCTCAGTATTGCCAATGAATATTATTCTCAAATTATGTTTCTCTTATCTTGACTTGCGTGATTTTGCTTGGTTCTGTTCATTTTTCAGGAGTGTCAAAAAAACAGATGAAGATATTCCTGTTCCACCACTTATTAAAAGTGCTGCTCTTTGGGGTATGTAATTGTGTATTTTTTTTCATTTACTACTTATTTTACTTTGACCACATGTTCAGTGATTGCAAATGTGGGTTTGCTGTCCACTAAAGCGATATCTAACAGCTGAGACAGATAGACATATGATATGGGAAGCACCTGGGTGCTCCACACCCCATAGGAACATTGAATTCAAAAAAATACCGAGAAATTTGAAAAAAATCTGAGATTTTGGGATATCAAACCTGGGTTCCCGATCCTGGAAACAGCCTCTTACAGAATTGTAGGAAAGGCTGCATACAATAGACCCAAAGTGGTCGGACCCTTCCCCGGACCCTGCGCAAGCGGGAGCTACATGCACCGGGCTGCCTTTTTCTTTTAAACCTTGGTTCCCGACCCACTCCCATGTGAAATTTTGTGAAAAAATACTAGGAAACGTATTCGTGGCAAAAAAGACAAAAAATCTTATGTATAGAAAAAAACTGTTTGGATGGATTTTGTTCGGACAGTATTTCCTTCGCCACGGATACGTCTCCTGGTATTTTTTCACTAAATTTCACACGGGAGTAGATTGAGAACCCAGGTTTGATATCCCCAAATTTCAGTTTTTTTTTTGGTATTTTTTACCTTTAATATTTGTATAAGGGTGTGGAGCACCCAGGAGCTCCTGTGCATTTTCCATATGATATGAGCATACTTTCATGTTTAATGTCAGTTTCTCTTGGTTTCACTGAAATTTCTTGAACATTTCTCTAACTATGTTAATTCAGACATTTCTATAAATTGAATTTTTTACTTGCTACTCCTGATTTATGTCATTTCTTACTATTTATGTCATTTCTTTCTTACCCCATACTAGTAGTAGCACATAACATTTCTATGTTCCATTCCTCAACTGACAATCAATATTAACATGTAGGCGTATTCCTTGCTGTATCATCTAATACACGCTATCAGATCATCAATGGTCTGGAGCGAGTAGTTGAGGCATCACCAGTTGCAAAGGGTGCCCCTCCTGTTGCAATGGCTTTCACCGTTGGTGTTCGCTTTGCCAATAACATCTATGGTGGTATGCAGTTTATCGACTGGGCTCGATGGAGTGGTGTCCAGTAATGGTGAGTGATCCTGTTTTAGTTGTTCATCTTGTCATCATCTTACCAATAGTATGTCATGGAAAATCAATTTATACACCTATTCGTTGAAACATGAAATGCTTCCAGGTGATGTCCTACCATTATCTTGCATCATTTGGAAAGATGTGTAAACATTCCAATTTTTTAAAATAATTCTTGCAGACCCTAAGAAAACATCGAATTGTGCGGTATTCTTCAGGGAGGAATTCAAGCAAGAGATCCATACAAGCTTCGTTGTCAGTTTTTCACCTTTGCTGAGAGGCAAGCTGCAGCCCTGTGGTGAAATTCGGTCACTGGGAGAAGAGCGAAGAAGCAGATGATATTGCAACGTTGAAAGGTTGTCAGACATGAGCTATGAACAGTATCTTTTCAATTATTTCATTCCTGTACCAAGTCAAACACTCGTGTAACGTCGTCGTTTAGTTTAATCACATGAGTAATGTGATGTGAGTTGACTACCCAAAATAATGGTGTGGGAAGTAGGAAGGATGCCTATTACTACTATTGAAAAAAAAACTGAAAAAAAATTGTCCGCATCTATTTTGTGGGAAGGATGGTCCAAATTGTCGGCTGACTTAAACCTCGCTGGCACACTGGATAATGACGGAAGTACATCTGCCGAAAATGACGTGACTGATTCATCATACGACTAGTAATCGATTGAAGAAGTCCTAGCATGACAAATCACAACTGAAGGCGTGTTGCAGCTTGCCTAGACCATCCAATCTGAACACGCGATGGGCATATACTCGAGGCGAAGCATGTGCTAGCAGCACAAGATGGTCCTGACCATGGCGGCTATCACTCTCATGCCGCTGCTGGTGACGCTTCTGGCCGCACCAGCCACGGCGGCCGCCGCGCCCGTCCGCCGTTGCCCGACGAGCTGCGGCCTGATCGACTTCTCCTACCCGTTCGGCGTAGGCCCCCGGTGCTCGCTGCCGGGGTTCAACCTCACCTGCGACGCCAACGGGCGCCTCCTGCTCGGCAGCCCCAGCGTCACGGTGGACTACACGATCTTGGCGAGCGGCTTCATTTCCTCGCTCGCCGTCAACATCGTGCGCACGGTGCGCATGGGACCCCGCGCCGGCGTCGGGACGGTCTCCGCCTCATGGGACGGCCCCGGCAGGCCGTTCGCCATCTCCGGCACGTCCAACATGTCGCTGTTCGTCCTTGGCTGCGGCGTCATGGCCACGCTGCTCGACCGTGGAGCTGCGGTGGGGAACTGCTCCGTGGCCTGCGCTGGGGAGGAGGTCATGCGGAGGCTGCCGGACGGGCTCTGCGTCGGCGTGGGCTGCTGCCGCATCAATGTACGCGTACACCTCCGGGCGTTCACCGTGAACTTGTCACGCACCGGCGACGGTGTAAGCCGGGACACACTGACCTTCTTCGTCACCGGCCAGGACAGGTACACGTTCCGGCCCAGCGATCTGGAGCGTGACATTCATCCCGACATGGTCCCTCCGGCTCTGCTGGACTGGGCCATCCCCGGCCAGCCGGACTGCCGGCGCGCCATGGACGACAGGGTGACATATGCTTGTGTCAGTAACCGGAGCGAGTGCCGGGACTCGCCGATCGGAGGCTACGCCTGCCACTGCTCCAGGGGCTTCTCCGGCAACCCCTATGCCGTCGATGGCTGCGTGCCGGACCAAGGTGACCCCCTCCGTCTCTGTCATGACACCTGAATATTTAGGAGCGGAGGGAGTAGTTGATAGCTATTCCATGTACACGTTTGGTCTGATCATCTTTTTCATTTTCTGTCCAACAGTTTATGGCTCCACACAGCCGAAGGCGAACTGTCCGACGATGTGCGGGAACGTGAGCGTTCCATTCCCCTTCGGCACAGAGCTGGGCTGCTTTGCCAGGATCCATCTTTACCTGACATGTAACCCAGGGCGCTCTCCTGCCATCCTCCAAATGACCCAGCACTCGCTAGGCACCGACATATCCATCGACGAGGGCGTGTTGAGGATTCAGAAGCGGTCCGACCCGGGTGATTTCTTGGGGGATCGAGACACCACGCTCTACTCGTTCTCTGGAGAATCGGGCATGGTGAAATGGGCTGTCGATGACCCGACGTGCAGGGAGGCAATGCTGAACAACAAGGAGTACAGATGCTTGAGCGCTCATAGCCACTGCGTGGATGTCACCGACGACAGAACAAGCAAGCATGTGGGATACAGGTGCAAATGCTCTTCCGGTTTCCAAGGAAATCCTTACCTCCAAGGTGGATGCACAGGCAAGTTCTTGATCTTTTTTTCGCGAATACACAGAGATTGCATATCTTTGCTTGATAGAAGAAAAGAGAATGAGTACAGCATAGGATACAATACATGACATGAACGCAAGAGGGCATGATCATGGAACCCAGAGCAGAGAGACAAAGGGTGCTCAGGCCTCATTCGGTTTGAAGGATTTCACAGGCACAATGTAAGAATGAGGATTCCGGAGGAAAGATTTCTATAGATGCATTCGGTTTGTAGAAATTCCTTAGGAATACTATTCATTTTCTTATTTTTTAAAGAAACCACACATCCACTCAAAGCTTATTTTTTTGCGTAGGAACGAGGCAATTCAATCCCTTAGGATGATGGCAAGTGTCATTGTTAGAGTACGTAATGGGCCCATTAGTCTTAGGGTTAATTAGAGATAAGGGTCGTTTATTTAGGGGTCAAGTAAGCCTTGCTTGGGAGTCAAGTAAACCTCTCTATATAAAGAGAGGAGATGTATCAATCTAATCAAGTAAGAATTAAGAAGGAAATCCCTTCCCTCTTGCCCGGCCGTGGGCAAAAAGGCCCCCGGCCGGCCTTCTCGCGCCCTCCTTCTAGCAGCGTCATAACAATTTGGTATCAGGTAGCTCAGTTCCTATCATGTCTTCGTCGTCGCCCACCCCGTCGCTTCCGCTGCCGACCGTCACCACCGCGCCGCTGGCCGTCTACACCGTGCCGCTGCCCTCCCTGTCCGCGCCGCTGGTCGCATCCTCTGGCGCCGCCACCGCCCAGATGCCGGCGCCCTCCACCGCACCACCTGCCGCCGCCTACACCCCGGAGGAGATCACCGTTGTACTCAACGACCTCGTCACAGCCGTCCAGGGGACTCGGCTGTACCTGGCCAGCCCCTACGGGCCGCCGCCGCCCCTGCCGCCGACCATCGCCACCGGGCCGCCGCCCCTGCCGTGGTACTCGCCGCATCCAGGGGCCTCCACGGCGTTCACTCGGACGCTGCAGCCCCAGCTGTAGCTCCCGCCGCCGCCCGCCGCCGCCCCGCAGTGGCCGCAATGGCCGGCGCCGACTCCCGCCGCG
>NC_041383.1:575071973-575093235 GCF_002162155.2 Triticum dicoccoides | reverse complement strand
ATCCATCGCCACCACCGCCCAGCCTTGGCTGCAGTGGCAGCCGCCGCGCCCGGCGCTTTGCCGCAGCAGCCGCTGCAGCTGCAGCAGCCGCTGCAGCTGCAACAGCCATCGCCGGTCAGCTCCGGCCCCGCATCGACCGCGCCGGCGGGAGTCCCGCTTCACCAAGTCCAGTCCCCGCCGTCGCCGTCACCGCCTCCGTCTTGGATCGCTACCCGCCACGTGTCGGCGGCGGCGAGGCTGCTGGCTACTGCGCGCGGCCTCCTAGCGCGGCGGCGTGTGCGGGAGATGCGTGGTCTGCAGCTGCCGCTCCTCCAAGTTACCCTTCACTGCGCACAGGACCTCGATCTCATCCGCTGTGTCGGGGATCTTGGGCATGCGGTTTCCCCCACGGGCGGCGGGTATGTTGTTTTCCCCGCGGGCAGCGATCTCAAAGTCTGCGACATCGGCGCCTCCTCGTCATTCTCCATCGCAAGCCCTCCACTCTTCCCTGTGCGGTACAATCCAATAGCCGTCCGGCAGGGAGAAGGCATGGTGTCACCGACAGCAGCGCACCGCGTAGCACCACTGCATTCCGCCACCGGCCGCCACGAGGGCGCCTCTGCTGGTCACTCTTGTGGTGTCCATGGGATCCAGGGGGTTGTACACGTGCACGTCCGACGTGCGGATGGTGTCCACTTTTTGTTAAGGGGTCCAAAATAAAGTGTCCCAGTCCATTTTAGGTTCAGAATAATAAAACAAGCCGAGATGTAAAAGGCTTGTTTTTAGGTGTTAGGTTTGTGTTGCGTCGAGTCATGGTTATAAGTTGGTTAGGTTGCAGCTCAAGGACAAGCTGCATGTCCAGGTGGGGTGTAGTGTTAGAGTACGTAATGGGTCCATTAGTCTTAGGGTTAATTAGAGATAAGAGTCACTTGCTTAGGGGTCAAGTAAGCCTTGCTTGGGAGTCAAAGTAAACTCGCAAAGAGAGGAGATGTATCAATCTAATCAAGCAAGAATTAAGAAGGAAATCTCTTCCCTCTTGCCCGGCCGTGGGCAAAAAGGCCCCCGGCCGGCCTTCTCGCGCCCTCCTTCTAGCAGCGCCATAACAGTCATCCTATCATATTCCTGTATTACTGATAATTTCTATGTTTTGGTTTTCTCCAAACCGAATGAGCCCTTTCTTTTCATTCCCAGGGAATTAGTACTGATCGCAGGAATTCTTTTCTTATGTTTACTTTCTGATGCTGCTTCGTGCCATTTGCAGATATCAACGAGTGCTTGCAGCCAGATAAATACACTTGCAATGGAATCTGTCAGAATAGCCTCGGAAGTTTTACTTGCTTTGGTTGCCCGCGTGGGACAGATTTTGACATTATTGCAAGGAAGTGCAAAGCATCCAATGTTATCTTAGGTACGGCATTTTGATTTTCAGCAAATTCAGCTAGTTGCACTTTGCAAGATCATCCGAGTCCACTCCTTCTGAAAGTGAATGATTGCTAACACGGTGGTAAAACCAATGCAACGTGACGCAGGTGTTACCATTGGACTGAGCTCTGGCGCGGGGATTCTGTTTCTTGCCGTGATTACGATCATTATCATCCATAGATGGAAGAAAGGCGTCCAGAAACAGCTCAAGAAGAGCTACTTTCGCAAGAACAAGGGCATCCTCCTTGAACAGCTCGTCTCCTCTGACCCAAGTGCCAGTGACAGCACCAAGATATTCTCCCTGGAAGAGCTAGAGAAGGCGACCAACAACTTTGACCACTCGCGCGTGGTCGGCCGTGGCGGCCACGGGACGGTCTACAAGGGCATCCTGATGGACCAGCGCGTTGTCGCCATCAAGAGGGCAAAGCTGGTGGCGAGCGCCGAGATCGACCAGTTCATCAACGAGGTTGCCATCCTGTCGCAGATCAACCATCGGAACGTCGTGAAGCTCCATGGATGCTGCCTGGAGTCCGAGGTCCCTCTGCTCGTCTACGAGTTCGTCTCCAGCGGCACGCTCTACGACCTCTTGAACGGGGCGCAAGATGGTAGGCTTCTGCCGATGCCTTGGGAGGAGCGCCTAAGGATCGCCACCTAGATCGCGGGCGCGCTCACGTACCTGCACTCGGCAGCTTCAATGTCGATACTTCATCGAGACATCAAGTCCATGAACGTGCTCCTGAACGACAGCCATACGGCAAAGGTTTCGGATTTTGGTGCGTCGAGGTCGATACCGATTGACCAGACACATCTGGTCACTGCCGTGCAGGGCACCTTTGGCTACTTGGATCCGGAGTACTACCACACGGGCCGATTAACCGAGAAGAGCGATGTCTACAGTTTCGGGGTGATTCTTGTCGAGTTGCTGATGAGAAAGAAGCCGCTCATTGAGAACGAGAATGGCGAGAAGCAGAACTTGTCCAACTACTTCCTGTGGGCTATGGGGGAGAGGCCTCTAGAGGAGATAGTGGATAAGCAGGTTCTGCGGGAAGAAGATATAGAGGCGATCAAGCACGTGGCTTTCTTGGCGCGAGAGTGCTTGAACCTGAGAGGGCAGAAGAGACCTAGCATGAAGGACGTGGAGATGAGGTTACAATTCCTGAGGGCACGGAAGGTTGCTCCAGGAAAGGATGAAGTAGTTCGATCTCACCGTGATGTAGGAGGAGGAGATTGGCATGGAGGCGTTGTTCCGGCGGCTGGTCACGATGGCACACGCCAGTACAGTCTAGAGCAAGAGTACGCGTCATCCTTGCGCATACCACGAATAATTTGTACTCTCTCCGTCCCACATCAGTTGATTCAGCTGATGCTGAAATGGATGTATCTAGACAACTACTCCCTTGAAACAAAGTTGGTGGTGGTGACGGGTGCTTGCACTTGCACCCTAGTTCCGTCCCTAATAATCATAGACGCATGGATGTGTTATGGCCTTTTTACTGGATCTTCATCTAACTACCCCCCCCCCCCCAACCCCCAACCTGTTTTTCAGCCGGGGTGGGCCCCTGCCTCCCCTAATCTCCAATTCAATTGGTTCACTTTAGCTAGTCCATATAAAATCCTTAAGTAAATCCCCGTGCGTCTACCATTACTCATTTCGTCCCTATCCTACTCTTATAACTCTTACACAAGTGATTATCGGATGTTGTGATAGAATTTCAGTTAAGAACTTGTAGTACCAGGGAGAATGCTACTGATTACGAGATGTTGTGGGTGTCTGCTATATCCTAGTAACCTTGAGAACATCTCTCGAGGCCTTGTGATTTCATATTCATACGGCGATACAAGCAATACATTCCAATAAAGTTGTTAGTATGATATTACCTCCCTCCGAGGGCCTAAATCTGGACACATGTAGAGCTGCTACGCATATGCTGCCCCATGTTTGTAGGATCAATACATCGACAATGCTACATTTGATTACGGGATGTGGATGTCGAGTAATAGTTATGTTAACCCTTTATGGTATTTAGCCTAATACAATTATGTCGTTAAATTTGTGGATGCTAGAATTTCATTTGGCACATCAACAAGCTGCGTTTGTGGTTAGGGTTAACTGTACTATAATTTGATAATTAAATACATATTATGTAAAGTCTGATTAATGGTTAGACATATTCATGAAAGATAATCTGTCGTAAAGGAGAGAATTGGATTTAACCAAGAAGCGTTTACTGGACACTGGTACACGAACCGCGATGTCAGGAGAGAGATGTCAGCGAGGTTGAATAGCCTTACAAAGTATCTAAAGGATGAGAGAAAACAGTATAGTAGCATTGTCGGAAAAGCAACAGTGACAACCTCGCTGCCGGTAGCCGTTGGATGGTTGATCTACGGTCGAGGAAGGTCGCCCGTTATGGACGTTCAGACGACAACGGTGACTTGAGGAAGCGAAAACAGAGCATCAACAGTCGAAGTGTTGCATTCTTCAGTATCATCAGATAGCAGGGCCTGACACCTACTGCTGTCGCCCAGTCTATGCACGGTGGCCCTGAACGCGCAGTACGAACAAAGCGAGGGCGACATCGTTCTAGGCGGCGGCGGGAACGTGAGGTGTCGGGAGTGGCACCACGGCACAGCCGTATAGGGTCGGTCGATATCGTGGTTCGTGACCAGCAATGGTTCGATTTTCGCGCCTTTCTCTGGCCTGGACACGAAGGATTCATCTGCCGAATTTTCATCCTCGGCGTAGAATATGAGGAGTCCGGCGTCTCTGCTTCATCGCTTGCCATCGATTCCCTCCCAAAGCAAATACTGCTTCAGCGCTCCCGAACGCCGGAACGGGGCTGCCATGGCAGGCACGGCCGGAGTGCACCATGCAGGTGGCGCCTAGGTGCAGGCTACCCATGCTCGTCTGCTCGATGGCTGAGTCGGCGAGGTAGAGATGGCGCACGCAAGGTGTTTGACGTAATGTCCACGCCGAGACGAGTGGGATGGTACACCGAGGCAGAGAGCTGAGTGACATGGCGACTGGCCGGTGTTCCAGACAGGGAACTCGTCCGAGCTGCAGTGGATCCGAACTCCTCTTCCCGAGGTACGCACGTCTGAGTAAATTTAGTACTACTGCCTACTACCACTCTTTTCAATTAAAATTTTGTTAGTAACAAATTTTGAATCTAGCCCGATATTTTCCAGTCTTATGTGCAGCATTTGAAGCGAATCTAGATAAAATGCCTTGCTGCAACTCCCGCCCCACCTATTCATTATACACACACTAGGGAAAATCAAATCGGAAAAGATTCTAAACAATTACTAAATTGCAAAAGAGTACAGAATAATACACTTGCCGTTCATCTCCTTGTGCATAGTTTTACATCTAGTTATATCAACTAGACTGGCATATTTTTCTGAATAAACGGGCAAACGCAAATTTCATACATGTCTGGCATCAATCTGAATCTTTGATTGACAACAGTGACGAACATTCTACGATAATGTTGCGATGAAAGCATCCACCTTGGCGTTCACCCCTCTTGACAGGAACTTCATGCAGATTGGAGGTTTCACCTTAGCAAGAGCAAGCATTGACTGGGGCAAAACCCACAATCCATCACCACAAATCAAGCCGGAAGCAACTGCAGGTGCATATGTGTCTGATTTGACTCTGTCCAGCCTTTGCCAGACAAAAAGGATCACTGTCCCAATGAACATATCGATGCCGAAATATGGTCCTAGGTAGAATGGTATCGCCATCGCCATTGGAATTGGCATAAATCTCGATACCTTCTTGGGAACAAGATCTCTTATCAAGTTGACAACGATTGCTCCAACAAAGAATATGTAGCAGAGAGTAAGGCAGTTCTTTGGCAGTGATGAGAAGCCATCGACACCTAGTATTGCCATGCTGCGGAAGATGGCAGCATTTGGTGCAGGGTACTCACTTCCACTGATCCCAACATCTTCAAAGGCCTTGTAAAAAAGCCAGAAAACACAGGGAGCAATGACGCAACCCATTGCAGTGCCTATGATTTGGCTGATGAACATTGACCTTGGTGAGGCTAGTGTCAGGTATCCTGTTTTGAAGTCCTGCATCAGATCACAAGCAGTAGAAACAATACTCATCATCACACCACAGGCAGCCAGGCCGGCAAGAACACCTCCATTTGAAGCACCTGTCCATGCACCGAAAGCAAAGATTGCAAGCTTCCCATAAGTTGTAACAAGAGACCAATCAGTGAGGCCAGCTCCATAGGCATTGCAGAAGGCAAGTATCGGCGCTACCATATAGGCTACCAATATTTGGTACCATTTCAGCTGAGGGAATATCTGCGGGACCGTGCCAATAGATACAGCGGCAACAGCAACGTAACCTCCATATGCAATGTACCAGGGGATTTGATCCTTTTGAAATAGTTCTTTGCGCCGCTGCTCATCATATGAGATAGCTGCAGTACCGTAACATGTTTCATCATCAGAGACAGGAAATGGACCAGCGTTGCCCGTCTTGAGTCGAGATCTTAATGAGTAGACCGTCAGAATGAGCATCTTGAGAAAGTGATAGAGGCCGTCGCCAAGAATCAAGGCAATGGCTATGAAGACCTGTCATACCAATCGGAATTTAGTAGGAAAAAAAGGATAACTCGGGTTTCAAGAAAGAGTGTAATTCTTACCCGGTAACCTTGCATTCCACGGAGACTACTCTCAGGCAGATCGGCGGAGAACCAACTGCCTCTTTTAGTGGCTATAAGAGGCCACATTATTCCCCACGAGAGAGTGCCTCCCAATAGAATAGATACGTTGACAATATGTGGGCAAATCATTCCAACTCCGACATAGGTAGAAGAGAAGTCAAAGTAAAACCTTACAAAAAAAAAGTTCGGTTAAAGTGAATATTGGAATGTGTGTGCTTTGGAAATTTGAAGGATCTTCAAGTTCAAGAGTTGAAGGGAGAGATTTGATTGGAGACGTCCTTTGCAGGGTGCAGTCTTTACCTGTTGTTGAAAGCTTGCAGCCCTAATGATGGGAATTTCTGGAATCCACATTCATCAGTGGCTGTGTAGAACCACTGAAAGAAACCCCATAAGAAGCTGAGAACCAAGAATTTACCCAGTTTCTTTACTTGCTTCCTGTACAACGATGCAAACCAAATCAAAACTGGTAAACTCATTGTGCAGGCATCTGACTAGCACAGAAATGGAAATGGTTGCAGTATTTACTCTGCAATCTTGGCACCATGGGGTGTGTGAAAGCCGTTTATGAGATAGGCAGTTGCAGTGCCACTTGGATAGGTCAGCTTGTAGTCAATGATCATAATCTGAAGTGCAGTGCTAAGTTAGTTAAACTGGCATCTGACACGACAGGTTCAGAAAATATTGGAACAATTTTTTCTCGAACACGAAAATATTGGAACATAAAATCCTTTTTTACCTTTCTCAGGGGCACAAGACCGAAGAGCCCGATGAAGCTGACCAGGAAGAGGAAGCCAATTATCCATCCAAGATGCGGATTCTTGATATTTTGAGGGTTATTTGCCTCTGTTGCCTGCGAAGCGCTTCTGTCGCTCATGGCCAATAGGTAATTACCAAAGCCCCCTGAAATAATTTTTGAGTTAATCGTGAAATAAGGATACCCAGCTTTTGCCTTAGTAAGTTTTTACCTAGTATCATTCACGAATAGCTATGTTCAAGAGAATTTTCGCAAATATGTAAAAAAGGCGTCTAGGTGCAGTTGTCATGTACGAGCATGCCAGTAATTATTCGCCAAAAAAAAATAGAGCATGCAAGTGACTAAAAACGGAATCGATAAACCAGTGAATGACAAAAATTACCGCTGTAGGGGATGCCGTAGGAGGCGACGACGCAGGTCTGGATGACAGTGTTCTCCTGGCGCGTGAAGGGCTGCTTGAGGAACCCCATCCTCTCGATGGCCGACGTCCAGAGGCGGACGAAGAAGAAGCCGAGGAGGCCGGCGGAGACGTTGAGGGAGGGGATGACGCCGATGGTGAGGTTGAGCTTCATGACGATGATGTTGAACATGACGGCCAAGAAGAAGCTCGCCACGAAGGCGCGCACCGTGAGCTGCTCACGCCACGACGGCACACGCTGGTCCGCGAACACGCGCTCCAGGGACGCCAGCTGGTCACCCTGAGCGACGTCGCGGTCGTGCCACTCTCCCCAGTCGCCGGGCGGAGACACGCGGTCGCCTGGCCTGGTCCGCCGCCGGATCTCGCTCGCCTCTACCATCTCCACGTCAACCACGGACCCGTCCGAGCCGGCGGTGCGCGGCACAGCGGTGGCCATGTGCCCGGCGGCTGCGACGGAGGGAGCAAGAGCGCGCACCACGGACGCTACCCTTCTGCTCTCAACAAGGTGGCCAGGCGGAGGTGCATGCCAGAGCCCGGAGTCGTTGGGTTATATGCAGGGGTGCCTCCACTCCGACGACAAGAACGATGGGTCAGGAGGACTCGGGGCAACGGTGGCACGCGTGACGGCTGGTGGTTTGACTGTGCCAGTCCTGTAGGCGTTGGCATCCAGTGTATAGCTCTCACAATGGACATGCTATGACGTCCTACTCCGTAAAGGCGCTATTAGGGCACGAGCAATGGAAACACTACAATGGTGTAGCCCCATCTTCCAAATAGACATAAAAATTTCAGGGCTACTATTTTAATTTTTCTTCACCCAAAGGAGACAGCATAAGGTGACCTCAGCTCAATGGACCCAATACAATTATTTTCTCCCCATCTCCTTCCTTCACTGTGGGCATACCCCTCTCTCTCCTCCTTTCCTCTTACTTTTTACCTCAAGCATTCGGCTCCTCTGCAAGAGCCCGTTCGCTTTGCGGAGCGCCTGCTTTAGCTCCAGCGTGTCATCCGAACCTACGTGGAACATGGGGCACTAGGTCTGGGGCAGCCCGTTGGCCATGCCCTTAGTACCGTTCAGATGGTTTTGCATGCAAAGGCGTTATATCGGGGGTAAAATGAGAAGAATCAGGCGTTTCCTCTTAATACGCCAGCTAATTCCAGGCAAGGAGGAGAAAACTACGTGCTACAATTGAGAAACAAATAAAACATCATAAAGACACAAAATATGGAAAGATATGTAATGGATTAATGGTAATTAATACATACCATATTATTCCAATCTGGAAATTATTGTGAAAATTGATTTATTTATACTTTTATTGTCAAGTACATACGTATCTAGACACATTTTAGTGTCAGGTACATATGTATCTAGACAAATCCAAGACAACTAATTTGGGACAGAGATAATATGTCTTAACTAATGAGAAGGATGAAGGTGAGAGCACACCTCAACCACCCATCCATCTAAACCAGTACGGAAAAGGATGTGTGTTTCTCACCGGATGCCCCGGAGCTCCGGACTCTAGTCACTCAGATCTCTCGGGTCCAATTGGCATCTCCTCTAAATACCTCAGTTCTGCAAGGCCCTGACCCCTTGATCTTCAAGGGGCAGTTGGCATCTCCTCTTGACACCCCGTGTCTCTGTGCATATGACCCATGGATTCCCGGGGTACTCAATGCCACCTTTTCTGGGTAGGCCGAATCTCCGAGGTACCAAGTGGATCCTCCTCTAGATGGGTTGGATCTCCGAGCATGTGCTACAAGTGAGAATAACGGTTGGATTTGTAGGGAGCTATAGAAGTCACCCTTCTTCTACCTCTACAACTAACCCTCCAAATCCGAGTTGCCCCCACCACTGACCTCGAAAGAGCTCACCCCCATACGACTTATTCCCTCAACCAAACTCCACCAAACTTTGAGGATTCAGAGAGGAACCCCGGAGCTACACTTCCACCAAAGCAATGTGTGCCCCTGCTTGTGCTATATCAAACTTGTTACTCATTGGAGCTTTGAGGCTCCTATGTCGTAGGAGTCATTCCGGGAAGCTTCATTCGAGAAGCGATCATTAGGGGTGTATGATCAAATAGCTCCCTAGTGAGAGTAGAGACACATTTTTTTAGAATGAAAATGCCAGAGGCATCCGACTTTAAATTAATAAAGCCACAACACAACAAAGTGACAAGGTTCCAAACACCACACGAATGACATACGAAGTTCCAGGCTCCACCCAGGGATATTACATGCAAAAGCCAACCAGTGCACGCAGGCTCATAAAATAGCCAAAATAAGCTTCTACCCTAAGCAGCTACTACTGGAGCTTGAGCGATGCTATTGATGCTGCGTAGTTGTTGCATCGTCGTCTTCAAACCTTCAGAGTCCTAGCGCTTTCCCAACGGACTCCACCGCAAGAAGGTGACACATTTAAGAATATAGTCAGCCGAATGAGATGGGAACACACCCTCGATCGTAATTTTGCTATGGATGTGCCAGAGCGACCATAGCAGCGCCCCAACGCATGTCCACATAACTTTACTAG
The DNA here is from genome assembly GCF_002162155.2 of Triticum dicoccoides. Taxonomy (NCBI): domain Eukaryota; kingdom Viridiplantae; phylum Streptophyta; class Magnoliopsida; order Poales; family Poaceae; genus Triticum; species Triticum dicoccoides. The sequence continues at coordinate 575,083,438 of NC_041383.1, read as the reverse complement.
CCTGGCCTCTCAGGGCCTCTTAGGGACCCCAGGCACGAAAGAAGACCACCCTGACGAAGGGTCCTAATCAAGCCCAGCCGCAACTCGCATGACACTCCAAGAAACAGGACGATGGCATCGAAAAAAGATATGATTTGCGTCCTCCGGAGCGCCAACACCAAGCAGTTGCCATCGAGTAGAGACACATGCATGCTAGGGGAAAATGTCCCTCCCAAGCAGGTGACCCCAACACTCTATCTATAAGCTCATAGGTAGGGTTCTTATGGTTATTGCATCAAGTGTACATCATACCATGAAGCTCAATTTCCATGAGATCACCTTGTTTAGTGACAACATTGGACAAAGGACCCATCTGTTCAAGCCTCCTGGTTTATTTTTTTCACTGTTCCGCCTAGTCATGTTAAAGTCACCTGCAATGAATATATGATAGGGAGATTTCTTAATGACATGTACCAGTTCAACTATTTCCAAGAATTGAGTTTCCTCAACAACAACAAAAATCCAGGAATTGTACAACATTGGGGCTCGCAGCTTCATGGTTTTCAACATGGCGCTGATCGGGTGCTGCCTGGCTTTTCTCATTTTTTAGACAAAGGGAATATATTAATATCATAAATATACCAATTACACTCAGCCTCCGCACCAACAAAATATTGCAAATCCGTCCAGGATGCACACAACCTCGCTTTTCTCATGGAGGTTCCGCATGGCGATATCTGAATGAGTGTGGCTGTATGACAAGTTACAATAGCTCTGTTGTGTACTACAACGAACTGCTCAACAACAACTTGGCCACGGCTAGGAAGACGCCGCAGAATGCATTGGCTGTTTATGTCGACAAATATTCTGTCATGCCCATGCTATTCAGGCACTCAGAAGCTCATGGTAAGCTCTGTCAAATCTTGTCTCCCATCCAGTGAGTAGATCAATCGTCTTGGTTTATAGCAAAATCTGAAATTACAAGTGTCAAGAGTAGTACTACTAAAACTGGTCAAGTGGTGATTTCAAGGCTAGTATGGAACTAAAGGCTTGGTACGGATATGGTAACGGAGCCTCCAATTTTTAACCCATATGGCCATATGTGCAGTGTGGCACCAACAAGATTGTAAACACCGACACTGCAAGTGCGAAGATCCTCACAGACCCACAGAAGTACGAGAGCTAGGATGGAATCTATGGAACAGAAGCTGCAAACAATATCATAGCAACTGCAGTGATGAGTGGCTCATAATCACATCCACCTTCCGATCTTTCAAAATTTTGGTAGAAGTAGCCTTATCGGGGTCATATACTCATATCTCAAGTTTAATCAGAGACGATGTTGCTGACACCAAATTATGCATCCTATTAGTGAACACCAAATTATGCATTCTGTCAGTTAATAGCTTGTTAGATAAAATGGCCGACGATCAAAAGAATTAAAGAACATACAAATGGTAATTCCCAATTGCAAATTTCTGATACGCAAACAAAATAACTCCAGAACAAGAATCATTCCTAGGATGATAGAGAATCATTCACCAAACATAGCATCCAAGCACGAAATTTGATTCACGAGATCTCAGAAACAAGGATAAAATAGATCACATCCTTTGCAATTTTTGATCTAGTAATTAACATCATAGGAACATATCATCAACTACAACCTAACAGTAACTCGAAGCAAAGGTGGATGAAATAAATCCCCTAGGGGTCAACAAGGAACCATGGGGGCAGGAAGCATTCGAAGCCCTCCTCGTGGATGTGGCGGGCGAGATGGATGTCCTTGGGCATGATGGTGACGCGCTTGGCGTGGATGGCGCAGAGGTTGGTATCCTCGAAGAGCCCGATGAGGTACGCCTCGGCGGCCTCCTGCAACATCGACACGATGGAGCTCTGGAAGTGCAGCTCAGTCTTGTAGTCCTGCATGATTTCCCGCACCAGCTGCTTCTGGGGCGCCTTGCCGCCGATGGACTTGCACGTCGTGTACTCCGTGTGGGCCATCGGAGAAGGGGATCGGCGGCCTGGGCAGGCGAGCGGTGGTTTCTTATTGGGAGATTGGGGCGGTGGCGTGGGTTGTGATGATCTGGGGCAGCGGTGGAGGGTTAAGTAGGGGTGGGAATTTGGAGGATGGCGCGCGGTTTGAAAATTCCAAGCGAAAATTTTCGGGCTTTGGACGGATCATGGCGCCAACTCCGCCTATGTTGTCTCAAAATAGTCGGTCCCAAGCCCAGGTAAAGGAGGAGGGTTGCGATAGGCTTGGCGAGCCAACGTAAAAACTCAGCCACTCTTATGGAGATGAAACCCAAAAGATTTACGTTGGGGCATAACCCTCTCAGTGACGCGCCACATCGGAACTTGGGTATGGTGTCTAATAGGCACGGGCCGGGCCGTCACCCCTCGGTGGCATGTCATATCTTGATCTGGATACAGTGACAAGTGAGCGAGGACCGGGTTGTCCCATTCTTAGTGGCGCGCTACATCGACACCCAGATGTAGTGGAAAATGAGCAAGGGTCTTCGCATTTGACTCGACGAGTGCGAAGGGTAAGGAAGCTACCCGAGCCTAGGAGGATTCGCTTAGGTAGTTGGAACATAGGGTCTCTAACAGGGAAGCTTCAGGAGCTAGTTGATGCAGCAACGAGGAGAGGTGTTGATATCCTTTGTGTCCAAGAAACCAAATGGAGGGTTCAAAAGGCAAAGGAGGTGGAGGATACCCGCTTCAAGTTGTGGTACACGGGGACGGCTGCAAACAGAAATGGCGCAAGCATCTTGATCAAGAAGAGCCTCAAGTATGGAGTGGTAGACGTTAAGAGACTTGGGGACCAGATTATCCTGGTCAAGTTGGTAACTAGGGACTTAGATCTCAATGTTATCAGCGGGTAGGCCATGAAGTAGGCCACAATGAGAACACCAAGAGGGAGTTGTGGGAAGGCCTGGAGGACATGGTTAGGAGTACCGATTGGCGAGAAGCTCTTCATAGGAGGATACCTCAATGGCCACGTGGGTACATCAAACACGAGTTTTGAAGGGGTGCATGGGGGCTTTGACTATGGCATCAAGAATCAAGAAGGAGAAGATGTCTTAAGCTTTTCTCTAGCATACGACATGATCGTAGCTATCACCCTCTTTAAAAAGAGAGAATCACATTTGGTGACTTTTAGTAGTGGCCTATATTGGAAAGATGCCCTAGAGGCAATAATAAAGTGGTTATTATTATATTTTCTTTAATCATGATAAAGGTTTATTATTCATGCTAGAATTGTATTGGCCGGAAACTTAAATACATGTGTGGATACATAAACAAATACCGTGTCCCTAGTGAGCCTCTACTAGATAGCTCATTGATCAAAGATGGTTAAGGTTTCCAAACCATAGACATGAGTTGTCACTTGATGACGGGATCACATCATTAGGAGAATGATGTGATGGACAAGACCCATCCGTTAGCTTAGCATATGACCGTTCAGTTTATTGCTACTGTTTTCTTAATGTGAAATACATATTCCTTCGACCATGAGATCATGCAACTCCCGGATACCGGAGAAATACATTGTGTGTTATCAAACATCGCAACGTAACTGGGTGATCATAAAGATACTCTACAGGTATCTCCTAAGGTGTCTGTTGAGTTAGCGTGAATCGAGATTAGGATTTGTCACTCCGTATGATGAAGAGGTATCTCTAGGCCCTCTCGGTAATACATCATCACAAGAAGCTTGCAAGCAAAGTGAATAAGGAGTTAGTTACGAGATAATGTATTACGTAATGAGGAAAGAGACTTGCTGCTACTTCTTGAGCTTGCGTTGATTTTCCCTTGAAGAGGAAAGGGTGATTCAGCAAAGTAAAGATACGTATTTCTCTCAGTTAGAGAACCAAGGTACCAATCCAGTAGGAGGCAACGCACAAATCACCAAGACCTGCACAAACAATCAAACAACTTGCACCCAATGTGATAAAGGGGTTGTCAATCCCTTCACGGTTATTTGCAAAAGTGAGATCTGATAGAGATAGATAAACAAATGATAAAATATTTTTGGTATTTTTGGTTTATAGATCGGAAAGTAAAATATTGCAAAATAGTAGATCAGAAACTTATATGATGGAAATAGACCCGGGGGCCATAGGTTTCACTAGTGGCTTCTCTCAAGATAACAAATAATACGGTGGGTGAACAAATTACTGTCGAGCAATTGATAATCACAGGGGGCCCACAAGGTAGGGGGCACGCCCTACCCCCCTGGGCGCGCCTTCCCCCTTATGGCCACCTCGTGGATCTTCTGACTTGATCTCCAAGTCTTCTAGGTGTTTTCTGGTCTAAGAAAAATCATCGTGAAGGTTTTATTCCGTTTGGACTCAGTTTGGTATTCCTTCTCTACGAAGCTCAAAAACAAGGAAAAACAGAAACTGGCACTGGGCTCTAGGTTAATAGGTTAGTCCCAAAAATAATATAAAATAACATATAAATGCATATAAATCATCCAAAACAGATAATATAATAGCATGGAACAATAAAAAATTATAGATACGTTGGAGACGTATCAAGCATCCCCAAGCTTAATTCCTGCTCGTCCTCGAGTAGGTAAATGATAAAAACAAAATTTTGATGTGGAATGCTACCTAACATATTTATCCATGTATTTTTTCTTTATTGTGGCATGAATGTTCAGATCCATAAGATTCAAAACAAAAGTTTAATATTGACATAAAAAACAATAATACTTCGAGCATACTAACAAGGCAATTATGTCTTCTCAAAATAACATGGCCAAAGAAAGTTATCCCTACAAAATCATATAGTCTGGCTATGCTCCATCTTCATCACACAAAATATTCAAATCATGCACAACCCCAATGACAAGCCAAGCAGTTGTTTCATACTTTTGGTGTTCTCAAACCTTTCAACTTTCACGCAATACGTGAGCGTGAGCCATGGACATAGCACTATAGGTGGAATAGAATATGGTGGTTGTGGAGAAGACAAAGAGAGGGAGATAGTCTCACATCAACTAGGCGTATCAACATGCTATGGAGATGCCCATCAATAGATATCAATGTGAATGAGTAGGGATTTCCATGCAACGGATGCACTAGAGCTATAAGTTTATGAAAGCTCAAAAAGAAAAACTAAGTGGGTGTGCATCCAACTTGCTTGCTCATGAAGACCTAGGGCTATTTGAGGAAGCCCATCATTGGAATATACAAGCCAAGTTCTATAGTGAAAAATTCCCACTAGTATATGAAAGTGACAAGAGACTCTCTATCATGAAGATCATGGTGCTACTTTGAAGCACAAGTGTGGAAAAATGATAGTAACATTACCCCTTCTCTCTTCTTCTCTCATTTTTTGTATTTTTTGTTTGGCTTCTTTGGACACTCCTTTTTTATTTCCTCACATGGGACAATGCTCTAATAATGATGATCATCACACTTCTATTTACTTACAACTCAAAATTACAACTTGATACTTAGAGCAAAAATATGACTCTATACGAATGCCTCCGGCGGTGTACCGGGATGTGCAATGACTCAAGAGTGACATGTATGAAATAATTATGAATGGTGGCTTTGCCACAAATACGATGTCAACTACATGATCATGCGAATCAATATGACAATGATGAAGTGTGTCATAATAAACGGAACAGTGAAAAGTTGCATGGCAATATATCTCGGAATGGCTATGGAAATGCCATAATAGGTAAGTATGGTGGCTGTTTGGAGGAAGGTATATGCTGGGTGTATGGTACCGGCGAAAGTTGCGCGGTACTAGAGAGGCTAGCAATGGTGGAAGGGTGAGAGTGCGTATAATCCATGGACTCAACATTAGTCATAAAGAACTCACATACTTATTGCAAAAATCTACTAGTCATTGAAACAAAGTAATACACGCATGCTCCTAGGGTGATAGATTGATAGGAAAAGACCATTGCTCGTCCCTGACCGCCACTCATAAGGAAGACAATCAATAAATACCTCATGCTCCAACTTCGTTACATAACAGCTCACCATACGTGCATGCTACGGAAATCACAAACCTCAACACAAGTATTTATCCAATTCATAATTACTCACTAGCATGACTCTAATATCACCATCTTTATATCTCAAAACAATCATAAGGAATCAAACTTCTCATAGTATTCAATGCACTTTATATGAAAGTTTTTATTATATCCCTCTTGGATGCCTATCATATTAGGCCTAAATTTATAATCAAAGCAAATTACCATGATGTTTAAAAAGTCTCTCGAAATAATATAAGTGAATCACGAGAGTTCAACAATTTCTATAAAATAAAACCACCGCCATGCTCTAAAAAGATATAAGTGAAGCACTAGAGCAAGTTGCTAGGTCAAAAGATATAAGTGAAGCACATAGAGTATTCTAATAAATCATGATTCATGCGTGTCCCTCTCAAAAGGTGTGTACAACAAGGATGATTGTGGCAAACTTAAAAGCAAAGACTCAAATCATACAAGACGCTTCAAGCAAAACACATATCATGTGGTGAATAAAAATATAGCCTCAAGTAAAGTTACCAATAGACGAAGACTAAAGAGGGGATGCCTTCTGGGGCATCCCCAAGCTCAGGCTCTTGGTTGTCCTTGAATATTACCTTGGGGTGCCTTGGGAATCCCCAAGCTTAGGCTCTTGACACTCCTTATTCCATAGTCCATCAAATCCTTACCCAAAACTTGAAAACTTCGCAACACAAAACTCAACAAAAAAATCTCACAAGCTCCATTAGTGTAAGAAAATAAATCACCACTTTTGGTACTGTTATGAACTCATTATTTATTTATATTGGTGTAATATCTATTGTATTCCAACTTTTCCATGGTTCATACCCCCGATACCACCCATAGATTCATCAAAATAAGAAAACAACACATAGAAAACAGAATCTGTCAAAAACAGAACAATCTGTAGCAATCTGGAAACTTAGAATACTTCTGTAACTCCAAACATTCTGAAAATTAGGACAACCTGGGTAATTTATGTACCAATCTTGTGCAAACAGAATCAGATCAAAATCACACTTCTGTGAATTATGAAAATTATTTTCCTAGGCGCAAAAGTTTCTGTTTTTCAGCAAGATCAAAACAACTATCATCGTAAGCCATCCCAAAGGTCTTACTTGGCAAAAACACTAAGTAAAATACTGTCGGCGTTCTAGGAACGGGGGTCCCCAGACTTGCCTGCCTGCGGCCTGCGGCGTGGCTCAAAGGGGGCCCAGCACGACCCATCTTCATCAGCACAAGCTCAAGACCCTCGCGAGGGGCCAAGCCTCGCGGGGCGGATGACAAGGAGCTTCCTCAGGCACGGCCTCGTCAGGCTGGCTCACGAGGAGGCGGTGAGTTCAAGGCGGGGTACCTCGCGAGGTGACCGTGATGCAAGCCATGACGACCAAGGGCGCCAGCCCGCGCAGTGTCCTTCTTTCCTCTTTGGTGCAAGGGGAGCGAGCGCACGCGAGAGCATCAAGCAAAGGCATCCATTTCGGTGCAACAAGACCAAGACCAGTCCAACGGCAGGATGGAGGTCACCGTGGAGCCCAAGTCAGCGTCACCACCAGAGCCTTTGACACGCGAGGACCAACTTTAGTCAGGATAAGTGTACTAGATGTTCCCCTTCAAATTGGCCAATTGTTGGCACCCTTCCCGCTCAATATTTGGGAAGAGGCCCAGGGCCTTCGCCTATAAATAGGGCTAGCCACCCATAGGGTGGAGAGAGATCGATCGATTGATCCGGCCGGCAAAAAGAGAGAGACGACAAGAACAAACCCTCGCGAGGCTGTTCTTCCTTGTATGGTTCATCATCAGCCCAAGAGGCAATCCACCACGCCACACACTGGAGTAGGGTATTACACCACAATGGTGGCCTGAACCAGTATAAATCCTGTGTCTCTTGTGTTATTCTTCTCGTAGTTTAGATCCTAGCGATTCGGTGAGGAACAAGTAGGTAGAAGGCGAAACCTCCGCACGCACCCCAGTGTTCGGACCTCAAGGGTCTGTCGGAACCCTAAATCCGACATTTGGCGCGCCAGGTAGGGGTGCTCCAGACTTCGTCTTCCGTCGCCCTGTTCTTCTCTGACCGTCGCGACCATGTCTGACGCACGCCGGGTTCGCGCTGAGCGCCGAGCCGCCCTTGCTTCCCGCGTCACCCAGACGGCTCCCGTCGGCGGGCGCCCTCGTCGTTCCCCGTCGCCTACCGTCAACGCCGCCACCGGCCCGACGGGGAACGAGCAGCAAGCATCGTCCCAGCACCCGTCCATGAGGCGAGACGGCCGCACCGCTACGCCCTCGCTCACCCCCGCTGGTTCTTCATCCCGCGCGCCCCGCGCGGCCATGGAGGCTCGAGCTGCGCTCATCGCGGCAAACGAGCTCCTGCGCTACTGCCCAGTCGACGACGTCTACGAAGAGTGGCTCGACCGAGTCGCCAAACTCGTCCGCGCCGCTGGGGGCTCCCCCGCGCCATCTTTCTCGCTGCACCGCGCCCCGCCATGCACAGGCAATGAAGCTCCTGGGGCGCCGCAGCCGCCTCCCCCTCAAGAAGGCGCCCTGGCTCCAAGGCGCACAGCCCCTCGGCGGAACCCGCCCCGTCAGGAACCAGCGCGGCAGGAGCAGAGCTGCCAAGAGGTCCCATGCCCTCGAGAAGCTGCCTGAGCGCTCCTTGCTCCGGCTCGTCCCGACCACGCTCCTGCTCCAGCACGTCAAGACCCCGCGTTGCACCCAGCTGTGGTGCACGGGGACCCGCAAGACCGAGCCCTTCGTCCTCCAAGGCCTCCTGTGGCCACAGCGGGCTGCCGCGCCTTCACCACCGAGCTACGCACCGTCGCGTGGCCCGGCAAGTTCAAGCCAGACCTGCCTCCTTGCTACGACGGCACGGCAGACCCTGCAGAGTTCCTCCAGCTCTACGAGCTGGGCATCGAGGCTGCCAACAGAGACGCGAAGGTCATGGCAAACTGGTTTCCCATGGCTCTCAAGGACAGGGCCCGCACCTAGCTTCTGAACCTGGCCCCAGGCACAATCTCCTCCTGGGATGAGATGTGCACCCGCTTCATCGCCAACTTCCAGGGTACTCGCGACTGGCCACCCGCCGTGAGCGACATGCGCCGCATCAAGCAACAACCAGGGGAAACCCTGCAGAAGTACATCCAGCGCTTCAACAACGCGCGCCTCAAGATTCCTAAGGTGACCGAGGAGGCCATCATCTCAGCCTTCTCTGACGGCGTGCGCGACGTCAAAATGAAGGAGGAGCTTGCAATGCATGAAGATCTGTGCACTTCCTTGGAGCTGTTCAATCTGGCGACCAAGTGCGCCAGGGCTGAGGAAGGGCGTCTCTCCCTCCTCAAATTGCCTGCCGCAGACCCTGAAGAGAAGAAGCCCAAGGCCAAGGACGTGAAGCGCAAGGGGGCTGCCGTGCTCGCGGCAGAACCAGACACCAAGCGGGCGGAGATCAGCCTGAATCCTCCAAGGGCAGTCGGTACTGCATGTACCACGACCTCCACACCCACAACACCAATGAATGCCAAGAGCTCAGGGCCGTGCGTGAAGGACGGACTGGCCGGCGTCCCGACCGCAACGACAGGGGCTACGGACGAGGAGGAGGAAGGAACGCAGGACGCTGGGAAGACCGCGGCCCACGTCAAGGGTGGCGCGACCAACCTCGCGAGGATCGCTGGCAGGACCCGCCTCGCGAGGGAGGCTGGAGGGATCAGCCTCGCGAGGATCGCCCACAAGGTAACGCAGGCCTCCCTCCGCTACCGCCGCAGCCAAGGAGAAATGAGGACCGTCATCAGGACGAAGGGGCTGGGGGCTTCCAAGAACCACGCGCGATCGCCTGCATCCTAGGTGGGGCTCAACCCCCAGCCTCTCAGCGCATCTTCAAGCAGTTCGCCTACGAAGTGAATGCAGTCCTCTCCAAGCTTGAGGCCACGCGCCCTCTCAGGTGGTCGACGTGTGCCATCACGTTCAGCTCAGCGGATCAGCTCAAGTGCGCGGCCACAGCCGGAGTCCTCCCGATGCTTTGTTCCCCAATCATCAGCAACGTGCTAGTCACCAAGACCCTCATCGATGGCGGGGCAGGGCTCAACATCCTGTCCGTGGAAACATTCAACAATCTCCAAGTACCCTACAGTCAGCTTCAGCCCACCAAGCCTTTCTCCGGAGTCACCGACGGCTCCACGGTCCCGATTGGGCATGTCCGCCTCCCTGTCACCTTTGGGGCATGCGACAAGTACCGCACCAAGCTCATCGACTTCGACGTCGCCCACATTCGCCTGCCGTACAACGTCATCCTCGGGTACCCAGCGCTGGCCAAGTTCATGGCCGTAACCCACCACGGCTACAACGTCCTCAAAATGCCAGGAAGTGGCGGGGTCATCATGGTGCCCTGCGAAGAGAGAGACGCAGTTTGCTCCCTGGAGAGAGCCTTTCAGGTCGCATCACTGGAAGACCCGGATCGCGGAAGCAGGAGGCTTTCCGAGGCCGCCCCCAAGAAGAAGAAGACATCGACCGGCCCGGCCCCTCAGGAGGCAGGTCCCTCTGGGCCCGCACCTGCTTAGGGGGAACCTCCTTCCATTGCATAGGGAAGTGTGCCCGGCGCCCTCCTCAGGCAGGGCTCGGTGGCTCTCCCCTGGAGGGCCGTCGACCTCGCCAAGGTCACGAGGGAGGCGCTTGGGCACCACGTGGAGGCGTGCTTCGAAGCACGTTTCCATCAAGAAGGAGCAAGGCAAGGAGGGCCAAACCCTCAGGAGTTCGTCAGCAAGGCCATTCAGGAGCTACAGGAGTCAAGGGTCATGAGAGGCAGCCGCCGCTTACCCGCTGTGGCCCCCCATCTAGGCGAGGATGGTGGGCTACGCGTCTACATCGACATACCAGGGCTCAACCAAGCCGCGTCTCAGGAGCGCCTCCGGCCTTCGCGAGTGGGACGCTGCGAGGGCCCGCCCCACAGCTATGTTCGCATGCCTTACGGCTTGCCGAATGCGGCTGCTACGTACCAGCGCATCATGAGGGCCATCCTGGAGGCTCAAGAGGTCAGGCGTTCTGCAACCCTGGTGGAGATGGAGACGGTCTCCGAGGAGCCACCAGCGCCTCCGGAGCCTCCCGAGGCCCCAGGGCCTGGGGGCTCATGAGGATCTTCTCCCGCAGCCCACCGAGTCTGCTGCATCAACACCCCTTCGTCTCCAGCGTCATCAGGTGACATCTCTCTAGTTTCATTTCCAGCTGGGAGCGCCCCCAGGGCTGCATTATTCCCAGGCCGCGTGGGTCCGTCCCTATGGCATGTATCTCTTTTATTTCATGTTCTTAGCTCACTCTGCTGGGGGCGCCCCTCGGGCTACATTATCCCCAAGCCGCTCGGGTCAGACCCAGTGGCATGTACCCCTCTTGCATTTATCTTAGGGCCGTGTTTTTGACCCGTCATGCTTGTTGTTTGGTGCCTGTTCATGGTACCTTTCTTCTTCCTGGATGTCGCAAGCTTGCG